>NC_133184.1:5480000-5820000 GCF_049306965.1 Danio rerio | reverse complement strand
ATTTTTACTATAATGTTAATCTCACAAAATAGCCTTTCAAGAGTTTGCCCTTAGCTGATGATTGATTATGGAGCGTGTTTGGCATGCTGTCCCGGGAAAGAGCCCTGAGCTCAGGGCCCTCCCCCATCCCACTCATTGCAGGGCAAGAGGGGAGTCCGAGTTCAGGTAGGTCTCGAAAACTCCCCTGCTTGATAATGTTGGATTTTAATGATATAAAGTGTTTATGCTCTGAATTTAGATTTGTCAATTTACTTATATTACATGTTTTTGGTCTGTGGTAGGAAACCGGAGAGCTCAGTGTAAACCCACGCAAACATGAGAAGAACATGCAAACTCCGCACAGAAATGTCGACTTGGTTAGGTAGTATCTGAGCCGGTGACATTCTTGCCGTGTAGCCGTGGTGCTAACCATTAGGCCTCCGCGCTGCCCTGCCAAGGAAATGGGAGGAGTTGGGGTGGAAGGGGGGATTCTTTAAGATGTAGATGGCTGAAGATACTCTGGTTATTTATCGTGGTTACGGAGTCGTCTGATTGGTAAATCAGTGTTAGCTAATGTGGACCAGGTGCTGTCAATCATAAGCTCCTCTCGAAAATAGTTTTCGACTTCACTTCACTTATTAAGAGTTTCTACTCATGTTTGTGCTGTAAGTATGTTCAGGGCTCTTCGATCAACTCTAAGTGTGATTGTAATGCCGTTGATTTTTGCTGTAAATTTTTCAGATTTTTTTTTATTTTCTTTTAGTGTAGAACAGCTCTTCTGCCATCATCCAGAACATTCCACAAGCATTAAAAGAGTCACAAATCAGAACAGAGGCTCTCTTGGTAATGTGTGAACACATCATTCTGATGTACTTGACAAAAATGTCCAGTTTGTCACATCAAAATGAACCTACAAACTTTCATATGCTACCTAGGAAGATGTGAAGGGCTTTCGAAAAGCAATATTTATTTTCTTTTAATGTGAGCCTTGATTTCACACAACATAATGTTCCATATCGAGTGTTTTTTTTTTTTGTTTTGTTTTTTTACCGTGACTAATTTCGTTTTCCATTTAAAGAAAACCACTACTAAATTAGTTAAGAGTGAAACATGCAAGGCGTTTGTATTATATCATTGGATCACAATTTCTTTATATGAAACCATTTGTAAACGATGTGACACGGTGGCCCAGTGGTTAGCACTGTCGCCTCACAGCAAGAAGGTCACTGGTTCGAGTCCTCACTGGGTCAGTTGGTATTTCTGTGTGGAGTTTGTTCGCCCAGTGTTTGCATATGTTTCCACCAGATTCCCCCTCAGTCCAAAGACATGTGGTATACAATAGGTGAATTGAATAAACTAAATGTTTGTAATGTATGAGTGAGAATGGATGTTTCCCAGTGCTGAGTTGCAGCTAGAAAGATATGTGGAAAATGAATGAACGAATTTGTAAACAAGGATCGCTTTAGTGTTTGTAATGTTCTTCTTCTTCGGTGTTGTCTGATCTACAGCTGAGCAGGTGTCGGGTGTCAGACATGCTGAGATTAATTAGATATTGATATGTAGCCAGTATTACAGTCCTTATCCCGCATTTCATTAACATTCAATTAAGCAGCCCTCATTTTCCTCGGGAATGATGGTTGTGACTGCTTTTGCATTAGCTAGACATGACGTGAGTGAATCTTTTTGGCTGCTCAAATCATTAGCAGCTTCCAAGCACAAATGATAACTGTCATTTCTGTGGCAAGGTTTTACATTAAGCACCCGCTTCTTTAAGCTCTATTTCCAAGCACCTGTCGCTAAATCAATAACTCTTTATTTATTGGCTCATTTATTACCAAGAAAATCTTAAAATGCAGTGCCTGCTTAAGAGTCTGTTCTGATGAAGGCATGTCGCTATTCATATTGTTAATTAGCTGAACCTACAGACTCGACGATCGTGCCAGAGGTAAATGTTAACTAATTAATGGAGCTTTTTGTACACATTAAATATGTGTGGTAGGTTAATCATTCATAGAAAGCTCATTTGGGTTCTGGGCAGGGATGAGATTGCTTGACACATGCAGTTCAGAAAATTACCATGACATTCAGTGAAGATTGCTCTTGTATGATCTATTGTGGACGCATAATTGCAAGGTTTGGTTATTAATTATGTTATTTATGATCACGCATGGATGTGTGCTGTAATAAAGTGGTTAAATTAATAAGAAATTACATTTTTTTTGTGCCCCAAAAGGTTTTGATTGAAAATCTGTAAGACTAATTGATAAAATGAAATCAAATAAAAACATACATTTTTTTTTTTCTCAGGACAATAAAAAAAACATTTATTGCCTTAGGGATGGGTAAGTAATCATTAAATTATCGAAATCGACATTCAGAACCTATATTCAATCAACATTTTCCAGGTCAATTTTTTTTCAATTATGTTCCCTACAATGTGTGGTGTCACATGACCCCGCTCTGTCACCCACATCTGATCTTTTGTCAAGTAGGATGATGGACCCATTTTTGAGCCTTATTTTGCACTTCATTGATGATGAGGATTGAAAGCTGCACCAGGGATGCCTTGTGATGCCATATTTTCATTAAAATTATTATTTACATTAAAAAATATAATAATGCAAGAAATGTACTGTTTAAAATAGTATTTACATGGTATACAAGATTTATTTTATTTAGAAGAGAAACTGTCTTTTTCTACTTGTAATATAAAAAAACATTGAAAATAATTTATTTTGTTAAATTATTTATTTTCACTTTTATATAAGAAAAAAGTGACTGTTGGTTTTAGGCAATGTGTGTTTTAATGTCAGTTGTTCAACATTGATGTTCAATAAATAATCATAGAAAGTTTATAATGTGCGTTTCATTCAATGAGTTTTCCGAGAGAAATGACAAACCAGAAGGTGGGTTTGAAATAGAGATCTACACGGGATTAAATTTGGAACATGGTCCCCGACGCTGCCCAACCTGCCCCGTTTTCTACCTGCCATGCCAGTTTCCGCTTACGAAACCGGGAACAAAACCGGTAACCACCAAGCTATACAGAGTCCAGACAGCATATAACAAGCTGTCTGTATAAACACGCACTCACACACCAAGCAAGTGACACACATAGACACACACACACAGCACAAAGCTCTCTCTCACACACACACACACACACACACACACACACACACACACACACACACACACACACACACACACACACACACACAAGCTAAAACAGCATCATGCTGTCTCATTCTCACAGATACATATGCGTGCTTGCTTGCTCGGGAGCAATATTGTTAGACCGCCTGCTCCCATCCAAAATTAAACCAGTTGGTTAGCGCAGACCGCTCCCTCGATTTATTCAGAAATTTATTCCCACGCCGCACGAAATCTAGTCGGGTCTAGGGGAATACAGACCTCTAGTTTAAAATACGGGAGACTACCGGGAAAACGGGAGTGTTGGCAGGTATGGACAAAGCTGTTGATTGTGTGCCACAACCTGTAAGTATTTTTACTTGTTACAATTGATCTATTAAACGCACAGTTTCTAGCAATAATGGTGTGTTGTAGCTAGGACATAACACAATGTAAATAACTGGAAATGCTGTTTGGCATCATTAATAATTTATTGGCATCATTAATAAGAGCCTTTGGAGTTATGGGGAAATATGATAGTCGTTTTCAAGTTAGCAGAGTAGAAGTAAATAATTAAAGTAAGACATATAAATAAAAATGACATGAAACGCAGCATGAGCACACATTGCTTTGCACCCCATAAACACAACCAATCCTTTAAAATACACTCTCGACCAACCCTTTGACAATATACTATAACTGTTCACAGATATTTGTTTACATGTACACTATATGTATGTTTGTATGTACTGTATATATTTATGTATGTATGTATGTATGTATGTATGTATGTATGTATGTATGTATGTATGTATGTATGTATGTATGTATGTATATACATAATATATGTATGTATCAATGCTTGGCGATGTATCTGAATAAACATTCTTATCATATATACAGCCTAGAGATACTGAACCAATACTGTTCATGTAAGCTCCACAGACCGTGGCCTTGACTTTACCTGTGAAATTTATATTTTGTTGGAACAGTACAAGACAAACATCTGATAAGGAGCTTTAGTTCTGCCCACAGCGATGCTGTAACTATAAGCAAGACTAAACAATCTGACCCTGAGGTTTCCCCTCGCTCTGCAGGACGCTCTCAGATTGATCCCTGATAACATCCAAGAGCACTATGGGTGTTTTGTGCGTCTATGTGAGAATATAACCTTGACGAGTCCTGACAGTGAGCCACTGAGGGTTACCTGAGTCTTTGGACAGAAACTCTGCCTTCAGATATCCTACTTCCTAAGCCTTATTTGACTTAAGTCACCAAGGAGATGAATTTGCCAGAGATGGAAATGTTAAAGGCCAGTGCTGTGATGCAAATTCTCCATCTCTGCCCAAGTCATTTTGTAAACAATAGAAAACTTGTACTGTATCCCATTTCATTGTTTTAGATTATTATGGAAGATCTAATTAAAAATAAAGGTGCAGGTTTTTGTTGCTTTTTTTCCCCTCATTGTGAAGGACATTAAATAATCTGAAGAATATCAGCGTTTTGTCCTAATGCTTGCTCTATATGTCTTCACATAAAAACATAATGCAAATAAAATAATAAAGAATAAATACATTTTTACTCAATAATAATAATAATAAAACAAATAATAAAGCCACAGCCGGTGACGCAGTGGGTTCGCCTCACAGCATGAAGGTCGCTGGTTCAAGCCTCAACTCAGTTGACATTTCTGTGTGGAGTTTGCATGTTCTCCCTGCGTTCGCGTGGGTTTCCTCCGGGTGCTCCGGTTTTCCCCACAGTCTAAATTGTCCGTAGTGTAGGAGTGTGTGTGTGTGTGTGTGAATGAATGAGTGTGTGTGGATGTTTCCCAGGGATGAGTTGCAGCTGGAACGGCATCCACTGCGTAAAAACTTGCTCTATAAGTTGGCGGTTCATTCCGCTGTGGCGACCCCGGATTAATAAAGGGACTAAGCCGACAAGAAAATGAATGAATATAGCCACAGCCATAGTAGTACTAGTAATACTACAGTGCAGTAACGTATACATTTCTTTCACTATCTCCATTTTTACATTTCATTTATACCATTTAATCTTTCTGAACCTTTGAATCAGAAGATGCATCATTTACATATTTGAATTAATAACTGGAACATTGTGTGCTGTCATTTCACAGCACTCAATCTAATGTTGAAGAAGGTATAGAGGAAGATTGTTAGTGATTCTTGAGTAGCACAGACATGATTTCCTCTAATGGTTTGGGGCACGCTGAAGTTACACAGCCTAGAGTGCATTTAATAGACTCTCAATTAAGAGAAAGCAAGTGATAATTGCCTGAGACCAGAGCAGCTAAAGGCTTTTAATTCACTAGAGGCACTTGAAATAACTGAGGATTTCTCAGCTGTTCCAATGACAGAAAATAGCAGCAAATGTATGTGTGCACAAACAGCATTATATTGTTTTCCATTGACACTGTATACTATATATACACACATACACAGTGCATCCGGAAAGTATTCATAGCGCTTTTTCCACTTTTTTTTTTTTTTTTGTTACAGCCTAATTCCTAAATAATTAAATTAATTTATTGCCTTAACATTCTACACACAATACCCCATAAAAACAATGTGAATAAATAAATAAATAAATAGTTGCAAATTTATTAAAAATAAAAAACCTGAAAAATCACATGCACATCGGTATTCACAGCCTTTGCAGTGATGCTCTAAATTGCGCTCAGGTACATTCTGTTTCCACTGATCACTCTTGAGATTTTTCAGCAGCTTAATTGAAGTTCACCTGTGGTAAATCAAGTGGATTGGACATGATTTGAAAAGGCAAACTGTCTAGGGTTGACAGTGCATGTCAAAGCAAAAGTAAGCATGAAGACAAATAAATTGTCTATAGACCTTTAAGACGGGATTGTCTCGAGGCACTATGGGAAGCGCTGGGAATACTTTCCGAATGCTTTGTATTCCGAATTCCGAGTGTGGAGTCCCGTAAAGAAGCTCCAGATGGAAAGTTTTGTTTTGTGTTTACCTCATAGTTAAAGTTGTTGCACGTCCGCCAGTTCCTGCCTCAAAATGAGCGAGTTTGAGTCACTTGTACATTAACAAAGCGTTCAGAAAAAACAAAACACCAGCGAAGAAACTCGACACAGAGGAACATAAACGCCTCTCTGCCAGCCAGCATTTTGAAAGGGTTATTGCGGAGCAACGTGTGTTGCATGGGCCGTGGGTCACGCCGATAACTTGACTCAGAAGCATAAACCAGACTTATGCATCCATGCGTAGGCTGCACCATAGCATATGCGTGCGCTTGACACAGAAGTATAAATCAGCCTTAATACAGAATCTAAGTGAAAAAAGGTTTCAAATAAGATGTTTAAAAACCAACACAATCTCACAGCAATTCGTAACTTTTTAATTTAGTGGCTAATTCGTATGAATTCATACGATCTAATTCGTACAATTTAGTACGACTTGCTCATCCCCCAATGACCAATGGGTTTAGGGGTGGGGTTAGGTGCCACGCCCCTTTTTTTAAAAATCGTACAATTTCGAACAACTGAACTCGTACGAATTTGTACAAATTAGCCACTAAACTGGCAAAACAAACTACTTATGTTTTCTCATGAGATCAGGCCGTTAAAAAATCACAACCAGTATAAAAACACTTATATTCAGAGATATTTCCAAAGAAAGTCATCCCTTTGAGAGGACCATCCACAGTTTTAGTTTATGACTGCAACACCAAAGAGAAGGCAACAGAAAGGGAATCAATACAATTTCAAAGTGAATCTGTTATTTCTGTGGAGAGACGCTGTGTCTCCTTGGGGGTTTGCTTAACAAATTGCTGAAAGGCAGGTCAATGCAGCTTGTTGTGCCTGTTGTAATTGAATGTTAATTTGTAAGTGATGTATTGCTCCCACAAGATGGTACTATGTCTCTTCAGTTTCACAACCTATTTACAGCATAATTTAATGTGTCTTCAAAATCATGACAACTGGCATTGGGGAAATGATGGAAGAACTAGTTCTGCATGCAATACACATCTGCCTTGCATTCGCACTAATGTTAATGAATGCTGGTGAGCAGATAAGGGGCTCTCGTGATTGTTTCGCTGCGAGCGTGTGTGATTTTATAGTATCAGGGTGTTTCAGTCATAGTCTTGTGTCACATCAAAGCGACTGCTGCCAAACTGCTTCGCATGTGCCTAAAAATGACTGAAGGCAGGATTTATCTCTGTTTGCTGTGCACTCACTCTCTCTTATCCATGCAGTTTTTATGTGTCACAATGTTGATCTCGGAATTCAAGGCTTTTAAGCACAGCTGCAGTGTGTAGAGATTTTTTATCGTTTTGCTTTTTTTTTCTGAGAAGAATAATTTGATGCAAATACTTGCTGTCTCTAAGTCTAAGTGAATGCTGAAATTCAGTGGATTCAAGATTAATTGCTCTAAAATACTGTATTGTTGTTTTTCATTTATTTTTTTCCTAATGGTCAGCTCACCTCCCATGACATATAAATGAAAAAAAATAAAAAAAAAAGATGTAAGAGCTCTGGCATAAATGTGCAGGCTGAAGCCAAGACTGTGTTCGGACCATTATGGTTGCTCAGGGCTTGACATTAACTTTTTTGATCACCAGCCAGTGTGGCTAGTAGATTTCCAACATTACTAGCCACAATTTTGTTGTTGGTTAAAATGTATTTTATATTCATAAATATGACTTTGACATGATAAAATTACTTGATTTAGATTTTGTTAATGTCCACATGCCTCCTAATTAATTTCATTTTTTTGTGTATGAGCTTGCTCAGTGAGCATGAGCACATGGGTCATGGTTTAATGGTGTTGTATTACAATTAGTTTTTATTTCACATGACTTTTCAGAGCTCACAGGACTTAAAAAAAATTTATCTATAACCACACTAAAAAATAAATCATTACTTATTTCTTAGCCACAAATTTTAAATAATGTGTCGAAACAAGCTAAATATAACTGTATACTATTTATTTAACAAACTATTAAAAAAAAAAAAAACTGGTTGACACCAGTTACCTACACATAAATGGGAAGTTAATATCCTATTTCCTGTTCAAAGAATGCTTAAAGCTAAAACAACTAGTGCTGCTTACAAAAAGTTCCAAAACGAAGATGAGGAATTAAGTTTAGGCTGGATATTTGAATTAAATTTGGAATGATCCGATTGGCTAATTAGTGATTAGTGATAGGGATCAGCTGTAGTCAATCCTATCACGTGCTCCTCTCGAAATTAGTTTGTGAAACTTGATTTGTGTAATGTGGTTTATGTTTGGTGAAATAATTTCCAATGGCATCTTCATTTTTAACTAATTACGCTTGTTGTTTACACTTAATAATAGGTGGATTGAGAGAGTTTTGCATATAAAGCAGATGTGGATTTAGCTGGTTTTTACGCAAAAGAAAATTTACCTTGTTAAAAACCAAAGAATTGTCTAAAGTGACTTTTTTGAAAAAAAGGTGTTTTATTTACTAGCTAATAACTTTATTACATATAAAATGAAACTTCTTGAACTTAATCAGAGAAGCCTGATAGAAAATGTTCATTTACAAGAAAAGAGGTCTGATGGATTTAGAGGGATTTGCATCTAAACTCTTCAGGTAATTAATGTTTAGAGATTATTATTATTATTTTTTTAAGTATTACTTTTTTAGTTCCAGTGTTTGTACTACAGGGTTAAAAAAATAATAATAATAAAAAAAAAAAAAAAAAAAAAAAAACAGGCCGAGACAATTACAAATACAATCTCTTTCGTTCCAGTGTTTGCACTAAAGGGTTTTGTAGGAAGTCAAGGACATATGGTCACAACACTGCTGAAAACTAAAAGCACAGCAGCCAGTGCAATGAATTATTAAAAACTGTTTGTATGCCTATTTAGCTCCTACTTGGATCGAAGAAAATAAAACACTTTTTTTCTCCAGCAAAAGGGTATTTACATTAAATTAATACTGTGTATGCACAAATTAAATATGCAAATAATGCATGAAAATTTTCTCATTACCCATAAAATTTATTATATATATATATATATATATATATATATATATATAGAGAGAGAGAGAGAGAGAGAGAGAGAGAGAGAGAGAGAGAGGGAGAGAGAGAGAGAGAGTAAGTTTAGATATAAAAATATCTAAATTTATCAGATCTCTTTTCTCTTTCTAAATGAATATTTTCTTTCGGGCTCCTCTGATTAGGTTCAGCAGATTTATTTTACAGTATATGTAATGATAAGGTTATTAGTTGGTAAATAAAATACCTTTTTTTTTCTTTTTTTTTTTTAATAAATGTTACTTTAGACAATTCCTTGGTTTTTAACAAGGTTTTCTTTTGCATCAAAACCAGCTAAATCCACTTGTGCTTTTTTGCAAAAAACTGTAAATCCACTTAATGTGAAAAGACATTGCAATTAGCAACATTGCAAACTAAGCTTGATAGATTCAAATAATATACTGTAAAACCTACAGTGAAAAACATTGTTGCATGTGTTAACATTAAGATTAAGTGAATAAAAACATATTGTATTGTCCATTTATATAAAAAGCTTATCAGACGAACACTATAAAGTAATCTAAACAATGTATAGTTTTATATATTATATTTATAAGTTAAAGGGCATTTTTAATTTTTTTTTTTGTTGTTCACTAAAACACAAATTGCACTTGTAAGGCATGAGCAGCAATGTGAGAAATTCCAGAGTGAACTAATTTGGCAATCAGAGATGATTGGTCTCTCAGATGGAACCGGTGGGCTCTGATAACAGTAATTCACTCTTCTCTCCCCCACACATCTCCACAGGGAACACCTGCAGCCCAGCCAAATCTGGACCATCTCGCTTTACTTACTATAATGCAGTTTTGTACTGAGAGGTTTAACAAAGTCCCTGAAGGATTTCTAGTTCAATCAAAAACATCAAATATAATATATTAGATAATTGAATCTGGTATAGAGACCCTTATTCACCCCAGTGGTCTGTGGACAAGATGTCACTGCACTGCAAGTTTCAACCAGAATGTCCTTCAAGTGATGATTGCTCAACTTTTAGAGCAATGTTGCCCAACAAGTTTGCTTACCTACTTTCTGATCAAGAATGAGCAACAAAACTGTATCTGGATCCATTAGATTTGTTGTCTGTGTTTTATTTTATTATTATTATTTTTTTTTTGTAAAGATCATCCAATCAGAATGCTAGCAGAAAATAAAAAAAATGAACAATATAGCAGTTGCTTAGTGGCAGTGGAGCTCGGAAAAAGAGTGTGAACTCAAAGTTTTTTATTGAGGTAAGTTATCATGGCATATCAACACAAAATATGAGCATCGAATTACAAATCAACTTATGAAAATACCTAAGATGGCTGGAAGAACACATATAAACCATTTATTGTCGCAGTCGTGTAAACGATCAATTAAAGCCTTTATATATATATATATATATATATATAGTTTATTTATTTTTTACTTACTTTTTTTATTACTATTTTTGATAAAATCGTTATTAAATCTAAAAAATAGATTTGCAAGATTTGCAAATGTTGCAAGGTATTGAATTTAAAAATTCCAGTATCTTGACAACAAGATACTTAGTTAACCTTAGTTAAACACTCTATCCAAATGAACATGTTTGTAGCTTTGTATCGCATTGTATAACAACTGACACACTATAAAATAAATCATATTTTCAGATTTGAAGACATGTAGAAAATTACATTTTCAATAAACAGACACTGCAAATCAGGAGGAGATAGGAGGCTCAAGAGGTATGTTATTGCTCATAACTAAGCCCAACCGGAATCTGTGCGCGCAGAATTCCGCAGATTTTCAGCAGATTTACGTAGCTTTTAAGACCATCATTAATTTTGTTTATTTACTTGAGTAAATGTGTGTACATCTATATTTATTAAGGTTTTTTTTATTTTTTTTTATTAATTTCAGTAAAATTATTGACTAATGTGAAAATGTTCATCTGATGTATGTACAATGCTGTTTGTACAGTAATGTTTTCTGTCTTTTACTAGATATATTTTATGACAAACTTGCTTTATTTACAAAATAAAGTGAATCTTATTGGATTTGCATTTTAAACATTAAATAAATGTTAAAAAGATCAGTTTTAACATCAGGCAGGATAAATCCAAGTTTTCATGCTGTTGATGTTAAATTCTGACCCTACCATCCGAAATCGAGATTTATCAGACCAGGCATCGTTTTTCCAATCTTTAATTGTACAATTTTGGTGAGCCTGTGCGAATTGTAGCCTCAGTTTCCTGTTCTTAGCTGACAGGAGTGGCATCCGGTGTGGTCCTCTGCTGCTGTAGCCCATCTGCCTTAAGATTCAACATGTTGTGCAGTCAGAGATGCTCTTGGTTGTGCGTGTAAATTCCAGTAGGTCAGCAGTTTCTGAAATACTCAGACCATGCCCCATTCAAAGTCACTTAAATAACCTTTCTTCCCCATTCTGATGCTCAGAGCAAATCCTCTTGACCATGTCTACATGCTTAAATGGAGTTGCTGCCATGTGATTGACTAAATGGACAGGTGTACCTAATAAAGTGTCCAGTGAGTGTAGACGGTCAAGGAACCCTTTCATAAGGCTCTAACGTGTAACTTTAAATACTAATATGCCACTTTAGGGCAAAGAGTACTAGACGAATATAAATCTGATATTGTATATGTTTTTTTTTTTTTTTTCTGTGAGTGCATGGGAGATGATGAATACTATCTGTTGGTTGGAAATTAGTCATACTTATTTAATGAGCCAATTTAGCCATTCCTCCTGAGCACGGATATTGGTAATTGGTTTCCTAAAATGGGCAACATGATAAGGATGCAGTCCTTTCCTTCAGTGCCACTGGGAAAACAAATTAATCATCCAAGCCGAAGTAACCATTACTTTGTTCTGCTACAGAAATGCACATCTACAAAGCCAATTTAATTTTCTTAATGTTCAGTCTGTTTCAGCAGCAGCTAAAAGCTTTGTTTTCCACAAGAAATGAAGGGGAAGCATAAGGTGCATGAGAGGACATAAGCAACTGTGGCATTATATGCATCCATGCGCATAATGTGCCCAAAACTGGTGACTTGTTCTCTGCCTTCACTGTTGACTGCATTGTGAATGTTTGCTGTACAAGGAAAGAGAGCAGAAATGAATGCATTCAGACTGCGAAAGAAAACAAAACAGATCAGAGTCTGATGCAGTAAAGCATTGCCTGTCTGAACAAAGACTTAAACATCGAGACAAGCTGTTTGCAGAAGAGGGTAGATATTTTTGGTTGACATGAAGAGACTAGTTTAGACAAAACATGCGGGATTGCGGATCAGGGTGATTTAGTTCATTACTTTGGTTTCCTGTGAAGAAACAGGTTAACAAAAATGGGTACAGGGTTCTCACGTTGCCACATCTTGTAGATTCCTTTAGCTACACTTAGTGATGTTGATTTAGATAGAAAAAGATAAGTGAATGTGTCTTAAAGGGATAGTTTACCCAAACAATTACAACTCTGTCATCATTTATTCTCCATTCACTTGTCAAAAACTAGTTTGAGTCTTTCTTTGTTTTTTTGTTTGTTTGCTTGTTTTTTTCTGTTAAAAACAAGAGAAGATAAATGAAAGCTGGGGTCTGTTCTTCGTACGTGGATTACTCAGTTAGCTGGATTTAGATATTGACGTTGTCATAGCAACAGTTCTGGTAGCTCAAACCTGGTCGGGAGCAGGCTCATTTCATATAAACTGGATTAGATCGGGTCAATTCAAGCAAAGATAATACTCAAAGTATGAACCAAATGCTGATATTTTCTTACAGTAGTAGTTATATACACTTAGGAAAATAGTAAATGTATAATTTTTAACTATATATATATATATATATATATATATATATATATATATATATATATATATATATATATATATATATATGTGTGTGTGTGTGTGTGTGTGTGTGTGTGTGTATGTATGTATATATATCTATCTATCTATATATATATATATATATATATATATATATATATATATATATATATATATATATATATATATATATATATATATATACAGTTGAAGTCAGAATTATTAGCCCCCCTGTATTATTAGCGCCCTTGTTTATTTTTTCCCCAATTTCTGTTTAATGGAGGGAAGATTGTTTCAGCATATTTCTAAACATAATAGTTTTAAAAACTTATTTCTAATAACTAATTTATTTTATCTTTGTCATGATGACAGTAAATAATATTTTGCTTGATATTTTTCAAGACACTTCTATGCAGCTTAAAGTGACATTAAAAGGCTTAACTAGGTTAATAAGGTGAACTAGGCAGGTTAGGGTAATTAGGCAAGTTATTGTATGATGATGGTCTGTTCTGTAGACTATCGAAAAAAAATTAGCTTAAAGGGGCTAATAATTATGTCCCAAAAATGTTTTTAAAAAAAATTAATAACTACTTTTATTTTTGCCGAAATAAAACAAATAAGACTTTCTCCAGAAGAAAAAATATTATCCGACATACTGTGAAAATGTCAATGCTCTGTTAAACATCATTTGGGAAATATTTAAAAAAGAAAATAAAAATGAAAAGGGGGCTAATAATTCTGACTTCAACTGTATATATATAGATAGATAGATAGATAGATAGATAGATAGATAGATAGATAGATAGATAGATAGATAGATAGATAGATAGATAGATAGATAGATAGATAGATAGATAGATAGATAGATAGATTCAAATTAAAATGTCTGGATGAACTGATCTGAGATCGTTGCATGTGTTGTAAAGGACCGATCGATTGATCCTCGAAATCATGATCAGCAATGCAACGATTGGCTGACGGCCCAACCGAATGTTTACAAAAGCAATTTAATATTGGTAAAGGCGTGTGCAACTTTTGTGAAGCATCAAATTACCGTCATATTAACTGTCAAAACATGTTTATGACTGCATAAATGTATTATTGCTTTTAAAAAAAAGTCACATATTGTGCATGTCTAGTATCATACACAAATTGTACTAAAGCAATCTAAAAAGTTTATATCACTCCATTTTCTCTTTGAACCACCAGGTGGAAGTCTTTGTACTTTTATTTCAAAGTTTTATTAATTTATTATTATTTTTTTAAATTTAGATAGTCACATATATATGATGTTACTTTAATTTGACCCTAAGAAGCAGCACCTTAGTGAATAAAAGAATTTGAATAATTAATAATATTAATTAATATTACACCTGCTCAACGAAAATCAGATGATTCAATACATGAATAAATCTGACATAACTTGATCAGAAATCTAAAAAGGGGAAACAAGATTAAACCATCAATAGAAAGTAATAAATATTGCGGTTTTGCAGAAAATAGTGCAGTACGTATTTTTGCTTCCATATGTATAAGCACATCAGCGCCATTGTGGTTCAGTGGTCAGCACATTGCATTATGATGCCGCCGACCTGAGTTTGAACCTAACCTGAGTAAATTCTTTTTTTTTTTTTTTTTTTTTTTTTAGCGTTAAGACATATAACACTGTTTGAGTTACTTATGTAGTTGTACAAATTTTATTTTTATTTTTGTGTGACGACCGTTACAAAGGACTGGATATATATAAAGAATTTTGCACAGAATATATATTCCGATATTGCAGGAAAGGACATATCTAGCTACCCTTTAATGTTCTCAAATTTCTGAAAAACATCTCAAGTTCTAAAGTAGCTGTTTCCTTAAAAAATACGTGATGGTGTCATTAGACACTGAATTGGAAATGACGTTATTTCAATATAGTCAGTCAGTCGTGTCAATATCGTGTCAATATAGTCAGTCAATATACAGTCAGTCGTGAACTGAGGTTGGCCTATGGCTTGAAACTCCAGAGCTGAAAAGGAGTCCCACCCCGGCCCTGCTCATGACATTAGCGTGCTTGCTGTTTTCTCATTTCTGATTGGCCATGACTGATTGGCTTTATTTCTGCTGGCTTCATGCCAAATACGGTTGCCATAATTAAAGTAAATTACATTTGTTTGCTGCAAACACGTCATTCTGCACTATTTAGCTAGGTCTGCACTTTTGCATTGACAATTTTTTGTAATTTACTCATACAAATACTTTATTCCACATTTTTTGGAAAGACTAAGGGACTTTTATGTCCGCTAGTTGATTCGTCATGCGCTTGAAGGTGCAAACATGTGTATGTGGATGGATGGATGGTTAGAGGTTATAAAATAAAACCATTACTTAAAAATTGAATCAGTCAATCATCCAATCAATCAAACAATCAATCTGTTACTTCAAATTGCACAGGTAAACAAAAATACCCAAAAGATCCAATTCTAGCAGTCATTGGTGCAGTGTTAATTTAAAGACCCCTTTGTGCTTTTAAATGTTTCTGCTGGCTTCTTTTCATCTCAAGCTTCCCCTCGCTTCCTCGTTTATTAAATCCAGCTTTAATTTCCTGCCCGAGGCTTTGTTCAACCATCCAGTAAGACTCTGCAGCCATCCAGACATGTTAAGGGACAGCTGTCTACAGAAAAACAAACTGCCCCCTGGAAAAATAAATATATAAATAAAATCCTCATGCCAAAGCCACTTACCCTCATCTACAAGTATAGACACGGAGCTGTAACTCGAAGGATGCAGGAATCGTCATCGCCATCCAAGAGTGTCTGTCCATATGCCATTCGGAAATCTGCACAGGGATGGCAGTGAGAGCTGGCAAGTGCTACTTCATTTATCACACAACTCAGCGATGCCCTGTCATGAAAATCAACATAAACGTACATGGAACAGCAGTTATTCAATTTAAATGGATGGATGGATGGATGGTTATTTACTAATAAAAGACACTGCGGACTCCAGCTAGGTTTAAACAGTAGTTTGTAATATATTAGGATAAAAAAATAATAATAAACAAAGATCTGTTATTTTATTAGTGGGAGGCTAAATAAATCAATGTAATTATGTTAAACCTGATTTATGTAATGGCTGATTAAGGTGAAACAAGCAAGCAAAAAGAACCCCTGGGGTAAAAGTCTCATTTGATTAGATTTTCTCAATAACTAAAAATCTTTTCACAGTTCATTTTTTTTCCTGACCACCTGTCTGACTCTACGCACTACAAAATATCCTGAGCTGTGTGATCATTGCATGTTTAGTTAATAACATATTTTAAGACAGCAGACTAAATTTTGAATACTATACTGCTAATGGTAAACACTGGATACTTGTAAACCTACATTGAGATGTAATGCGTAAAAAATGCTTGTTTTATAATACAGCTAACAATATTTTTAGACATCTCAATTTGACAAATGTCAAAGGGATAGTTCATCCAAAAATGAAAATTACCTCATCATTTTCTCTTCCTCATAAGGTTTTAAATCTTTATTAGTTTCTTTCTTTTGTTGAACACAGAAGAAGACATTTTAAAGAATGTTGTTGCTGGCTCCCATTGAGTTCCTTAGTAGAGTAAAAACACTATATGCATTCCTTCATTCATTTTCTTGTCGGCTTAGTCCCTTTATTAATCTGGGGTCACAGCTGAATGAACCGCCAACTTATCCAGCAAGTTTTTACGCAGCGGATGCCCTTCCAGCCGCAACCCATCTCTAGGAAACATCCACACACACACACACTCATACACTCATACACCACGGACAATTTAGCTTATTCAGTTCACCTGTACCACATGTCTTTGGACTGTGGGGGAAGGCAGAGATAACATGCAAACTCCACACAGAAATGCCAACTGAGCTGAGGTTCGAACCAGCGATCCAGCGACCTTCTTGCTGTGAGGCAACAGCACTACCTACTGCGCCACTGCCTTGCCCTATGTGCTATATATTTTTAGACAATTTTGTGATGTTTATTTTTCAAGTTGTTTATAATAAATGAGTTTATAAAAAGTCAATAAATTTGTACTTAAATGTTACTCTAGCAAGACTTATTTTGTATGTTTCATAGCTGTGTTAAAAATATTTGTTTATGGCAAACTTTGCAAGCTATATTAAAAGTGATTGCATATCATAAAATGTAAATGCATATGATGAATGTTAAACAATTAAAAACAGTACTATAACAATAATATTATATTTAAATAAATAATATTATATTAAGGTACTTGCAAATTTGAAGTCTAAATTAGGAACAATTCAATTTGACAAAATGTCAAAGGGATAGTTCATCCAAAAATGAAAATTACCTCATCATTTTCTCTTCCTCATAAGGTTTTAAATCTTTATTAGTTTCTTTCTTTTGTTGAACACAGAAGAAGACATTTTAAAGAATGTTGTTGCTGGCTCCCATTGAGTTCCCTAGTAGAGTAAAAACACTATATGCATTCATTCATTCATTTTCTTGTCGGCTTAGTCCCTTTATTAATCTGGGGTCACAGCTGAATGAACTGCAAACTTATCCAGCAAGTTTTTATGCAGCAGATGCCCTTCCAGCCGCAACCCATCTCTAGGAAACATCCACACACACACTCATACACCACGGACACTTTAGCTTATTCAGTTCACCTGTACCACATGTCTTTGGACTGTGGGGGAAGGCAGAGAGAACATGCAAACTCCACACAGAAACGCCAACTGAGCCGAAGTTCGAACCAGCGATCCAGCAACCTTCTTGCTGTGAGGCGACAGCACTACCTACTGCTAATGTTGTTGCTGGCACCCATTGAGCGCTGACAAAAGTGGGCGAAACTGAGAGCCACGAGTGTTTACAAGTGTCAAGTCCTATGAAAGAGCTCTAGATAAAAAGTTTTGTTTTGTGCTTACCTCATGGTTAAGGTTGTTGCACGTCTGCCGGTTCCTGCCTCAAAATGAGCGAGTTTAAACTACTTGTACACTAAGGAAGCGTTCAGAAAAAACAAAACACCAAAGAAGAAACTCGACACAGAGAAACATACACACCTTACTGCCAGCTAGCGTTTCGGAAGTGTTATTGCAGAGCAACAGAAACAGCTCGCAGAAGTATGAATGCTCAGCTACGCAGGTTACATGCGCCGTGGGTCACACCGATCACTTGACGCAGCAGTATAAACCAGGCTTTAGGCAGCATGGTGGCTCAGGGATTTGCACATTCGCCTGACAGCCAAAAATAATAGTCAAATCCTGGCTGGGTCAGTTGGCATTTCTTTGTGACTTTGTGACTCTGTGTTCATGTGGGATCCGTCTGGGTGCTTCAGTTTCCCCCACGGTCCAAAGACATAAACTAAATTGTCAGTAGTATAAGTGTGTGTGAAAGAGTGTGTATGGGTGTTTCAATACTAGGTTCGATACTAGGCCGCTACAAAAAAAATAAAAATAAATAAATAAAAAATTCTGGAATAGTTGGCGGTTCATTCCACTGTGGTTACCTCTGAAATAGAGACTAGGCTGAAGGAAAATGAATGAATAAATAAATGAATATAGAACAAATTTAGCTTCTGGCTAATTTGAACATCTACTGTACATTCCAATATATTTTTCCGAGCAATTTCAACATCAGCCAGTTCCACCTTTTTTTATATCCCTATGAAATCTCATTTATTTAAAAGAATCAAAACAGCTTTAGAGGAATGAGACAAATTCTATGCTTCAGACAGTTCATGAGTCAGATCTGTTCATTTCAATCACTTTTGAAGTCTATCTCAAGAGACAAGCCTTTCTGAATGCTTTGGGACTGTTGCTCACCTCACTGACCGTTTTTATTATGCATTTGTCCTTTTGCCTATTTTTTTCTTCAAATCATATTCCCTCCAGAGCTGATTTGACATTAAGCAACGCTTTCTAATAGTTTGCCCGATGACAGTAACATATTGCACCTTTCTCAGTTAATACTCAAGGCTCATATCATTTTGTTCCCGTTTTTGGATAACGCAATACTTTTCAAATCAGGGTTAAAACCCATTTATAATTGCAAAGCTCCTGTTGCAAAGATTGAGCTTACAGATTTATCAGGACATTTTTTTTAAGCTGGATTTGGTTTATATTTCCATACCAATCCAATTTCTTCAGCCAATGAGAACTACTGCTTTCCACAAGCTTTTTTTTTTTTTTTGCTTTATTTATTTACTTAGGATTCAATGCAGTAATTGTTTGTGTTTGTAATGTCTGTCTTAAATAAATGCTGTTAATAATGGGGTTACTTTTTTTTAGTAATGAGTTATATATATATATGAGCAATATCACACTCGTAGCAGTGCGATATGGCTGTATATCGGCACTGGTGGGAGGCGTGCGAGTGCCTTAGTGCCCCCACCAGTGCCGATATTCAGCCATATCGCTAACTGCTACGAGTGTGATATTGCGTTTATACAACAGTTTGATGGCATAATTGTGTATATAAAAACAAAATCAAACATGCAGAGTCTCAAAGAACCCTTTTGTATGAGGAGCTACTTTCTTCCGCCTTGGATTCAAATCTTAAGCTGACAGTTAAACAGCTGAGCAAGCATCTTTTAAACTTTAGATCTGTAGTTTCTGGTTGTTGCTGGCTGTATGTGGGCGGAGTAATACACGAAGGGTAAAGAGGGTTTACAGGTGCTGATATTACTTAAATACATCACGGCTATCAGCCAATCAGATTTAAGAACCGGACAGAACTGTTGTATAAATATATAATAATGATAATGATAATTATTAATACATATAATAATTCCAATTATAATGTATCTAATTATACTGGCATTAAAATATGGTGTTATAAATATTATATACTGAATAATTTGCTGTAATTGAGCTCATTAAAGGGGTTTTCATCTAAATAGGCTCTCATCTATAGAACCTGCTGTTCGTTGTGTGTTGTAAGAAGAGTGAAGCACATAGTTGGGGATGATTGGTGTGGTGTGTTTTATAATGAATTTGGGGGGTGTCACAAAATTACACCATGTTGTAACATCTGAAGCTGCAGTCACACTAGAGTTTGAGCTTACGAAATTCTGTCGAACGGCGCTGTGAAAAGGGGCGGGATTAAACAAGATTATTAGACATTAAAAAAAGCGAGCGATTGCTCCATGGTTTAAATTTCAGTCCAGCGAGGTCTTGTTTTGATCCTCGATTGGTCTCACACAGTCAAGTGATGCGATTTTGCAGGTCAGAGTTCACCAAGCTTGAACTTTGCACCGCAGCAACCTGCGAAACTTCAAGCATGACCCTGCGTTTCCGGTCTGACGCATTCACGGGCGTATGAATGGAAGTCTATGAGAGGAAAAGCCCAGTGTGACCGCAGCTTAAGACAGATCACACATTTCAGTTTTAAAACAATCAAGCTGATTGGAATTAAGTGCCTCAGTCGACTTTTTTTTTTAAACTTAGAATATGTTGCTTCGGTTATGTTTTGTTGCACGTTTCAGATGACAAATCCACAAGAGGGTGCTGTCCAGTTTTTTGTGAATCTGAAATACATAATATTAAGTTTTACATACACACCTTTTTTGTAAAGATCCATGAGAAGCTCAATTAGCAAAACACGGACCTAAACCTCTTCCTAAACCAGGGGTGTCAAAGGCACGGCCTGTGGGCTGGATCATGCCTGCAAACAGGTTTAATCCAGCCCGCGATATGATTCTGTAAAAAGCGATTAAACTCATCTGATAAAGCAGGGATTCTCAACCGGTGAGCCGCGGCCCACTAGTGTTCATTTACAAACTATCTGTGAAGTGAAAGTCTCTCTTTGTGTATTATTGTATGAACTATTTAATATATCTTGTTTAATGTATCATAGTTGTCCAAATTAATGTCCTGTGAGTTATTTATAACAGGCACGCGCCCATACAGGAGAAACTAGCGAAGCTCAATGGTGTTTTTGTGATAGACTTTAAAATAAACATGCATATGAGCTTCAGACGCATTTCAACAGATTTGGGTGTTTAACTGTATTTTACACTTGTCTGTACATTTTTAAATAGTAGAAATTTAATAGTAGATATTCAGTCAGTTCAGCTTAAAGCAGAAGCTGCTCTTTGCAATCTCCCTGTTGACCTGTAGTTCCCATAGTATACATTCATATATATATATAATATACACACACACACACACACACACACACACACACACACACACACACACATAGATTAATTGTGTTGCTGTAATTCTCACAACAAATTTTTGTATCCTAACTTGTTTTAGAATTATGTTTTTATTTAGAGTGCTAAATTCATGTAGGATTTTAAGTTTCTGAATTTATTAAATATTTTATAAATCTGAATTCATTTTTACATTTTTTGTCATTAACACAATATAGGTCACTTTGCAATTAAGACTTAAGTCATGATTTCATACACTTTCTATCCAGTTTTGAATAATTTCTCTATAATTTTTATGTGGGTGTATTTGCACAATGATTAAATGACAAAATGCAAGAAAAAAATATTCAAGTCTATTATAAAATACAAGTAATATAATTATAAAAATACAAGTCTAATATAAAATATAAATATCACAACTATTATAAAATACAAGTCTATATAAAAATACATATATATATATATATATATATATATATATATATATATACACACACACACACACACACACACACACACACACACACACACACACACACACACATTTTTATATATATAAAGAAGTGGCTTATATGAAAGGCAAAGGCATCTAGATTAGGCTAATTTTACCAAAATAAAATATGATCATGTCTTGATTTTTAATCAATTAATTATTTAGGATAGTAAAGTCTGATTTTTTCTTAGACAAAAGTCTTCTCCTTTAACAGAAATCATCTCTGCAATGACTCAAATCACTTATATAACTAAGTCATCTGGAACGACAAATAAAGCAATTTTGCAGGACACCCAGAGTTCATCAACATTCTTTGGGTTCATCTTTAATGCCTCCTCCATCTTAACCTAGACATGCTCGATAATGATCATGTCTGGTGACTGGGTTGGCCAATCCTGGAGCCCCTTGACCTTGTTTGCTTTCAGGAACTTTGATGTGTTCCTGAAATGTGTGAACTTTGATGTGTTCCATACTGAATGTAACCCCAAACTATGATTTTTCCTTCACCAAACTTGACTGATTTCTGTGAGATTATTGGGTCTCTGCGGGTTCCAATTGGTCTTCTGCAGTATTTGTGATGATTGGGATGCAGTTCGACAGATAAATCATCTGAAAAATCTACCTTCTGCCACTTTTCCAAATGATCAACTAGAGGTCAAGTTATTATTTGTTGCTCCTACAACTAGGATCGACGACAAGCTTTTTGTCAGGTAGTGCAGGTTTACACTTCACAAGCAAATGAAACAATGACAAAATACTGTCCCACTTTATATTAAGTGGTTTTAACTAATATGTACTTACATAGGATTTAATAATTTGTTACAATGTACTTATTGTGTATCTACATGTATTTACTATGTACTTATGCTTGATTAAATACATGTATGTAGTTACATCTGTAATTAACTTTTGTAACTACATTTGGAAATACACTGTTGACCATCCCTTACGCCTTAACCCACCCTTAAACCTACCCATACCACCAAACCTGTCCATAACCCAACCTCTATTCCAACTCAAAAGCACCACAAGTGTTCTCAAATACATTATAAACACAGTAAGTACATTGTATTTATTTTTTTGATGTAAGTACATAATAGGTAAGGACACTTAATATAAAGTGGGACCCTAAAATACACAATGAGTATGAGGACAAGTGTATGAAACAAAGTGTTTCTTTAGAAAGTGATATCATCCACTACTGGCATGTCATGCAGAAAACAGAAAAAAAAAAAAAAAAAACAGTTTTTGGAAAATTTTGGTTCTGTAAACATATCTGTCAAAAACAAAAGTAAGACTTACTCGCTCTAAATAAACTGGCAATCTGAAAAGTGCGCTGAAATAGACAGTATAGGGTGCTTACAGATGAAAGTGTACTTTCCGTCAAAGGGCATTTAAATCAACGTTCGAATTTAAATAGCATTTATGTCTAAATCTGGTCCAATTCTGTCCCACCTTTCCCACAACATTTGCCTTAAACCCAAAACACTGTCATCATTCCCACTCACGTCACTTCAAACTCCAGCCATGTCACACCATAAAGCCGATTACTACTGACATTCACTCCCACCTCCGCTCCACTCTGACCCGATCACACCTGACGCTGCATGAATGATTCTTAACCTGTTTTTTATGATTCAAGCACTCCAGCACTTATCACTGAAATTAGACACTTAGTCACATGACTTTTGATTGCTCCATATCTTCAGTCAATTACAGTGAGTCACGCAGAACATTTCATCTAAAAGGTAGAGCTCATTTTTCTGATATATTTCTTTTCTTCCAAACACAGAAAAAAAAAAATCACTGGCAATTTCGGTTAAGTACTTTGTAATGATATGCTGCTGAATAAAACAGTGTGTATTAGGTAAATGGAGATATGATGTCAAGGTGATGGATTGAATAGTATATCAAGAATAAAAAGAGAGGTGCGTTAAAAGGTCTTAACCTTGCAACACACAGGAACCTCCATATACGTGGTCACATCCGACTTTAACATTATCTGAAATTATTGTAGCTAACAAGATATGATGTCATGCTAAATGGGTATTGTTTTGTCATAGTCTTAAGGTCCAGTATTACTCACTTGGTAGGTATATAGTTTTGATCAGTGTTGGTCCTGACTCACTTCAGCAGGACATGACTAAGAAATAAAATAATAATAGAGGTTGACAAGTGGAATGCTTTTCTGGTTTAATTTATTGTACAAAATAGCTGCTTTAACATTTTTATCACAACTAATGGTAAAGTGTAGTTAACCTTGATATACATTATAAATTGTCATAGAATTTCAACACAGGCTGAAAACGTAGCCCTATATACGTTACTGGGGATCGTGAATTATGTAGCCAAAAGTGCTTAATGGCTGCATTTTGTCTTTAAAATGAGCACAAAGGGGCGGTATTGTGACAGATTGATATGTATGTGCATATGAAAAACTAGATCAAAACAAGGTATAAACCTGCAATGAAAAATCCATAAAGTTATTGAACTTTTAGAGTGGGTCAACACTTGCAAAGCTGTGTATTATCGCGGTTTTTCTCCATTAAGGCTGATTTATACTTCTGCGTCAAACATCGGCGTAGGCTACGGCGCTGACGCATAGCCCTTCGCCGTGGCCGTCGCCGTCACTGACGTGCACCTCTCAAAAATTGTAACTACACGTCGCAACTACGCGTAGCACAAGCTCTGTGATTGGTCGGCTTGCTAGCGCCGACGAGTCTGGGCGGGGCCGAGAGCCGCGCGAATGGGGCGAGCGATTGTTTACAAGTGTGGAGTCCCGTGAAGGAGCTCCGAATGGAGAGTTTTGTTCTGTGTTTACCTCATGGTTAAAGTTGTTGCACGTCCGCCGGTTCCTGCCTCAAAATGAGCGAGTTTGAGTCACTTGTACATCCAGGAAGTGTTTAGAATAGCAAAACAGAAGCAAAGAAACTCGACACAGAGGAAACATTTACACCTCACTGCCCACTAGCGTTTCGGAAGTGTTAATGTAGACCAACAGAGACAGCACGCAGAATTATAAATGCACAGCTGCGCGCGTTGCCTGCGCCGTGAGTTGTGCCGGTCACTTGATGCAGAAGTGTAAACCAGGCTTTAGGCATAAAGTTAGCAGTGGAGAAACATCACAGAGTGTGTCTAGTATTTCTTAGTAATTCTCTCCCCTGTTTCAGGTATGTGTTTTCATAATAATAGTTTAATGTAATGTGTTAATGTTCTGACAGTGTTAAGAGTGTATATCATTGTGATATTGTCTGGATTTTGTTGAACACATTAATAAGAGTATTCAGTTCGGACAAGACCACATTGAAGTGACATTATGAGCGCGCACATTTTCATTTGTTGTTTAAGTCTGTTATTTAATGTTCTGTGTGTGTTCGCTGGGAAAAGTGGAAGTAATATGCACTGTAACGGTGATAGATAAATAAATAGAGAAAAACTATGCACTTCCAGGTAAAATAATAGTTTAAAAAGAGTAATTATATGTTATTTAAATTATTTGGCTTTAGTTTATTTATGTTAAAATATCGGGTTAAAAAGGATAAGTGATTTTCCGATGTTAATAAAATGTATAACTTTATAAGTGTTCTATAGTATTGTTAAATGAGAAAAAAATAACTAAATAGTGTACATTGTTAAAAGTTTACGTAGCAATTTTTGGAAATTGTGTGACACTAATATGACAATCCTGCTGTTTTGAAGAATATGTTTATTTGAATTTGTAAACAAATATGGTTACGCATAAAGTTAGCAGTGGAGAAACATCGCAGAGTGTGTCTGGTATTTCTTATTAATTCTTTCCTGTTTCAGGGGTACAACAGTAAGACACCGTTCCTTTTTGGGCTTACCAGCTGAATGCTTACCTCTGTGTGGACGACTTTCCAGCTATTATCAGTTTGTCCAGTTAGCTTACCATGTACGTCTGTTGACTTGAGATGCAGAGCGGAGTTGACCATGGGCCTCATGTATCAACGCTGCATACGCACAAAAACTGCGTACACTAGATTTCACACTCACATTTAGATTTACTAACAATAAAACAAACGTGAGAATGTGCGTTGGTCCACACCAACTTCATACCTGGCGTACGTGCATTTCTTGTGTGTGTTTGTTTAATTTCCATTAGCGACTTTTAGAGGCAACTGTGTTAAATTGCACACTACAAAGTATCTTTGAGCCGTGCAATGGCAGCTGTATGGGACAGGATTATCTGCATGTCTAGCAGGTATATAAGGTTTCCATACCATACAGTCGACTAGCCGAACATTAAAGCGCAACTTGCAGCGATCGCAGTAATTATTCCCAGTGTAATCAGAGGGATCTACTGCACGCACATTGCTATAAAGGCGCCATCTAAAGATGAATTTGCATACGTGAATTGGAAACATTTACATTCAATAAATGTGCAAATAATATGTGATGCTCGAATGCGCTTAACATAATACACACACTTATTAATGATTCCTACTTGTCTTCCTCGTAATGAAGAGTAGGCAAAATCTCCATGAATGATAATGTCAAAACATGTTGCCATGCGCTTTACAAGCTAAGCCACTTGAGCTGCTGGCAGCCGCTCTCTTTAGTTTTGTTGTCTCTGTCAATGAAACGGGTGATAATTTGCTTGGTTTCACCATTGCTTTTTCATTTGGTTTTACCAAAGTAGCGTCATTAATTTAACATAGCTGACAAAAACTCAAAATGATCCAGTTTTTCCCACTATTAAAGCTGGCAGGTGCTAACGTTGTCTTAAAAGATGCTCAACACACACAAATATGTTAATAATAAAAAAAAAAAAAAGTACTCCAGGGTGTCTTGACCCTTTAAAAACACACTGCAGGATGTCAGATTTAGATTAAACTCACTTCTGTAAGCTCAATTAGGGCAAAGTATACGTAATTTTAATTATTGCAACATTTTATTGTCAGTAATGGTAATGCCATTGTAACATTAATTTCTTTGATTACTTGTTACTGAAAAACGGTAAGCAACCATGTTAGTAACGCCGTTTATTTGCTTAAAACGCTGTTATGAACATTACTGATTGGACCATGAATTGTGAGCGTTGGCTTTACCTTGGATCTGATCTTCTTGAACAGTGCGGGTTGATACTTTGCTGAAATCGCATAGATATAGCACAATGTATGCCTGGCATTTTGTTTCTGTATGTTTTGGTGTCCTCGTTGTTCTCCCATGCTCTCTATGTGCCAAGCCACCATTTGTTCTGTAGCCCTTTTAGTTGACAAGGTTAATGCCTACAGACACGCTCTGGGATTTTAATTGGAACAAATGTTTGAGCTTTAATTAATCAAGATCCTGCAATTTGACATGTTTTATGTTGATTAGTCTAGAGATGGTAAATATTTTTTTTTTCTTTGCATCTTCCATTGGTAGCAAGATGATTTGTTTGCTATGAGTTGTCCTTTATCTTTATCGATGCTGTGCTTGATGAATGTTTGCAGGTGTTGCGCTGTTGCCGCCTCTCAACCACTGTGATTGGACAGCTGGTCCCAATATGACAACAAGCTACGTTTTAGTAAAGTTGTCAGTGTCTGGAAAAAAAGGGCTTCAGTGTTCAGTATGAATTAGATGTTCAGCCTTGCCATTCTGCTGCCATTAAGAAAAAAAAAAATCTGGTACTCTCATTGAAAACAACTTAAAAAACGACTTGCCTCTGGGAAGGAAAAAAAAAACGTCTTTAGTAGACACACAGCCTTAGAGAATAGATGTTGGAACAGAGAATCCTTCATGATGGCACACGCTGAATTGATTTCCGGGTTACAAGGACGGAGCAGCAGAGAAACAAGTAAGCATCAATAAAGCGCCCACAGTAAAAATGTGGGTGAGAGAAATTGTAAGACTCAACATGAGGTGGATGTTTACTTTTTTCACATTTTTGGATAATTTGAGTTAAACCATTTTAATCCCCTTTATACCTATGGAGGCTGTATTCGCATTCTTGTTTTTAGTAATTATCATTGTTCCAGCTCATTCCTTAGCCAAGTAATAAAAATAGTTCATTCAGCCCACATATCAAAATATCTCTGATCCAGACAATCAGTTTTTGCTTGGCCCACATTCCACAGTGAATTACGGTACATGACTGGACCAGTTTAGACTTCCAGACAAGGGCCAAACATGGACCATATCTGGGCCAAGTCTCAGCCAAGTTAATAATCCATAATTGGGCCCGACATGTTGGTGTGTCACGACTGCAATGAAATTAATAAATCCACAAAGCTTTGCACTTTAGGCACGCTATGGGTATGTTTTTTTTTTTTTTTTTTTTTTTTTTTATTGAATTTTTTTATTTTTTTTTATTTAAAGGGACCAGACAGGTAAAAAAGTTTTAATCATTCAAAACTTATTTAACCCTTTCATGCATTAAATATGAATAACATTATCTGGATTTTTTATTTTTATTTTTATGACTTTAATATGACAAACATTTTATTTTGTTTTATTTTTAAAAAAAAAAATTAACCTTTCACATACGTAGACACCATGTAACAGTTGTAAAATGAAACATAAAGACAGCTGACGATATGGAATAATGTTTTTTTATTTATTTTTTATTTTTTTTTATTAAATGGCCTGTTATTCTAGGCATATCAGCTCATTTATTAAAAATAATATAAGTACAATATAATAACAATAAAACATATTGTAGGAATAATAATAACAGTAGTTATAGTATATATATATATATATATATATATATATATATATATATATATATATATATATATATATATATATATATATATATATATATATATACACAGTTGAAGTCAGAATTATTATTTTTAAAAGGAGGCAAGGCACTCAAACCTACCCCTAAACCTAATCACCATTTGGGATAAGGAAATTCTACAAAACTGTATGAATGAGATTGTACAAATTCTTATGGATTAGCTACTAAAGTTATGAATTTCAATGAAAATGTTAAGTCCTCCATCTTGAATCAACTTCCTGATAAAACAGTGCATCATATCTTCACACAGACTAGCAGGTGTCTGTTATGTAAAATTCATCTGTGTGTGTTTTTCAATGTTTTCTTGTTTTATTCTTTTTTATTTATTTAATTATTTCTCTTTCTCTGGAAAGAAGCACAGAGAAAGAATCTTGTTCCCTTTCTTTCTTTCTTTCTTTCTTTCTTTCTTTCTTTCTTTCTTTCTTTCTTTCTTTCTTTCTTTCTTTCTTTCTTCCAATCTCTGTTAAGCCAATCTCTGAGTCTAGCAGGAGCACTTTTAGCTTAGCTTAGCAACAATTATTTTATTATATTAGACTGTTATTATCTCGCTCAAAAATTATCAAAGTATAACTAGTGCTAGTTCTGTGTCCATTCTCACTGTATATACCCTTAGTCAGTATTCCCTATATTAGTAAACTTTAAGGACTGAAAATTTGATCACTGAAGAACACAGGAAAGGATAGCATTTTGTTTGTGGTTTGCTGGTTGATAAATCATTTTGATGGATTAAAAATTTAATTTCTTTTCTCAGACCCTGTGATAGTTGATGTAGTTAGCTGTCTTCTAGTAATATAACAAAGTATTTTGATTTCTGTAATCCTTTGTTCATTTTGTAATATTTTCAGCACCTATTTTTATTTTCATTGCAGTTATTTTATGTCTGGTGGAGATAAATGATTTTTGTGCTAATCTAAGAGCAGTTAAAACAGACCGGCCAATTTTGACCTGGAACACTAAAGTAAGGGTCATGATGTGAACACAACAGGAGGGTTAAATAAATAAATACTGTAAACAAATGAATGACTGAATGAATGAATAGAACATTTTGGACATTGAAAATCAATCTTTTGCACATTCTAAAAAAAAAAAAAAAAAAAATATATATATATATATATATATATATATATATATATATATATATATATATATATATATATATATATATACATATATATATATATATATATATATATATATATATATATATATATATATATATATATATATATATATATATAATTTTTTATTTATTTATTTATTTTTGGTTATGTTACCTGACTGCTTGAGGAAACTGCATGAGGAAATTACAAAATACAATATTTCCTGTCAAAATTATTAAGATACGTGTCTTATATCATGTAAAGTATAATATGAGCACATATTTTACATTTTACCCAAGCAAAATTCTAAACTGTGCATACAAAAAAGGAAAATAAAAACATTTTTTATTGAAAATTATAAAAATAAATAAAAAAATAAACAAAGCAAAAATTTAGTTGTAAGTTAAGCTTTAGTGGTTAGAAAACATAGATATAAAAATAATATTAATAAAAATAAACAAAGTGTTTGGTCTGTAAAAAATCAAATTCCCAAAAAGATGCAGCTGAAGTGTATGTGTGTGTGTGTTTATTCTAATGAAGAAGCAAATTATTGCTACGCTGAACAATTTCATAAACTATGCTCTTTCAGACTATTGACCAAACATATTGACTCAGAAATGATGAATATATTAAACGCAGCACTTCATTTTCATTGTTTAGTTACTCTGAAGTCAGAGCTGTATTTGATCTTGTGTTTTGAAGTTTTCCTGTATAAGCAAACATAAGCATTCCCACCCATCCAATATGTACAATAACCAGCCGTTCTTTCACCGTAGCTTTTCCTAAGGCAGGATGCGCTCAAAACGCCACATTGGATTTTGGGTGTTTATCTGCATGCATGTTTGCGAGTCCAACAAAGTGCATTTTAAATGTGCAATTCCCCTTGCAGTCGAGACACATTTTATCCAACAAAACAATCAGTATTCGTTGTCAGTTCATGTAGGTAAATTACAACAACTGCAGGGGGCGTGTAATCAACTCTGATTAGGACATGCTGGAGGAGTGTCAGTCACCCATTTGGACTGAAACGTTCGTTAAGAATCCCATTACAGAAGTCATTACCAAATCACAAAGACATTCCCAAAGGATCTATAAGTACAAATGAACCCTCAATGTACTTCAAGGGTCATGGAAGACTTGGAAACAGATGCGGAGAGAAGGTTTTTGCGTCAAATTGGAGGAATGTGTCGTGAAAATCCACACGTTTTTGTCATTTGTTTGGCAATACGACTAACTTTTATTAGTTCGGAATGAGAGGTGTTTGTTTGAAATGTCCAAATCGACGCTGAAAAGTGTGAATATATGTTTATGATTCAGGAATGGGAAGTTGTGTTCATTGCGTTCATATAATGAGCATAACGTGTACCTCATCATTGGTGTTTTTGATTCTATGCATTACGGTAATGATGAAAAAAAAAAAAAAACAACAGTGTCAGGAAGATTTGTAGTCTTGCAATAAGCAGTTGTTTGTTGTGTTCAGGAAGCTGGAGAAAATGCATGAGCCCAGCCTACTGTAATACCTCAGAGACAGGATTGGGAAATGCCATCATTCGTAATAATGGTATATCAATTTGAGCACACGTTTCTTCAACATATTTTGTGAGCGTGATGTCATGACACAAGATTAATGAAGTAATACAGTGTTTTAGCACGTCTTGATGGCTTCCTGAATTACGCATGATGCCGTTTGCTACAGGGAAATCTGTCCTGTGGGGATTTATTCACATCAGTGTTTAGGAGTCCTGAGTATTACACGCACAAAAATTCACAGTGCCACCCTATAATGAAATGATAAAGAGGGCTATAGCAAGTTATTTGTTCAGTCTGGATAGTGATTGCCAGCAGGCAAATACTCGCATGTTAAGCAGAGTGTTTGTGTTTCACATGGTTGACTGAAACCCTCATTATACTCGCAGCAAATGTATTTTTAGTAGTTCATTAAAAGGGCACCTATGATGAAAAATCTACTTTTCAAGATGTTTGGAAAGACTTGTGTGTAGGTATAGTGTATAGACCGTCATATTGGGGTGATTATAAAGACACCCAGTCTTTTTTTTTCACATTAACATAAAAACGGTGGACCAATTGGAGTGGTTTTCAGAGCGACCGCAACTTGACGTAGGAGTGCGGTCCCCCTGCCCACCAATATTGATTGACAGGTGCGCATCACCATATCCTCAGTTTGTTGTTTCATGTCCGCCATTTTCAGCGTGTGAGTCAAAGCGATGTTACTAATAATACAGACTTTTTTTTAGGTAGTATAACATTCATCATATTAGCTACAGTGTAAACGTTTCTGTTACTTTCGAATCATTTTATACATATAACATTTATACTACTACACAATAGAATGCTTAAACATCATATATATTCTAATTTTACACCAAATGCAACACATTTAATGTTGTTTATTAATTCAAAGACTTATCATTTATATAATCACCATGGACCAATGTCAGTATGAATGTTTACCAACAATCATATATATATATATATATATATATATATATATATATATATATATATATATATACACACACACACACACACACACACACAAATATATATATATATATATATATATATATATATATATATATATATATATATATATATATATATATATATATATATATATATATATTTGTGTGTGTGTGTGTGTATATACATATATATTTATATTTGTGTGTGTGTGTGTGTGTGTGTGTGTATATATATATATATATATATATATATATATATATATATATATATATATATATATATATATTTTTTTTTTTTTTTTTTTTTTTTTTTTTTGTTTAGGAGTAAAACAAAATGTAGAAGTGCTTTACTGTTAGTGAGCATCTTGCAAAACACGATTATCTAAATGAATATGCAGTTTTGCTCTGCCCATTTCTGCTCTCATTTTTTCAAATGGTTTAACCTACTATCCATTAAATAAGTCATGCAGGTAAAGTATCAGTGCCTAGAACAGTGTGTAACAAATGTTTCTTTCAGCACAAATTGAAAAAAAGATGATGGCATGTTGCTCCTATATTCTTTCAGATGTCTCAGCCTGCTATCAGCTTGCTTATTGATTTATCACACATCGTTATTATTGTTGAACAACATGTCAGTTGTTAGACTTGCCCAGGATTTGGCCATATTGTATCCTCTATAGTCACTGCCAACAGCAATATTGGTCAGGACCAATTTACTGACATGTTTTCCAGGTATCACATTCCCATCTGACAGCAGGTAATTCAGCCGAGTGAGATGCCGGGTGGGATGTTAAAGTGGAAGGCTTTTATCTACGTAGTAAAACAGAAGCAGGGACAGTTCTGAACGTGATGACCAAAGTCGATTTCATTATTGATTGCTGAACGTTTAGGACCTCAGGGAGCAGAATGCCAAGCCATGAGGAAATCTGGGGTCTGGAAAGTGTTATGTCACTTTTGTTATTGTTGTTTTTCTAACCATTTTCTTACAATGTCTTTTAACTTATTTGTCTTTTTACACTCTGTCCCCCTTTGTCTCAATCTATAAACACATCATGCTATTTTTAAAGCATGAAATGTTATATTCACCATAGTAGATTTGAAATGTTCTAAATATATATATATATATATATATATATATATATATATATATATATATATATATATATATATATATATATATATATATATATATATATATATATCAAATTCTCAAGAATTTGGGGGATTTTAAAGGGCCATGAAACTCTGGCCACTTTCATTCTGGAACATTTTATGCCTGCCCCTCTTGACAAACGAGTTATTGGCTGTGAGGAACGGCTGGAAGAGGCTAGTTTTAATGGCATTTTTAATACCGCACATTGTATGGGAGAAAAAAAAAAAAACTCAGCATTTCTCTGTAGATGCAGAGACTCAGTGGGTCTCAGGGGCGGACTGGCCATCTGGCAATTCTGGCAAATGCCAGAAGGGCCGGACCATTTTTTAAATGTGGGCCATTCAGTTTTTTTTATTATCTTTTTTATATGTATTGTTTTTACATGCAGGCAGCTTTTATCTCTTTCAAGATGTGAACATTATCAGGATGATGATGACGATAATGATGATAATAGTAATAATAATAATAAATGTTAAGCATTGGCTCAATCGGCAACAACCAGATGGTTTTGAGATGGGCCGACCCGATCAGAGCTAAACCGGACATAATCAAAAATCTGGCAAGAATGTCAAATAAAGCTACAAACAAGCTAATTGTCAGAGATGGAGCATAAAAATTAAAGGCAATGCCAAAAAGCTCAGAGAAAAAAAAGTCTCTAAAATCAGACGCTGCCAAATGCATAAAATTAAATGAAATAGTCTTGAAAGGGGGCAGCGCAGTGGCGGAAGAAGGTCGCTATTTCGAGCCTCGGCTGGGTCAGTTTGTGTTTCTTTGTGGAGTTTGCATGTTCGCGTAGGTTTCCTCCTGGTTTCCCTCAAAAGTCCAAACACGTGCTATAGTTGACTTGGGTAGGCTTAATTGTCCGTTGTGCATGTTTGTGAGTGTGTGTGCATAGAGGTTTCCAAGTGATGGGTTGCAGCTTGGAGGGCATCCGCTGCGTAAAACATATGCTGGATAAGTTGGCGGTTCATTCCGCTGTGATGACCCCAGGTTAATAAAGGGACAAAGCTGAAAAGAAAATGAATAAACGAAATGATTGCATATATAAATTTGTTATAAATGGGTTGTTTTTGTTCCAGTCACATACATTAAATGTTTAAATATCTATTACATTTGGTACTGCTTATATTATTTCACCATCTGTACACCAATCTAAGTAGTGAATGTGCGCGTCCGTGCATGGGGGTGTGTCAGTGTCGTAATGTGGGCTGTTGTGTCTACAGTGCCAGGGCTGATTTTTAGTCCCAGGCTGCCCCTGGTGGGTCTAGAGAAAAGCGTCAAACAGCTGTGTGTGTATAGACTCCAGTCACAAAATGAAAATCATATGCGGTGAAAATTTTTACACAACGGTAATAGTTTGATTACGGAACAGCATTTACAGCTGATCTTTCAGTCCATAACATTGTAGTGATATTAACGTACTGTAAATTTAGAAACTAAATCATTTTAACTAAGGTATGTCTTTAAAAACTGAGAGAGTACTGCTGACAATACTAACTAAGTTTGCCATCTGAATAAACATAAACAAAGAACATTGGTAGCACACTTACCAAAACTGTGGGCAGGACAATCAAAACTAACTGGAACCACATGCTTTAAAAAAAAAAAAAAAAAAAAAGAAAAGAAAAAAAAGAAGACGAGCTGCAAATTCGGTTTTCACTATTTCCTGGTGCGAAAAGCTCTCAGGTACAAAAAGTATTCCTTACAAACATATTCTTGCAGCATATTAGCAGACCACTGTAATCCACAAATCCACATGCAAGCTGTGCTCTCATCGCGGGAAAATGGATTTAAAAACTTTTGTTGAAACAAAATTCTCTGGTCTGATGAGACTAAAATCGAACCCTTTGGAGTGAATGCCAGTCGTTACGTTTGGAGAAAATCAGGCAGTGCTCATCACCAGGCTAATAACATCTCTGCAGTGAAGCATGGTGGTGGGACCATCATGCTGTGGGGATTTTTTTCAGCAGCGGGAACTAGAAGACTAGTCAGAATGAATGCAGCAATGTACAGAGACTCTTGACCTCGGCAACGGTTCATCTTCCAGCAGGACAATGACCCGAATCACACCGCCAAAATATTAATGGAGTGGCTTCACAACGACTCTGTGAACGTTCTTGAGTGGGTCGGCCAGAGCCCAGACCCAAATCCTATTGAACATCTCTGGAGAGATCTTAAAATTGCTGTACACCATCGCTTCCCTTCCAACCTGATGGAGCTTGAGAGTTACTCCAAAGAGGAATGGGCAAAAATTACCAAAGACAGGTGTGCCAAGCTTGTGGCATTATATTAAAAAATACTTGAGGCTGTCATTGCTGCCTAAGGTGCATCAACAAAGTATTGAGCAAAGAATGTGAATACTTCTGTACATGTGATTTTTCAGGGTTTTTATTTTTATTAAATTTGCTACAATTTAAAAAAAAAAATAAAAAAAAAACTCATTATGAGGTATTGTGTGTAGAACTTTGAGAAAATATAGGAATTGAATCCATTTTAGAATAAGGCTGTAACCTATATTGTAACCTATGTAAGGCTGTATTCCTATATTTTCTCAAAGTTCTACACACAATACCTCATAATGAGTTTTTTTATTTTATTTTTTTTTTAATTGTAGCAAATTTAATAAAAATAAAAACCCTGAAAAATCACGTTTTTTTTTTTTTTTTTTTTTTGAGATGTTGACAGTCATATACAGTGCATCCAGAAAGTATTTATGGCGCTTCACATTTTCCAATTTTTTATTTTTTTAAATTGGAAAATGTGAAGCGCCATAAATACTTTCTGGATGCACTGTATATGACTGTCAACATCTCAAAAAAAAAAAAAGAAATAAAAAATGTGTTTTGGTGTTTGGTGACACAATGACAAAGAACTTCCTGACGTAAAGATAGATAGATGAATGATCTTTTTTCAACTAAGCTATAAAAATCATGTCATTGTTTACATGTTGTTCCAGCAATGTTTCCCCCTCTTTCTTTTCTTGGGCCAATTGTTAATATCTTCGAGAGCAATTAAGCAGTTACAGTTTTCTTGAACAACACATAAAACATTGTTTAATTCTTCACCAAACCATTTTGTTCGACCCCAGAACCCCACAGCGTGTGTTAAATTAGAAGAAAATAAATACAAAGATAAAAGGGCAAACAGCATTGGAACAGCATCAATGACTCCGTTTTCATTTTTTAGGTGAGCTATCCTTTTAAAATGACACTTGGAATGCCATTCCTATGTGGACTTGTTTTGCACTTACCGTTTCTACTGTAGAAAGCATGAATAAGGCTTTGGCAGTAAAGTCTATTGTTTTCTCTCCTCGTCCTTTTATTTTTCTCCATTAAGGAGCATAAAAGGCACCCGAGTGGAGTTGTCATTTTTTGCAGCAGTAATTTGTTTGAGAATGTAGTGGATTTGTCGTCCCCCTCGGCAAATGACACATTATGGTGTGACTACCTGTGGAGGCTGTTGACCCCGGTATATAATGACGCACGCACACCTCACTCACACGTCAGTGTGCTAAAGTATTCTGTGCTTTGGAGATTTTAAGTACATACGGTGCAGTGCAGTCAGTGAATAAAGCTACGTGTAAAAACAAATTTAAAGAGAGAAAAAAAAAAAAAAACACACACACACACACATGAGCTGCACATGTTAAAATCACACAATGAAAATACAATGCATTTAATGTGTTGTTTTGAATTATTTTATGTGAAAAAATTATTACTATTATCTAGAAACAGAAGTTAAAGATGGTTTATTTTTAACATGCTATTTATCAAAGTCAAAATCCACTGAATTCTCATAATTAATGTTCTCATAATTATTTTAAAATTATATTTTAGAAATATTATCCTACTCTGTATTCTATTCTAAACATTATACTCTATATCAAAATTATTTTTTTCATTAGAAAAATGCATTGCTAAGAAAATCTAGAAAACTTTAAATGTGATTTCCTGACTATTTATTTAATTTATTATTTTTTTTTTTAAACCCTCAAAATCCAATTTTTCAAATAGTTGTACTAATCATACATCAATGGAAAGATTATTTATTTAGCTCTAGGATTATGGATACATATCAGTTTGTTGATTCAATGGACTTAGAGATTATTTATAAGATGTTATTGATGCGTATCACAGGTTAAACATTAGTGAAATGCAGAAATATATTTAAAGTTGCCAGAAACTACAGTAGTGAAACGCTTAGAAGAAAGGCTCCTAGGGCCTACTCACACTATGCCATCCGTACTGTGCCCAGGCCCGTGTCACGGATCGTTTGAGAAGTGTGAGTGCGCTGAATCGGGCTCAATCACAGTTCACTTGGCCGGCCCTGGCCCGGTTGGAAGAGGTGTGCCTGAGCCCGGTTCACTTGGGCTATGGCGCGGTACGCTTGTGTGTGAGTGCAAAACGCGCCAAAGACAGAAACTGAAAGCGAGACGTGACTTTTAAGGGACTGTTTCATATGGATTTATTAATCATTCTTACTGTTCAGTCAACGCAAACTGCCGTAGTTTATTAAAGACGCAAACCTCTCACTGCACGACAGCTGCGCCTTCAGCAGACCTCCTCATTCCTGCAGCACGAGATCTTTATGATTGTTTATGAGCGCCAAAAGTGGCGGATCTGTTCGGCGAAATATCTGACTGCGTGTCCCCGCATCCTTAAGGACTGTTTGGTGAAATATGTGACGGCATATTAAACGACTGAAACGATACAACTAAAGAAATCTCCACTGTGCTGCTGAGTGAGAGAGCGCTTCTCACTGAACAGCCCAGCAGCGATGACGTAAGCGTGCCGAAGCCCGTTTGTGGTGTGAGCACGGGCCGTCAGGAGAGACGGGAGGAAGGGCAAGCGTGCTTTGGCCCGGTTCGAGGCAACTGTACCTAGTGTGAGTACGGCCTTAGGTAAAGGGTGACAGATAGGAAGTTTATTGCAACGATATTAAAGAAATCAGTTATCTACCTATTTTTCCACCTTAGGGACACCCTTAAGTTAAATTACTGAAGGACTTTCATGCAAGCAACCACAGGTGATGATTGTAAATTACGTCACTTGCGAGGAAGCGCGGTTGCCTGAGCGTGCAAGTCCGAGCGTGCAACCCTGGAGGTGCAAGTGCAAATCTGCAGCCAGACACTATTGAATCCATCTAAACACTGAAATAAGGTTGTGTAAATAATGCATACTGATTTACATATATTATGAACGTCTTAAAAGCATTTATCATGCAGGGCAAAATCAAAAACAATCAAGCAATTGAGAAAATTAATGAACAAGAAGTTTTTGACTGATTTCAAAAAGCACCACCAAAAAAAAAAAAAAAAAAAACATTATGGTTTCATTTTATGTGCGTATATAATAACAGCAGTGTTTCATATACAGGTGAACTATTGCTTTAAAATGGCATACTTTGAACTTTAAAGCACATCCTCTTCCATAAGTCTCCATGTCTGCCTGTTTACATGAATTGACGGCACTGTGAGCTTTGCTGTTCCAATGCATTATTGAAGGGGCTCTGCCTGGTTCGTCTCCCCTCTGCTAAGAGCTTCGAGTGGGGCTTTGATGTGCAGGGTCGGGGCGCCAGATTGTGGAGCTGCCCATCACTGGACATATGGGAATGGAGGCCGCCAAAGGGTGACAGATGGAGGTGGAGTGGAAAGTGAGAAGAAGATGGGGGTGAGAAAGGTGTACGGTGCATATTTGGAGGGGAGGTGTACTGTAGCTTTTGGAAGGTGCACAATGGTCAGTGTGTGCACATGGACAAAAATATGTGTTAACAGTTTAAAAAAACTGCACACTATAAATCATTTATTTAGCATTAGCACATAGTTTGTTAAGCATTAACTAATCATTAATAGATAGTAGTAAGCAGTTTAGAAACACATCAAATGTGGTATTCTACGTACTGTGTAGGCACGTTTAATGTGGATCACACTTTATTTTTGTACAATTCTGTTAGCAAATCATTAAGTAAAACTTTTAGCTCCAAAAAAAAATAGCTACTTTTTGGCAGTTAAATTATGGACAATATTTTGAGCATGTTCTGCTGCCTGGGGTCCGTTCTTCGTACGTGGATTACTCGGTTAGCTGGCTTTGGATATTGACGATTTGATCCAGGATCGTTTCGTTCTTCAAAGCTGATCCGAGAGTTGTTGTCTAGCAACAGTTCTGCTAGGTCAAACCTGATCGGGAGCAGGTTCAATTCATATAAACAGGATTACATCAGCTCAGTTCAAGCAAAGATAATACAGAAAGTATGTTCCGAATTCTGATATTTTCTTACAGTAGTAGTTATATACACTTGGGAAAATGGTAAATATTTTTAACTATATATATATATATATATATATATATATATATATATATATATATATATATATATATATATATATATATATATATATATATATATATATGTATATATATATATGTGTGTGTGTGTGTGTGTGTGTGTGTGTGTATATAAAAAGTTATAGTTATTAATAAAATAAATATTGTTATACATATTAATAAAACTTATGCTATCTGCACCCTCGAAATGAAAGTACAAAGACTGCCACCTGGTGGTGCAAAGAGAAAACATATTAATATGAACTTTTTTGATCTCTTTAGTACAAATTGTGTATAATAGAAATGCACAGTATGTGAATTTTTTTTTAAAGCAATAATACATTTATGCAGTCATAAATATGTTTTGATAGTTATTTTGCCAGTGATTTGATGCTTCAAAAGTTGCAGACGCCTTTACCAATATCAAAATGCTTTTGTAAACATCCAGTTATTCTTTACACTGATTAAAAAACGGCTACTATAATAAAGAAAATCTTTTCTAAATGTAGAACTAAATACATTGATTTGCATTAAAATACATGATGAATACACTTGACGCATGAAAGTGTAATCATTGCTGATCATGATTTCGAGGATCGATAGATCAGTCCTTAACAACACACGCAGCAATCTCAGATCAGTTCATTCAGACATTCTAATCTTATTCGCGAATTTGTTTAAAGAACCAAATTAGCGAGAGATCAGTTATCAAGATTAAAAGATCCAGGATCTGCCAAATCATCTTAGATCATTTAAGCGAGGTATGAAGAACGGACCCCTGCTTTCTCTCCGAAATAAAAGTACAAAGACTGGCACCTGGTGGGTCAAAGAGAAAATGTATTTATATTATATTTTTTGATACAAACGCGTATACGCGCAATATTTGAATAATATTTAATAATACTTTTTTTTAAAAAGGATACTAATTTATGCAGTTATGCATGTGTTTTGACCATTAATATGCCAGTGTTTGACACCTTTACCGATATCAAATTCCTTATGCTGATAAAAAAAACTTATAATAATAATATAATAACAAAGAAAATCTTTTCTAAATGTAGAACTAAATATATTGATATGCATTGAAATACATGATGAATACTCTTGACACATGAAAGTGTAAAACCTGCAGCCCACAACAAATGTGTAAAGTTATTGCGTATTATATTAAACAAACCGTTTACTGCTAATGTTATGTCATTTTGCTGGCATGGATAATTAAATATTAATCAGATGATGTCATTACACTGCTGTGCCGTCAGCCAATCATTGCATTGCTGATCATGATTTCGAGGATCGATAAATCTGTCCTTCACAACACACACAGTGATCTCAGATCAGTTCCTCCAGACATTTTAACCTGATCCCCAAGCTTGTTTGAAGAACCAAGCCAGATATCAGTTATCAAGATTTAAAGATCCAGGATCTGCCAAATCATCTTATATCATTTAAGCGAGCTACGAAGAACGAACCCCAGGTCTAACTCAGCAAATTAACAAAGTGACCGGTAAGTGTATAAATTACTTTTACATTCCACACAAAAAACAACAGAATTAATTTTAAACTGAGTATATAATAATAATAATAATAATAATAATAATAATAATAATAATAATAATAATAATAGTAATAAAATGTTTAATCATAGTTAGTTATCAACAACTCTTCGCATGTAGTACTTTTTGAACATTTCAGCAGTCCAAATGTTAAATAGGTTAAAGACATAATTAAGTGTTTTGTGTAACAAATTACTCATAAATAGCTATATCACAAACAACTAACAATCAGCTTACGTAGGAAGTTTAGTGTTCATGATGATATCCATGGGTGACAATTAGATGTGTGTGTGTGTGTGTGTGTTTGTGAATGTAGCTACTGAATACAAAACAAACCACATATTTTCCATCGAGCTGACATTTAAACCGTTCAACAAAAAATCAATAAGAGTGTAAGCTGGCATTCAGAGTAGACTATCTTTAACCTCATCTGAGGATGGTCATGACTACGGCTGACACTTGAGAGGCGCTCACATGCTTTAATGATATGCAAATATGACATATTGAGTTTATAAGCTTCGTTTTCATACAGTGAGATTTAACTCAACCTCTAGAAGTGAGTCACACGTAAGACAACAGAAAAAGAAGAAAACATTTTGAAACCGAAGCACCCAGAGGAAACCCACACTTTATACATTGTGTCGTTACATGCAGAGTATTGGTTGGTCTCATCAGACCAGAGAGGGTCTGAGAGTCTATCAGATGTCTTTTGGCAAATTCCAGGTGGGGAGTGGCTTCCGTTTTGCAACTCTACCATACAAGCCTGATTAGTTGGATTGGTTGATTGGATTGCTGCACAGATGCTTGTCCTTCTGTAAGGTTCTCCTCTCTCCACAGAAGAGCACTGAAGCTCAGACAGAGTGACCATCAGGTTATTGATCACCTCCATGACTTAGGCTCTTCTCCCCCAATCACTTAGCTTAGATGGCCGGCCAGCTCTAGGAGGAGTCCTGATGGTTCCAAACATCTTCCACTTGTGGATGACAGAGGCCACTTTGCTCATTAGAACTTTCAGACCAGTAGAATTTTTTTTTTCTGTAACTTTTTTTCTGTAGCACCCTGGTGCTTGAGAAAATCCTGTCTCAGAAGTCTACAGACAATTCCTTTGCCTTCATGCTTGGTTTGTGCTATGACATGCACTATCAAACCTGGCACCTTATATAGACAGGTGCATGCCTTTTCAAATAATGTCCAATTAGCTGAATTAACCACAGAGAGCTCCAAATAAGCTGCTGAAACATCTCAAGAATGATCAGTGGAAACAGAATCTACTTGAGCTCAATTTAGAGCTTTACGGCAAAGGCTGTTAATACTTAAGTACAAGTGATTTTTCAACTTTTTTATTTTTTAAATATTTTTATATTTTAAATCTTTTTTTCAGATTGTTTTTATGCTGTATTGTGTGTTGAATTTTGACGAAATAAATGAATTCAATCCATTTTAAAATAAGGCTGTAACAAAAAATTAAAGCAAAAAAAATAAAAAATGAAGCGCTGCGAATACATTCCTGATTCACTATAATTATATATATGTATATGTGTGTGTGTGTGTGTGTGTGTGTGTGCGTGTGTTGGGGGTGAAAATGTGAGAGTTGTCCTAAAGAAATAAAAAATGGGATAGTTGCTAAAGAGATTGGTCTGAAACAAGATACTACCAGGAAAAACAGGAGTGTTGGCAGGTATGCTTACCAGTTCAATAATGATTTGATCAGCTGAAGAAATCAGATTGTTATAATCTTCTAAGCTTAAGGGCTTATTATGCGTTTCTGTCGCCATCTTGAGGATAGAAAATGTCAGGCTAATGGCCTCCGACAAGCTTTCTCAGAAATTGTATATATTTAAAAATAGGCACTTATTCTTACGAATAAACTGCATAGTTTACATTATCAGCTGGGTCAGTTAGCATTTCTGTGTGGAACCAGAAAGAACTGTTGTATATATATATATATATATATATATATATATATATATATATATATATATATATATATAATTCATATATATATATATGTATACATATATATAAAAAAAAAAAAATATATATATATATATATATATATATATATATATATATATATATATATATATATATATATATGTATACATATTTAAAAAAAAAAAAAAAAATATATATATATATATATATATATATATATATATATATATATATATATATATATATATATATATATATATATATATATATATATATATATATACAACAGTTCTTTCTGGTTCCACAAAGAAATGCTAACTGACCCATATATATATATATATATATATATATATGTGTGTGTGTGTATACATTTCTGTGTGTATATATACACTTTTAATTTTGACTTGTATTTTTTACATTTACACTCGGACATGCAATTCCTAGCATGCTTTAAGTGGGATTCTGTTAAAACAAAAATGGGAAAATAAAAATTAGGTGTTAAAATAAATAATTAACAGAAATTTTTTTTTTTGTAAATTATTTGGCTAAAATAAGCTGAAATTACACAAATATGCAACATACAACTGGATAGTGTGATAGCAGCCACTGCACAACTACACCAGTGTGCTCACCATAACACCAGTGGAGAGGAGAGATTGAACGTATTAAAATTAGAGTGAAGCTAAGAATAAATTGATGTGCTTACTCTATGCAGCTGTTGTGTACTTTAAACAAGCTCACTTTTTGTAGTCAGCTTATTTCCAGCTTTTCAGTTTTTTTTTGTTTCATCTCATAAGCTCTGCATTTAATGCAAAATGCAATTTTCTAAATGCAGTCATAGCTAAAACTAAAAGTGGAGTGGCTGACAATTAGATCTCTAACAATAGCAGAGAGACAGAGCTTAGCAGTATCTTCCTGTTTATTGCCCTGCTGGCCTTTAGAGAATCCATTAACACAAAAGGTGATTCAACGCTGAAGTAATACGGATCTATTGCCAGTACACTTACCCTTTCACATCGTTCTGTTTCTAAAAGCACAGCATGCAACATACAGGTAGCTGCTGTTTGTTTCACATTGTGCAAAGCTTGTGAAGCTCTCAAATATTGCGAAACACTGCAAAATATAAAAATACAATCACATAAGGTGATTTGTCATGCAAATAAAATGGATTTTAAATATAACTGTGCACTATAATTCAATACTACAGTCTATAAAACATTCTGGGTTCCACACAGGGCCAGAGTGGGACTCATTTTTAGCTCTGGAGTTTCAAGCCTTAGACCGGCCCACCTCAGTCAACGACTGACTATGTTAAAATTACGTCATTTCCAATTCAGTTTCAAATTACACTGACACATCTTTTTCAAGGACACAGCTGCTTTAGAACTTTAAATGTTTTTCATAAATATGAGAACATTAATTCTTTATAGATATCCAGTCATTTGTAACAGTCGTCACACACACACACACACAAAAAATATGTATCCCTAAGTTGCCCAAACAGTATTTTATGTCTTAACACTGAAAATGAAAAAAACATATTATACTCTGGTGAGATTTGAACTCGGGTCAGCTGCGTCTAAATGTAACGTGCTAACCACTAGACCACAATGGCGCTGTTAAACAAAGTTTTGTTATCTGCTGCTATTGATGTCTACTCTTTTTGCAACCCTACTCTTTTTCTCCCCATTTTAGATTTCTGATGAAGTTATGTCAGATTTATTAATGTAGTGTATCATCTGATTTTCATTGAGCAGGTGTAATTTTCATTAATATTAATTAATATTCACTAAGGTGTTGTTGTTTTGGGTGGAATGGGGTGCAGCCCGTAGGTTAATGATGATCATCATTAACCTACGGGCTGCATTTTGCTCACAGGGCTGCGAGAAAATAAATAAAAAGAGCGGAGCTGCGGCAAAATAATGATTAAAAAGAGTGAGGTTATGGTCAAATAAACAAGTAAATAAAAAAATGCAACTGCTCAGAGTGCAAGCAGCTAGGGAGACCAGCCCTTGCGACCAAAAATTGGACCGACCCACCGGGAATTCTCCCGGTTCTCCCGATAAGCCAATCCGGGCCTGGTTCCACACAATCGATTTGTAATGGGACAACATGATGAAATGTTTTAAGCAGGCCTTTTTTAAATAAGCAGTTAAAGCAAACACCAAAAGTTTTTGACTCTACTATACTGTAAATAATGATGCCATAGTATTTATTTTCTTGTGAGTGGCTTTTCAAACAGTCTGGTGGATTTCAGAATGAGCACGTTTGTTATGTAAACTAATGGACAAAATGCTAATGAACTGCTAATGAAGCAATCCATCCAAATCGAGCTCTCCATCTTGGATTCACTAGATTCACATTGGATTCATCTTGGATTCGCTAGTCGCTTGTGCTGCATACAGTTGTTCACCTGTGCCCTCATTTTCATATTTTAACGCTTTGTCTTTTCCATTTCCTATTCTCAGCTCGACAGTGTTGCCCTGGTGCTCCTATTTGACTCCACCCTTGGCAGCAGACACATACAGATAATGAGAAAAAGAAGAGGTCTTGACATCCCTCCAGGATGATGCCTGCCTCAATATTATCTTCTCTTTGATGATACTATAGGGAAGGGATTTTAGCCGGGGGTGAAAATAAAGAATCAGTCCATGCATTATGCAACAGTTTCACAAAGCTGTTTATATATATATATATATATATATATATATATATATATATATATATATATATATATATATATATATATATATATATATATATATATATATATATACACACACACACACACACACACACACACACATACATACATACATACATACAATATATATGTAAACAGACCCCCATTCACGATTTTTTCGGCTTAGTCCCTTTATTAATCTGGGGTCACCACAGCGGACTGAACCGCCAACTTATACAGCATGTTTTACCTTCCAGCTGCAACCCTTCTCTGGAAAACATCTATACACACTCATTCACACACATACAGTACACTATGGACAATTTAGCCTCCCCAATTCACCTTTACCACATCTTTGGACTGTGGGAGAAACCAGAGCACCTGGTAGAAACCCACGTGGACGTGGGGAGAACATGCAAACTCCACACAAAACTCCACACTTCTTGCTGTAAATATATATATATATATATATATATATATATATATATATATATATATATATATATATATATATATACAGTATATATACATATATTTACATACAGTGAATATAGTGGATTGAACTTATTTACCATACATTTTTAGGTAGCTTACTATGTTAGTTGTGAAATCTGACACGTAAAACTCGTCAATGGCAGGGAAGTGTTTTTTTCTCATTAACTGCAGGGAAAGATTTAAGCAAAATTTTTGATTGATTTGACACAGATCATAATACCAGCCATACTTGTAAAGCATGTAAAGTCATGTCCAGCGGCCATTATCTCTCAACCCACCTCCATCGATGTCATTGCATTTCTGACTATACCATTGCTGTTTGTTAGATGTTTGCTCTTACTTTTTTGTAGTTTAAAGTGTCTCAGACGCACAAACCTATAGTTACCATAGTAACTTGCATGTGCTGCATAGAAAACCAATGAGGACTGTTGGTGGATGGGAAATCTCCAAAATTAGAAACATATTCATCAATTATGCCACAAATCTAGTTTTAGGAGTTTTTTTCAAACGAGAATATACTTATTTTAAAGTCGAATCTGCAGTTTATGGTTAATTGATAAACAGGCAGTAAGTTTATTTTGAAAACTCCATTTTTGAAGAACAAACTTTTATATGTAGTTTGATGTGTATTAATTTGAAAAAATAAAGTCGCTAACTTTATCAATTCATTTTCATTTTATTTATATATTTTTTTACTAAACTTACTCTAAGGGTGCTTTCACACCTGCTTATCGATTCAGTTGTTCAGAAACAGGGATTAAAATTGTAACATTGTTGCTCTTTGCTCTTGGTGCGGTTCGCTTTCACACTGCAAAGTTTCTAAATGGACCAAAAGAGCTAAAACAAGTCACGTGTGAGTAAACTCTCCTCACACTTGTCCGAGTTCCACGGTTTATTTTGCAGAGTTTTTTTTTGTCAGGGTGGTTTGGAAGTGTTTGACAAGGTGCGCGCGACGTGTCTGAAGATCGAGGAGGGATGCGGTGAGGAGGGGTGAGAAGGGTGTGCGACGTATTTGAGGACCGGGAGGGAGATGCAGGATGTCTGTTGAATGACCTGCCGCCCTACTCATAATTTTCTCTTCATATAGCCATATGCCTATTATATCCATGAAACACTGCGATATAACCGGGCTCGGATCGTATTGCTTTCACACTACAATCGATCCACTCCAGAGTTCGTTTCAATCGAGCCGAGACCACCGCATTCATGCGATCTCGGAGCGATTGATTTGGCGCGGATTCAAGAGCGATTGGTGGATTCACATATGCCAAACGAACCACGTTAACTAGGCAAAGGAGACCGGTTCTGAAACAAAAGTCTAGGTGTGAAAGCACCCTAAAAAATGTAATATGGTGTGACAGCAAAAATAAATAAAAAACAACTTTTAGTAATATATAAATAACATGAGAGCATTTGATCTTTATTTTTGGACTTATCTTCATATAGTGCTATTTATTTTATATGAAATGATAAATAATATTTCTCTGTGACTTGCTAGTTGGCCATTTTTTTATAAACAGAAGTGACACAACAAAGGAACACAAAACAATTCTGGTTCCAAAAAAAGTAAATATGTAAATAATTCTGAGACAAAAACTTATGGGCTTCACAGGCCCTCAGTCACAATTTTAAATTCTTCAACTAATTAAAGTTTTCTGTGGAATTGCCAATTTAGAATTAGCATATAGTGTTACACCAAAGTTCATGGTTTTTAGAGAAAAAGTGTATTTAGTTTCTTTGTTTTTAGAAATACATGAAAAAAAAATATTTTCAAAAATAGTCACTTGTAAAATTAGACCTGAGGTATTTAATAATACATTTACAAATTCCTCTGTAATTTATAAGAGCCATAATTTATCAATTTATGCCTGAGACAGTAACACCATGGTCCATAGGACAGTTTTGAGATATATATTATGTGTGCAAGTGAAAATGCATTATCCTATCAGATCCACTTAACTGATATACAGTAGTGTGTGAAATCACTATTTATGCATCTTAAAGACAAAAGGCTGATGCATTTTTCGGAAAATGCCAGAAAACTTTTTTTTCCATTTGGGATCACATTGACATTGAGAAAAAACATACACAAACGCAACACACCTGCACCCATAATTAAGAGCATCTTAATTAAGGTCTTTTTTTTTTAATTAGCGTTGAATGTGAATCAACACGGCTCGAAAAGCCAATCAAGAAAAACAGTCTCTGAACTGACTTAGGCGTCACTCTTCAATTACTCTTCAAAAACCAATTTAAAATGGGTGAGCATATTAGCGTTACCTTTAACTCTATTTATAACTGAGGATTTCTTTGTGCTACCGCAGATTCTCATTGCTATTCACTCTGTCATTTTAGTATCTGACATGAGGTTATTAGAGGTCGAAAATTTCCTCCTTTATTGCTGGTTGTACAATGTCAAATGTGTTTTTGAACTCAGTGACTTGTTCTGGCATATTAAGTAGAAAGTTCTTCTGGCTGCATATCTTTTCATATCCATTTTTTTCAGATTTCTTAAACTATGGAAATTTGCTCCTTGCTAGGTCAAAACTGGCAACTTTGTATATATCATGAACTTTTTCATGTGTAGCTCCAATCGCATTGGAGAGTGCAGGTTTTTAACATAATGGCAGATAAAACAAAATGCTATATAAAAACCTTAAAATTAGACGTTCTCCCATTTTTTCAAAGTGCAACTAGGGGGCGCTGCTCTGACTTGTGCTTCCTAGAGCTTCCAAACCATACTTCCGGGTTCGGGAGGAAGCGGAAGGTCAGGTAGAGAATAGGAGACACTAACTGCGTCCCAAATTGCATACTTATACACTATTCTATGCCATTGTGTAGTACAAATAGTGTAAGTAGTGTGTTCACACTGAAAACTCTACAAATAATAAGTGCACTTCAATTACCCAGATGATGCACTCATTCAGCCGCTAAAATGAAGTGTGTAATGATGGACACTTCACGCACTCAACGACCGCAGGTTTGCTCACATAACGGAAGGGGCGGAGCTATCGGGCGTACATGTTGGATAGCTATTTATTTTGGATGGTGAAAGCAAAATTCTCCTACAAGAGTGATTATAGCGCCTCCCAATGGTGAATGCGGTTACACTCACGGCAGGTATTATTTGATAATTCAGTCGTTTATTTCACTGATTTGGCAACCGTCAAACGTCATCAGGGAAACGGTTTGAATTTCCGCTTAGTAAAACAACATTAGTGCTCCATTTGGGACGACACTACATATATATATACTATCCTGTTGAATGCAGAAGTGCGGAAGTACATAGTGTATAGTGTGCCATTTGGAACGCAGCTACTAAAAGAGGAAGGAAAGGCAGGAGAAGGATTTTTTTTTTGTTTTGTCCGTGTGTGTTGGTAGTGAAGACTTGGAGACAGAAGAAAAGGAATATACAAAGGTGGAGAGCTGTTGGCTTTGAAGGAGTGTGTGAAGACAAATAACGTTACTGTGGTGTGAAAGTGATCGTGGACATGCTGGCCAGGCAACTACACTAACGATTCAGTGCGAGGGGTCTGCAGGATCTTCAGGGAATCGAAAGAAAGGTGGACGTGCAGAATCAGAGTTGTTTGCCCGGGTCAGTTACATTAGTTCATTTTTATTCATTCATACACCCACACAAACCACACACGTTGCAATTCCGTTTCATAGGCTTTCTTTACATTTCTTTTTCTCTATAGTTTCTGTTATATCAGCCACACATTATTATTGAATTGTTTGTTTGTATGTTTGTTGGTTTATTTCGTTAACGTTATCTAAGACTGAACAGTGGTGAAAAGAAACTATTTTTTTGTTTATAAAATATTTTCTAAACAAAACTATATGTTCACAACAGTTAAAACAGAACACCAGGGGCCTCATGTACGAAGACTTGCGTGGAAATCTTACTAAAACATTGCGTACGCACAAAGCTGTAAATGTGCGTACGCAGAAAAAAATTCAGATGTATGAAACACTGCGTACGCCGAATCTCACGCATATTCTTTTGTACATCTGAATGAACGTGAAACTGAGCGCAACATGCACGAGCACAAAACCCCTCCCTGCCTCCTCCCCCGTATGAATATGCTAATGACTATGCTAATGGTAAAACCCAACGAAAAAGCAACGGCAAAATCAAGCAAAAAGAGAAACTTTGAACAGAATGTGAAATGGAGGTGCTGCTTTCGGAGGTAGACCGGAGAAAAGCGGTGTTATTTGCAAGTTTGTTCTCCGGAATTAACAACAAAAGAAAAAAATAGAGTGGGAGAGTTTAGCTGATACGGTTAACACAGTTGGGTCTGAACATCGCACTGAGTGCATTTAAAACAGAAATAGTGTGGTTTATAACTGAAAAATGTTGCAGTACCCTTAGCAGTCTCAGTGGCGCACCTCAAAAGAAGCACGTGATCTTGTACTGACACGCTCGAGCATAAACTCGGCTCGAATCCAGCGTCTGATGAACTCTTTCTTCTTTTTTTCCCCGCTACATATCAGATTTTGCCCACTATTTATCACGAGAAAGACAAGTAGGAATCATCAATAAGTTTGTGCATCATATTTTATTTGCACATTTATTGAATGGAAATGTTTCTGATTCACGCATGCAAATTCATCTTCAGATAGTGTCTTTATAGCAATGTGTGTGCAGTAGATTGCTCAGATTACATTGGGAAAACAGGCGACCGCTGCAAATTGTGCTTTAATGTTTAGCTGGTCAACTGTGTGGTATGGAAATCTTACATACCTACTATATGAACCCGTCTCATACAGCTGCCATTGCAAGGATCAGACACTTTGTAGAGAGGAATTTAACACAACTGCCTCTAGGAGTCGCCAATGGAAATAAAACAGACACGCACAAAAAATGTGCGTACGCCTGCCAGAAACCTGCCGTGAACCTGCGCACATTCCCACGTTCAGTTCATTGTTAGTAAATCCAAACGTGAGCGATTCTGAGCGTGAAATCTGGCGTACGCAAAGTTTTTGTGCGTACGCAGCGTTGATACATGAGGCCCCAGGAGGCCAACAAAGGCATGGGGACAACATATAAACTGCACTGCTCCAGCCAGGGCTCAAACCAGTGACCCTCTTGCTGTGAGGCAACATGACTAACCACTTAGCCACCATGCTGCCCCCCTGTAACCATAATGCTATAATACCATCAAAATATCTCAAGTAATTAATATTACAAAGTGATGGACATAATTGACGTGGAATGAAGCCCTCTTTCGAAAGTCTGTAGCCCACCCTCAGGTTTATTCACCTTGATACTTTTTTTAATCATTATTCATATAAATACATTTATTTTTCCCTTTCCTATCACCACATCTTAGCCTCCATGGATTTTTATGGTTGTCAGTAACAACCATGACAGCAAATGGGTGAAAGGTTTACCTTACAGACACAGTTGTTGTTAAAAGCTGTTGAACTCTGCGGGAAAGCTGACCTATTAGAGTCAATCAGCATCCTGAGCTTTCACATTTCTGATTCCTTCTGTGAAACCAAAGAGGTGAAGTGTGTAATTTATGTCCTTCTACAAGAAAGTATGCTTCAGTTTTGATGCAAACGCTTAAGCCAGGCACACAGCATACAATCAAACACTTCTTTATAGCCATTTATGGTTACAGCTTTTTACATCCATCGAACCTTCCCATTGTACAAGAGGTTATTTATTGGGCCATTTATTTAATTATTTATTTATTTGATGATTTCCAGGTAAATTTTGGCACAAATTTGTCCAATGATTGGGGTCTGTGACCTGATTAAAGACTAAAAAATGAAAAAAAAAAATTGTCCAAAGAAAATGAACCTTCATAGTGTGATTAAAGTTAATTTTTAATGCAAATATGTGTTTCAGATTTTCTTCGTATGTTTCATATTTACAACTTTTTGGGCATGATGTACAAAACCAGGTTAATTATCATGAGAGTACAATATTTCAAAGGCACCGGTGGGAGTGGAAGTGTACAAGTGTTTATGAAAAAGCACAGAAAGCTTAAAAGCTGCATGACACACCACTTAAACAAGTTAGACTAGATACTTTGACTAACGATAAAGGTGCAAAATAGGTTACATTTGAATTTAATAATTTAGATAAACTTATCAATGATAGCATAAATAAGCCTGTAAATTCCCAGTCTACACTTAGTTATTTTGCTTAATATCTCTTTAAATGCAAATGAGCTACTGCTCACTAATTAATTATTAAACGTATTTCCTAAACTGCTTTTCGATTGGTCAGAATTACCGTGCGAGAAAATGCCAATGAATTTCTCGCAAGGAAACAAACCGGCAGACAAAAAATATTGCTTCTCACTATGGAGGGCTGATTGCACTGGCTGATTGTATCCCTGGTCTTAGTATACTATAGTTTGTATACATCACTTTAGACAAACTATATGGTAAGTCACTTCAGGAGGAGGCGTGAATTAATTTAGCTAAACTGAGACATGCATCTAACGGAAATATTACCAACGATCCATCAGGTAATGTTTTTCCCTCTCTCTCTCTCTCTCTCTCTCTCTCTCTCTCTCTCTCTCTCTCTCTCTCTCTCTCTGTTTAAAATTGTTGGTTAAGCGCTGTCAGCAAATATTTTTCCTTTACATCCCATAATGCACAGTGCATGGGACTGGTGGCTGGATTAGGCCAAAAAGGCACAGCACTTTTTGCAGTTGAGTCTAATCAAGTTCGCATCATGTTCTCACCACAAACAAACCGATCCAGGCTTCGCTTGAAAGCGTACCAAGACCACCGCTTCAAGGTCTACTTATGGTGAGCACTCATGTATGATTGCTACATTCACACTTGCCCAAATTGACTGCACCAAGGGGGGAAATGAACTCTAGTGTGATTCAACCAAAATAAGTAAGGCAGGTGTGAATAGGATATCTCACTATATCTTATTTTATTTGGCAATATACCCAAACTCTAACATCTGTTTCAATTGTTGCCGTCTGGCTGATCAAAATATTGTGTGTGCGTTGATGTATAGTATAGGAACAAAAATAATTTTGATTTAATTGTTGGAGTCATCAGCCATAGAGGTAACTATAAAGCATGATTGTGCTTCAAGTCAAGTTCGAGTCCATTCTTAGGAAACATTCCCAATTTTTTTTTTCCCTTCTCTTTCCAACTCAATTACCTGTCAGTCTATACTAAACAAGTTCAAGCTTGTTCCTAGAGGGGCACAGTCCTTTTATTACTCTGGTCTTCTGTGGTGTTTTGGACTTGAGGCAACCTTAAATGATGAAATCAAGAAAACCTTGCGCTGACCTGAATTATAAAAGCAGCTGCAGGTGAACTCAACACCAAAAATAAAAAATAAAAACAGCTAAAAAAAGGGGCAAAGCAACAATAACACCAGTGACTAATGAATAAATCTGTTACAAAATATCTAAGTTAAATAAAATCTAAAAAAGAGAAAAAAATATTGTAACTTTTCATTATTTTACTCAAAGTAGTCGCATTAAAAAGGTTAACCACTAGGATTAAAGTGAAATTCCAATACCAGCAAATATTTGTTCTATGCATGTGTATTTTATTTCTTAGATAGACAATATGTTGGATTAATCAATAATGTACCCAAAGTAATATTTAGAAATCTCCAATGTCTTTGAAACTTATCTGAAAACAAAGCAAAACAAAAAAAAATGTCTTAGCTGTTGGATGACGTTCACTTTCTGAGTGAGAAAAAAAAAACATTGAGTGCGTTGAAAGACGTTGGTTTACTTTTGCAGACTTGCAGATAATAGATGAATGAAACTTCATGATGGTATGCAAAATGTCTAATCTTTATCAGACAGCATACCATTAAGACAATAAGGAAGTCCTTCTAACAAAAGGAAAAAAACAAACAAACATCAAAAACAAACAGAGAAATTTCAAACATATTGAAAGAAGAAAGAATTTAAACATACTCACAGGCTGAGCTTAAAACTCAAGGTTTCCCAACTAGGACTTCACAATTATTAACAGTTTAAAGTAGCTCCAAAGAGCCATGGCTGTTTCTAAATTCAAAGAACGCAGAGAACGGACTTGCGTTCTTGTGGAGACCGGTCTTGCCAGGTGTCCTCGGATGAACGAACTCGGGAGACCATGAGAACAGAGAATGCATCCTTTGAGAAATGAGACGCTGCATTCTTCCTGATGGTCACATGACCTTCACGTGTTTTAATAGAATATTATTTAAACATTCATACAATGATGTATTGTTTTTCCCCTTTTCCAAATATACACCATGCATAAAACATTATAAATATACTTTGCACAATATAAATAGAACAGTTTTTTATACGTATTTATGCAAACAAACACCCTTAATGTGTTTATTCCTTTATTAAGATGTCTATGGTGATGTTTACTTCACCGTTTCATTTAGGAAAACTCCTGAGATAAATAAGTGATATCTCTGAACTTTAATAATATATCGAAATAAAATGCTGCGCTTCCCACATCCAGTCGCAATGACTTCTGGGACTTCTAGAACAAGTTCGGTGCTCAAGTCTGCATCGGTGCGTCCTCGATATCAAGAACACATACGTAAAGTTGCATGCGTCAACTATTCTTGCGGTCTTGAGTTTTGAAACTTAACTTTGGCAGCTGATGATGAAGTTACACGAGAACACGAGGACACAAGACCACTGAATAACGCATATTAGCTGTTTCTCAATTCCAAGAACGCAGAGAAAAGACTTGCGTCCTTGTGGAGAGCGGTCTTGCCAGGTGTCTTCGGAAGAACGAACTCAAGAGACTGCGAGGGCAGAGAACGCGTCCTTTGAGAAATGAGATGCTGCGTTCTTACTGATGGTCACGTGATCTTTACACATTTTAAATGGTAAATTATTTAAACATTGCAGCCTTCATACAATGATTTATTGTTTTCCCCCTTTTTCAAAATATATACTTGGCATAAAACATTATAAATATACTCTGCACAATATAAATAAAACAGATTTTAATACGTATTTCAGCAAACACCCTTAATGTGTTTATTCCTTTATTAAGATGTTCATGGTGATGTTTATATTCACAGTTTCATTTATAGAAACTCCTGAGGTAAATAAGTGATATCTCTGAACTTTAATAATAAATCTAGATAAAATGCTGCGCTTCCCACCTCCAGTTGCAATGACTTCTGGGACTTCCAGAGCGAGTTCGGTGCTCAAGTCTGCATCATAGGTCCTCGATATCAAGATCACATCCGGGAAGTTTCACGTGTCCTCCGTACTTGCGGTCTTGAGTATTGGAACTGAACTTAGGCAGTTGATGATGACGTTGCACGAGAACACGAGGACGCAAGACCGCTGAAGAACGCATATTGAGAAACAGCCATTGTGTTCCTTCTACAACAACTGAATCTACTTCTTCACTCACCTATTATACATTATATGTGTCTGACCAGCGCCCTCTAGTGCCCTGTAGTTCCATAAGAATATATATATATATTTTTTTTTTATTATTCCATGGATAAAAAATAAATAAAAGAAAAAAAAAAACACGTGACAGACATTTCATTCTATTAGAATATATATATATATATATATATATATATATATATATATATATATATAACGTAGCATTAAGACCATTCATCAGAAGCTATAGCTGTACTCCCTATAGCCAGTGTATGTGAACAACAATCTTGTTTTTGCTTGTGAGTTGCACCATAACAACATCCCGGCAGCGCTTAAACTGCTTTTGGCTGGAGCCTCGCTAATTCAATGCAATAAATGCAAGCTTGGCTCATTGACAAACACTGGCTGTTAGTGGGCTGAAAGGTTTGAGAGTATGTAACGTGTGCCATTATGTTGGAAAGCCATTTGATTGGTGTGAACATAACATTGAGCCACAAGTTAAATGAGCTCAGAGAGTTGAGCCCTGAATGTCTTAGCAAGTAAAAAAAAGTGTTTGTTTGCAAACGCTTGTACAATCCAGCTTAAATGAGTCTAGTAGAGCTGGCACACAAATGCATTTCATGGTCTGTTTGAAAATGATATGATATACGCGTTTGCATGAAAAAGCAATATTCAGTACAGTAGAGTAAGTCTTTTGGAGAGCAACGACTGTGGAAGGGCTGTAATATTTGAGATGGTCTGGATCATTTGAACCTACTGAATTTTTTAAGCATCATAAACATGATTTATACCTTAATTTGGGAGGCTTTTCTATTTTATGTCTCTCCTCTCCTCAGAAGCAAGAAGGATCAATTTTTAAATCTGATCTATTTCAAAACCTAGAGAAATTAATGAGTTGGAATTAAATTTTAAACTGTCAGTATTTATGCCCCACATCTGACTCTTTCTTTCTTTCTTTCTTTCTTTCTTTCTTAAATAAAATCAGTATCATTGTTCCAATCAGATCAAACAATTAACCTGTAAGAATTATATGGATAATAAAAATTTCAAGAGTTGATTATAAAGCTTGTTTGGCATGCGGTCCCGGGAGAGAGCCCTGAGCTCATAAGCTCCTCAAGCCCGGGACTCCCTCCGGTTGCAAGGCTAAAGGGGAGTTTTAGCTTTTGATTTTGAAAAAAGAAAAAGTCAAAGGGGGGCTAATAGTTCTGACCTGAAATATACAAGGACCTACAGTAGTCTAGGCGAGATGTGTTAAAAGTACGTATAACATTTTCCTGATCTTGAAAGACAAGTATGGATTTAAGATCTAAGTCTTAAGATGATCCTCAGCTGATAATAACTATTCTTTACAACGGAGCTATTTTATTTTTTTTGCTAGACAAAGCTCGGAATCAAAGGTAACTCCAAGATTTTTTACTTGAGATTTAACATACGATGTTAGGGTTGGATGGAGTGATCAGCGTGACCAATGACGCAAGCCTTGTATTTATACTTCTGCGTGCTGTTTGTGTTTCTCTGCAGTAACACTTCCGAAATGGTACCTGGACTCAAAGACTGAGCCAGAGCATACGCGTACGCTTGACGCAGAAGTATAAATCTGCCTTAAGACTTCCCTAGCCCTCATATTAAAGTTTATTACATTTTTGATTTTAAATTAAATAAAGGTAATGAGAAAATAGCCTTTTTTTTTTTTTTTTGGGTCAGGGTCAGAAAATCGATAAATGATTTTAAAATTCATTATCTATACTGTAAGAAAAAAAAAATTAAAACTGGGATGCCAGCACACAAAAAAAAAATAAATAAATAAATAAAATAATGGCTGTTAAATTACAGAAATTTCCTTAAATTTAAATGTCTGGTAAATTAATTTACAGTCAAAAAAAAAAAAAAGGCCACTTCCTTGTTTATTTTATTTATTTATTTAAAAAATCAAATGAACGCAACAAAATCCATAATTTTACATTTTATTTCCGGCAGGAATGCTGGGAAAAAAAAAAAATAAATAAATAAAATAATGATTGTAAATTACAGATATTTCCTTAAATTTAAATTTCTGGTAAATTATTTTAGTCCAAAAAAAAAAAAAAAAAAAAAAAATCAACCACTTGCTTGTTTGTTTTATTTTTTTTATTTTAAAAATCAAATTAATGCAATAAAACCCGTAATTTTACGGTTTATTTAAAAAACAAAACTTAAAATAGCGGCTGTTAAATTACAGAAATTTCCTTAAACTTCAATTTCGGTAAAAAAAAAACCAAAAAAAAAACTGTACAATATGTATTTATTTATTTATTTATTTTAAAAGTAGAATGAACGCAACAAACAAGGACCTAAAATACTGTACACAAATGTACTTAACTCTTAATTTTCGCCTTCATACAATCAGATTCTTTTTTTTTTGTTTGTTTGTGTTGTTAATAATATGGTCCGTTTTTCTTTTCTTTTTTTCAGTTCTAAACTTAAAAACACTTAATTTATTCTGTATTTTTATTTAAAGACATTGTATTATTTTTGTGCTTTTGCCAATTTTTTTTTCATTCTTTAGCCTCAAAATAAACAACTTTAAAAATGGGTTTCAGAATAGATTAAATATCCCCTTTGAGTCTGCACGTGTAAAACTACAAAACTATACTTAAGGATATTGCATGTACGCAAACACTTAGTCATGTTCACAAATTGACTAAAGCAAACCTTAATAAATTGCATTGCACGTATACCTGCCAACACTCCCCGTTTTCCCGTGAGTCTCCAGTATTTATGACTCATTTCTCGCCACCCTCCGCTTTCTACAATTCTCCCAGAAAACTTCTTTATAAACTATAACACCCCCGGATCACCAACTTTAGTATAGTATCCAATTGCAGCGACTGCCCGAAACTTGGTGCATAGTACAGTTACTTAACAGTGTCATTCAGACACCCCACCCCCAACACCTACTCATCTACCCCCCCTTCTTCTCCCGGATTTTGAAAGACAAATGTTAGTGGGTATAATTGCATGATTCATTTAAATAATCACCACATATCTTTAGTAAATCCTGACTAAACACCAATAGAGGGTTTGCACTGGAACAAGTCAATAGCAATTCAATAGTAAGGATTTGAAGTTTTGTGTTTGCTGATTTAAAAATCTGTTTCTAATGTTCTTGTTTTGTCTGTTTCTTTGATTGCCTCGTTTCCTTCTTTTGATTGTGCAGGTGTTTCTTGTTTTTTTAATTACTCCATGTTTATATATAATCATCTTGCTTGACATGTTTGATCTTCTTTCTTTGTTCTGTGAAGGTTTTTAACACTGTGCTTCATTGGTTACACATTCCTCTGGGCTTTGTTGTTGGATTATTACTTTCTTGTTTAGATCAAATCAGGTTTAACTTGGGTCTTGACCACCATTACTAGATAAACATGAGACAGCGAGACTTTAAATGGTATTAATTTACATTGATTTTGATTAGTCCTAGTGTGTTTGTGACCGTGAGAACCACAATAGCTGAGAAAAAAAACTGCAACAGTCCTGAATGAACTAATAAAACTGTAATCAGCCTACTATAAGCAGTGTAATTTAAGGATTATCCTTAAATGGAGTCAGATTTTATTACAATGAAACTGAGCCAAACATCAGATCATTTAAAAAGATATATTTTCCTGAAGCTCTATGAAAAATATAAATAGATGCAGCATTTTTCCTGCTCTACTGCATTCTGTCACTGGGGGAAAAAATGAATTCTTACAGATCGTTCAAGAAACTGCTTATTAGGATTGGAAGCAGATGTGCCGTGCTGAAACTATCAATTATTTAGCAAACAGGGTAGTTAAGCCTGGTGATGTAAGCTAAACTGCATTATCAGAAAATGAGAAAATTCCTCCCCAAGCAAAGCATGAACTTAATCCCAGTGCGCAACTTGTGCTGAGAGTTGTTATCATTCGATGCCACATACTGTAGTGCTGCCTGCACTATTCCACATCATTCATTATATTATCACTAGATCTATCTCAGATTTACTAACTGAAATATATACTTAAAAAAAAAAAAAGATAAATATATCTAAACATTTATTAGCATTTTTACTGCGAGTCTTATAACATGACAGATTGAATGAATGTGGATGCAAGATAAGCATAATATATGCTCACTGTAGGTTTCAAACAGATGTTATAGCCTTCAGTATTCGTATACAGTTAAAGTCAGAATTGTTAGCCCCTGGACATTTCAAACATTCGAGTAACACTTTACAATAACAGTTCATGAATAATGATGTGTTAATATGTAAACAAAACATTACTTTATTATAAATTAATGAGTGAATGCATGTGCTAACCATGAGCTAACATTAATTCCCTAAGCCCAACCAATTTTACAGATTAACCCAGCCACCTACTTACTTCCCTAAACCCAACCAACGATTTATAAAAGCCGTCCAGACAAAGAAAAGCCCTTGTCTGATTTTTACCACGTTTTTGGATTTTACCACATTCTCACCCTGTTGTTCACTTGTTCATTTTATTTTTTGGATTCATTTTAGTTTTTGCCTTACCTGATTTTTGGAATTGCTCTTCCCCAGACTCAAACCCGGTCGTTGTCGTGGTCAACTCATCTCTGCCTCTTAAGTTCATTGACGTACACAACTGGACAAACTGGTTGCTGTGGGAAAGCCCGCCACACAGAGGTAAGCGGTCAGCTTTTAAGCGTGAAAAGTAACCGCTTCATATATGGCTGCAAAGATCACAATGTCAATTCGACCCTACACACATCTTAATTAAGCTTTCTCTAATTCAGCTAATCTACATCTGTTGACACAGTTTGGGCTACTTATCAGAATTATGGGAATTATCGGCCCAATTGTTTTTTTTAATTGGATGAACATTTTTTTGTCTTATGCCTTCCAATATAAAAATACATATAAATACATTAAGATCGTTTGCTTTTATAAATACTATTGGAATGTGAAGAGACTTAACCAGCACAATAAAAAAATGTTTTTGAAGACAATCACCTACTGCATCTTTAAGCTTGACGGCTAGTGAACTAAATAATAAATGCTGTGGAATGGTACCAAGCATATAACAGAACCAACAGTATGTATATATATATATATATATTGTTGGAATATCTATCTCTATTCCATGCGTGTTCAAGAGAAAAGGTCTGGAGAGGTTTTTCTTCAATGTCAAAAATCGTAACAATTTATTGGATACAAATGAATAATTCGATGACAGAGCTCTGGGTTACATTACCCCAATGCAATACAAGAATTACATTCAAGAGGTTCGCAACTAACATATATTTCCTGACTTCAGCATATATACACCACCGATCTTAACAGGTGGAGTTTTGGTGTAACGTCACTTGTCAGTCATTGTTCAGTCCTCCATTGGCCGCCCCTTCGGCATACTTCCTCTTTTTCTATGAATTCTCTGCCCAACAACAAAGTATACATCTTTCTGTGTTCTGTGTTCAGTTTTAACACCTCTCTTCAGACAGGAAGTTTCTGCAGAGCTGAATTTAATTTTGGACCTGCATCTATCTACTTCTGCAAAAATGCTAATTAGTATGCACAGCACTCACCCACAACATTAGAAGTTCAGTTAATATATGACCCTTACATGACCAATACAAATAATTGTTTGATTAAAAAAAAAGAGACAAAAAATAATAAAAAATGGTTCCTATTATTCAATAATATATATATATATATATATATATATATATATATATATATATATATATATATATATATATATATATATATATATATTTTTTTATATATATATATATATTTATATATATATATATATATATATATATATATATATATATATATATATATATATATATATATATATATATAATGAAAAGTATACCTTGTTGTCGCACTTCAAGATGTGAACACTCATTTAAAGCCTCTGGCCTCTAAAAGCTGTTGAAAGAGCTGTAAATGTTGTGTAAGTCCAGCACAGAGGAACTTGTAGAGTCATAGTCTCTGTCGAGGGAAATCAAGGCTGAAATCTCTGACTTACGAACGGTGAATACAGCAGCTTTTTTGAAAGGTCACTTCATCATTGTATTTCAGATTATACCTCTTATTTATGAAAAATTGTTTTGCACTTTGAAAGAAAGATTTTGAGTCATCTTGATACGACTTTGTTTGAATCATTTGAGCAGCACCTTGGGGAGACTGCCACGAATCATGTTGTGTTTTGGAGAAACCATCAGCATCACGATGACGTTAGTTCTGAGCGCTGGGACAAAACACTCTAGAACTGAAGAAATAAAAAGGTGATTTATGTTGAGGAATTGATTTTAGATGAATGTGTTTCAGAGGTATTCATCTACAGTGGTGTGAAAAAGTGTTTGCCCCCTCCTGATTTCTTTTTTTTTTTTATGTCACACATTAATGCTTCAGATCATCAAACTAATTTAAATGGCTGAGCTCCAGAGATGCAGTCAGGAGATGGGAGAACGTTGTAGAAAGACAACTGTCACTGCAGCCCTCCACCAGTCAGGGCTTTATGGCAGAGTGGCCAGACACACCAGGGACCTCATGTATCAACGCTGCGTACGCACAAAAACTTTGCATATGCCAGGTTTCACGCTCACGTTTGGATATACTAACGATGAAATGAACGTGAGAATGTGCGTTGGTCCACAGCAACTTCATGCCTGGTGTACGTGCATTTCTTGTGTGTGTTTGTTTTATTTCTATTGGCGACTCCTAGAGGCAATTTTATTGAATTTAACAATAGAAAGTATTTTTGAGCCGTGCAATGGCAGCTGTATAGGATGGGATCATCTGCATGTCTAGCAGGTATATAAGGTTTCCATACCAATCAGTTGACCAGCCAAACATTAAAGCGCAATTTGCAGCAATCCCCGGTTTTCCCAATGTAATCGGAGCGATCTACTGCACGCACATTGCTTTAAAGGCGCCATCTGAAGACGAATTTGCATACGTGAATCAGAAACATTTCCATTCAATAAATGTGCAAATAATATGTGATGCTTAAATGTGCATAACATACTACACACACCTGTTAATGAGTCCTACTTGTCTTCCTTGTGATGAAGAGTAGGCAAAATCTGATATGTAATGGGCAAAAAAAGAGTTCATCACATGCTGGATTTGAACCGGGTTCAGGAATAACAGTGTCAAATTATGTTGCCATGTGCTTTGAGCTATGCCACTCGCGCTGATGAAGTCTGCTCAGCTATCACTCTATTAGTTCATTCCAACGAGGTGTCCAACGAGACACTAAGCTAAACTCTCCCACTCTATATATTTTTTCTTTTGTTATTAATTACGGAGGACAAACTTGCAAATAACACTGCTTTTCTCCAGTCTACCTGGTGCACCTCCAATTGCAACTCTGTTTAAAGTTTCTCTTCTGGCTTTTTTATTGATTAAACAGGGAAGTACAGAATTATACATAAAACAGTATACAAGGGTATTAACAACAGACATTTCTTGCTTTTGCCTTTGCTTTTTCGTTTGGTTTTGCCAAAGTAGTGTCATTAGCATATTCATAAAGGGGAGGAGGCAAGGGGGGGTTTGGCGCTCGCGCACGTGCACTCGGTTTCGTGTATATATATATATATATATATATATATATATATATATATATATATATATATATATATATATATATATATATATATATATATATACATGGTAAAGCAATATCACACGAGTAGCAGTGCGATATGGCTGTATTTCAGCACTGGTGGGAGGCGTGCGTTGTGCCCCCACCAGTGCCGGTATACAGCCATATCGCACTGCTATGAGTGCGATATTACGTTTATGCACCAGTTTGACGACATAATTGTGTATATAAAAACTAAATCAAACATGCAGAGTCTCAAAAACCATTTTGTATGAGGAACTACTTTCTTCCGCCTTGGATTCAAATCATAAGCTGACAGCTGTTAAAACAGTTAAAAGCATCTTTTAAACTTTAGATCTGTAGTGTCTGCTTTTTGCTGGGTGTATGTGGGCGGAGTAATACACAAAGGGTAAAGAGGCTGTAGGAGTTCTGATATTGCAGAATATCGCACAGCTATCAGCCAATCAGATTCGAGAACCAGACAGAACTGTTGTATATATATATATATATATATATATATATATATATATATATATATATATATATATATATATATATATATATTTATTAGCAAAATAATGCAATAACAGTTTAAAAAAAATTACAGTATGAAAATGCTAAAGAAACTTGTGAAGTTTTGAAACGTTTTTTGTTTCCTCCATCAAAGATCAGTGGTGCACTTCCACACTGACACTGTTAAGACAAGAAAACGGTTACAAGGAAACCCTCGAATGAAGCCATGTATTTTTAACACAGTATGGAATGCCACAATGTGTGTGCTGTTAACTTCATGTTGGCCTTTTTTTTGACCCGTGCTGTCATTAAAGGCCTTTTTTTCTTATTATCTCTGATTCCCCAGAGGCTGTGGAGTGGACTGTGTCATCGGCAGGGTTTATCCCTTTCTAATGATGCTGTGTTCACTGGGTTTTGAGCTGCACACGAGGCCCAGAGCTGTAAGTCATCGTGCTCCTAAATGTTAGTGCCATGGCAACCGTGAACCAAAGGCTTGAAAAATGACTCTGGAATCACAAAGCTTTCATTTAAGCTTCCATTTGACTGAGTTCATCAGACCTGTACAACAGTGTGTGATCTACAACTAGAGGGACAGCAGCTGACTGATTAAAGTGTAATACGGGTCATGTATAACTAATGACTGATGCTCTTGGCTGTCTACGCAAATATAGGTTTATTTAAAGGTGACAAAAAAAAAAAAAAAAGAACTGTGATAATCAACCCAGGCTCATTCTGAAAACTTACCCCTATACATTTCTACGTTCCAAGGAGGTATGTTTTTAGTAGTTTTTGTGAATCCACCAGAGGCCATTGTGTATGCTTTTTGAGATCTCAAATTTTTCTCACGGATGCCATTCACACCTGCTGTTCTCATAAAATCCACCAGAGGCTGCTGTCGACTGACTGACCGACCAACTGACCCACCCACCCGCTCAAAAAAAAAAAAAAAAAAAAAAAGACCCCATGGCAGCTTGATTTTTATAAATTTTTTTGCCACATTTTTCAGATTTTACCACATTTTCACCATGTTATTTACTACTGTATTTTATTTCTTGGTATTTGTTTTTGTCTTACCTGCTTTCTGGAACAGTTCTTGGCTGCACTCAAACGTACAAGGCGAGTTACTGGACGAACTGGTAACAGTGGAAAAGCTGTCCATAAGGAGGTAAGCTTGATTAATCTAGATTAATTCCAAGATTACAGTGTGATTAATCTAGATTAAAAAAATTAAATCTATGCCCACCTATATTAATAATAATAATAATAATAATAATAATAATAATAATAATAATAATAATAATATACTTGCACTTCAGAAGATGAAAACAAAAGACAATGAATGTGCAGTGGCTTTTGGAGGAGCAAGACAGTGCTGTGAGGTTATAATACTTTGGTTAAGGGATTTTAGAGTGACCAAAACAACATTTCAGATGTTGAGCAATGTGTTCAGTACAGATTTAGTTATTAATGCCATTGCATTGCAACTATTTTTATCACATGATGTGTTCAAACAAAATCTCATGATTATTTTTTATGCACATACTGGAATTTATTCTGTAAATGGGTTTCCATTGAAGTTTGTGCATTTTTTTTTCTCATTTGAATTTTTTATTTTTTTATTTTTTTATTAAAGTTGTACGTATACGTATTTGACGCACATTTTGAAAATGTATGCACATTTTCTGTCTCCATTAAGCTTTGTTTTTGCAATATTCCAAATTGTGCATTCTACATCGACATTGTCTACACTGTAAACAAAATAGTGCTATAATGCCAAGCCTATGTTGGACCTCTGGCACATACAAAGAAACAGTGAAATATTTAATCTATATGTCTGCCTCATGGGAGCTTCATAAATTTCTAACCACCACCATCTTTCATTATTAAGAACTCTGTGGTTGTGAAATTGTAAACAAGCCCTTGGGAACGCAAGCTTCGGGGAAAGTCCAGTAAGTTTAGGGACTGCGACTCTGACAGCTGTGCCATGTGTCTAAAACACGCCGCTCGCCACACGTGTCTACACCAGGCCATCTCTCTGACCTCACAAATCTGACCTCAGATCACGAAGAGCACAGCTGCAAAAACCCTGCAGAAGCCGTCCAGTTTGTCCCTGAAGGTTTTAAAAAAGCACAGCAGATTAATCATGCAGTTTTCAGTGTTTATATGTCCGTGTTTATGTACCGCTAGGGAAGTGAATGTCTGCCTGAGCATTTTCTCCGAGGCCATTGAATATCCACAGCCTGTTAAATTCTGTATACAGTATGTTGCGATGATCTATTTCAATCAGCATTTAGATTAGAGATTTTGCATTAGAAGAGAGATTTGTGTGGAGAAAGGAGGGGTGATTTAAACATGCCACACTGTAAGCCTTCAAATACTAAGAAGCCAATTAAAATCCCAACAGATGCAAGGCTCAAAGCATTTAGATTGCCTGATTTGCCATGCTCTTTTTCGTTAACATCCAACACACTGTTAAAGCTTATCAGCAAGTTCTACTATAGCATTTCTCCCCCACATAAGATATACAGTTAGGTCATTAGGTCACAACATTTTTGGCTCTATACACCAACACAATGCATTCGAAATGAAACCAACCAGATGCTCTTTAACTGCAGACTGTCAGCTTTAATTGGTTTTTACATCCAAATCAGGGGAACGATGTACAAATTACAACAGTTTGCATATGTGCCTCCCACTAGTTAAGGGTCCAAAAGAAATTGATTGACAGAATAATAATCAGAAATCAAACGTTCACTTTTTAACACTTGGTTGCAAATCCTTTGCAGTCAATTACAGCCTGAAGTTTGCAACGCATAGACATCACCAGATGCTGGGTTTCATCTCTGGTGATGCTCTCCCTGGCCTCTACTGCAACTGTTCCTGCTTGTTCTTTGGGTCATTTTCCCTTCAGTTTTGCCTTTAGCAAGTGAAATGCATGCTTAATTGGATTCAGTTCAGGTGATTGACTTGGCCATTGCATAACATTCCACTGCTTTCCCTTCAAAAAGTCTTTGGTTGCTTTTGCTGTATCTTTGGATCATTTTCCATCTGCGCTGTGAAGCACTGTTCAATGAGTTCTAAAATATTTGACTTAAAACGAGTAGAACATATTGCCTGAAACACTTCAGAATTAATCCTGCTGCTTTTGTCAGCAGTCACGTCATCAATTAATAGAATAGAACCAGTTCCATTGACAGCCATACATAGCCACGCCATGTCACTAGCAGCTTCACTGCTTAGGAACATTAGCAGTACTTTTCCTTCTCCATATTCTTCTATTCCCATCACTCAGGTACAAGTTGAACTTGATCTCAGCTGTCCATAGGATGTTGCTCCAGCACTGTGAAGCCATGTTTAAAAACTCTAATCTGGCCTTCCTGTTTTTGAGGATCACCAATGGTTTACATCTTGTTGTGAACCCTCTGTAATCACTCTGGTGTAGTCTTCTTTTGATTGTCTGTTGACACACACCTGCCTCCTGTTGTGAAGGGTGTTTTCTTCACCAGTTTTCTTCCACTACAGTTGTTTTCCCTGCTGTCTCTGGTCTTTTGGTGCTGCTGAGTTCACTGGTGCGTTCTTTCTTTTTAAGAATGTTCCAAACAGTTATTGTGGCCACACATTATGTTTTTGCTATCTCTCTGATGGGTTTGTTTTGTTTTTTCAGCCTAATAGTGGCTTGCTTGACTGATAGTGACAGCTCTTTGGATCTTTTCTTGACAGAAATCCAAATGCAAATAGCATACTTAAAATGAACTTGGGACCTTTTTATCTGCTCATTGTAATTGGGATAATGAAAGAATAACACACACCTGGCCATGGAACAGCTCAGAAGCCAATTGTCCAAATACACTGAAAAAACTTATTCAAAGATGATTCCTTGGATTTACTCTTTTTTTTTTTACGTTATGTAGTTGTAAACAATTTATTTGTGTAGAATTTCAACAAACAATTTAAGTTGAACATTATTAAACTTAATTTGTTTGTTTAAATTCAACACAAATAAATTGTTTGCAACAGTTCTGCATGCAACACTTTTTTCAGTGTACTTCTGGACCCTTAACAAGTGGGAGGCTTTCTTTCTTTTTCTTTTGTTTATTTATATAGCACATTTCATACACAGTGGCAATTCAAAGTGCTTTACATAAACAAGAATAAAAGAAACGAGTAAAAAAAAATAAAAACAAATGATAAAAATGAATAAAAAAACATAAAAACAGGTAAGATGTGTTATAAAAGAATGAATATATATATATATATATATATATATATATATATATATATATATATATATATATATATATATATATATATATATACATATATATATATATATATATACATATATATATATATATATATATATATATATATATATATATACATACATATATATATATATATATATATATATATATATATATATATATATATATATATATATATATATATATATATATATATATATATATATATATATTTATTTATTTATTATTATTATTATTATTTTTATCCCGAGTAATTGCCTTTTATTTTATCCAACTGATGCTGCCTCCAGTTTGCATATACACAATTGATTTCAGGCATTTTCTGAGGCAGCATAAAGGTTTAATGCACAAAAAAGAAAAAAAAAATACGGAAAAGCTGTGTTGATAGCTACACAAAGTGATATTTAATTACTACAATACTAGCTTCTCACCAGGAATGATATAAAACGTTGGCCAAGGGCATACATTTACCCACAAAATGACCACAATTTTCATCTTTATTTTGTTCTTAGTGGTCACATATTTGAAAGCTCATAATTGTGGGATTGTTCCAGACTGAAGAATATAAATTATGCTTTCTTCATAAATCTATCAGGAGAAGGTCTCTCAGGAGACAGATAGTGAAGCTTGCATTGAATTCAGACAAGCCTTGATGACTTCCCACCTTGGAATGTCTCCTCTTATGGCAGCATTTTTCAGCTTTACTACACAGCTAGGTATTGGCTTTGTTTCTATCCAAGCATGCAAATTAGAAGTATTTGCAAAACTGAAATATCAAATAAAACATTTGTAAAAGAAAAAAAAAAAAAACATTGTTTATATGCAATGAGGTAAAGAAAACAACATCCTGATAAACTGGCACCAAATATCAAAAAGAAAAATGGAATTTGCTGTTAAGCCAATCTGGACCTTTTTATATGATACATTACTTGTATCTTAGTAAACAAAATGGAACAACCAAGTGGTGGCTGTTGCAGGAGGTATGAAACCAATTTTTGGGAGCACAGCCACTCTGGGCACAGCTCTGGGAAGTAATAATACTGAACTACATTAATGACAGACTTTCGCCAAAACAATATTAACTGTCCTTTATTGCCATCCCATCATGCCCAGTGTTGTTATCCCATTATCTGTTAAAATAAAACCACATTTCTTTTTTATAGGCATAATGAAATGTACAGTATACCAGTATTCAGAGAATGTGTTTCCATCTTAGTTTATATGCATTTTTCTATGTTGGACAAATAAGCTGGTGACACGGTGGCTTAGTGATTAGCATTGTCGCCTCACAGAAAGAAGGTCACTGGCTCGAGTTCCAGCTGGAATTTCTGTGTGGAGTTTGCGTGTTTCCTGTGTTGTCGTGGGTTTTCTCTGGGTGCTCCGGTTTCCCCCACAGTCCGAACACATGCGATACAGGTGAATTGAAAAAGCTAAATCGGCCATAGTGTGCAGTATGTGTGTGAATGAGTGTGTATGGATATGTACAGTACTGGGTTGCAGCTGGAAGGGCATCCACAGTGTAAAACATATGCTAGATAAGTTGACAGTTCATTCCTCTGTGGCGACCCCTAATGACAAAGGGACTAATCTGAAGGAGAATGCATTAATGAATGACAAACAAGTTTATCTTACTCAGATGCTTCATTTTTTAAATGGATGCACATCTTGCCATTTCCATTAAGCATTTTTATAATATATTCCAAACATAGATGTATGGAAACATAGCAATTGTCTTGGGAACCTTCATTACCCTTTCCAACAGGGTATGTGAGAGTGCTTTTGTCACAATCTCAAGTGTTTAAGACAGAGTATGCTAAAGTATGTGTGTATAAAATATTACACTCATGTGTTGTTGTTGCTGTTGTTTCACAGAACTGTGGTTTCTTTTATATATATATATATATATATATATATATATATATATATATATATATATTTTTTTTTTTTTTTTTTTTTTTTTTTCAGACCAGTTTGTGTTAAAAATCCCAGTTAATCAGTTTCTTAAAACTTCCCAAAAAAAAAAAAAAAAAAATTGCCATGTTTAGAGTAACTTAAATCACCTTCATTTCACAGTTTGACTTTCAGCAGATCATCCCGACTTGACTTGTCAGGACTGATTAAATATTTGTGTCAATCTAACAGGCCATTCTAACTATTTTTTATGTATTTGCTAATGTTTATTATTTGCTAATGTTTGGCAGTTTGCTCTGATTGTACTTTTGTAATAGCAACACATTATATGCCATATCCAACATGAAATGTTGCTGTCGTTTAAAATTTGATGCAAAGATAAGTGGAACAGAAAAAGAAGAATATTTAAGCAAATAGTTATGTATGTATGTGTGTGTATGTGTATCTATGTACAGTATGCATACATGTATTTAATTATTTATTTGAACTTTAGTTCATTATTTATGTGTCTCAGTATAAGAACATCATACCATACATGAGATGATATGCAGCAGAATATATATATATATATATATATATATATATATATATATATATATATATATATATATATATATAGATAGATAGATAGATAGATAGATAGATGGTGTAAGCAAAAGACATTGCCATGGAACTGCCAGTGATTCAAAGTGTAACCATATAATAATGGCAAATAAATACAGTTGAAATTAGAATTATTAGCCCCTCCTTTGGATTTTATCTTATTTTATTTTATTTTTTATTTTTTTCTCAAATTATGTTTAATAGAGCAAGGAAATTTTCACAGTATGTCTGATAATATTTGTTCTTCTGGAGAAAGTCTTATTTGTTTTATTTTAGCTAGAATATTTTAATTTTTTAAACACCATTTTACGGACAAAATTATTAGCCCCTTTAAGCAAATTTTTTTCTCGATAGTCTACAGAACAAACCATCATTATACAATAACTTGCCTAATTACCCTAACCTGCCTAGTTAACCTAATTAACCTAGTTAAGCATTTAAATGTCACTTTAAGCTGTATAGAAGTGTCTTGAAAAATATCTAGTCAAAAATTATTTACTATCATCATGACAAAGATAAAATAAATCAGTTATTAGAAATGAGTTATTAAAACTATTATGTTTAGAAATGTGTTGAAAAAAATCAGCTCTCTGTTAAACAGAAATTGGGGAAAGAATTCAGGGGGGCTAATAATTCTGACTTTAACTATATATATATAGCCCCCCTGATTTATATATATATAACAAAAAGTGTAAAACAACTGAAAATGTCATATTTTAGCTTTTTCAAAGTAGCCACCTTTTACTTTGATCACTGCTTTGCACACTCTTGGCATTCTCAATACTACAATACTGAGACATCGTGTTTCGACTGAAATTGCACTTGAAAAGACCATAACACACTGTAAAAGAATCATGGTTGCCTAATTTTTTAATCTGAATTAAATTCATCTTTGAACTTATATTATGGGCGAAGCAGTGGCGCAGTAGGTAGTGCTGTCACCTCACAGCAAGAAGGTCATTAGTTCGAGCTTCGGCTCAGTTGGCGTTTCTGTGTGGAGTTTGCCTGTTCTCCCTGTGTTAGCCTGGGTTTCCTCCGGGTGCTCCAGTTTCCCCCACAGTCCAAAGACATGTGGTACAGGTGAATTGGGTAGGCTAAATTGTCCGTAGTGTATGAGTGTGTGTGTGTGTGTGTGTGTGTGTGTGTGTGTGTGTGTGTGTGTGTGTGTGTGTGTGTGTGTGTGTGTGTGTGTGTGTGTGTGTGTGAATGTGTGTAAGGATGTTTCCCAGATATGGTTTACGGCTGGAAGGGCATCCGCTGCGTAAAAACTTGGATAAGTTAGCATATCATTCAGCTGTGGTGACCCCAAATTAATAAAGGGACTAATAATATATATTGTATTTATATATTATATATATACTATATATATGTTAATTAATTATTAAGATATTTATTTATTGATGCATTTGCAGAATATCAATTTTTAATATACAACCTATTTTTAATATACACATCATGTTTTGGTACCATTTTTGAAAATGTTTTTGAGCCGCAAACAAACTGAAAAAAATAAAAAATAGAATAAATGTTTCGTTGCTAGCGGGAATGTTTCATTCAAAAACCTTTTAGCCCTTGTAGGGACAGAAAAATGAGCCCAACTGCTGAGAAGATTTATGTTAATGTCATTCAACTTTAATATTGTCCTTTACTAAGCCTCATGCTGAACTTTCAAAAGTAATTGGTTCACAGCCAAGCAGCAAGTCACATCGGTTTAATACGGCAGTCTGGGAACTAAACGCACACCAGATAGATAGAGAGTGCACAGGCATGGTCCAATCCCCAGTAAATAAGGAGCTCACCTCCAATTACAGATTCTCCACGAGCCTGGTAAGATTTTAGATACTTGAGACTAAGAGGAGAAAAGAGCAGAAATGGGATTTTGAAGGAGGAAACCAGAGGGAGAAAGAGAGCTGTACTCTCTGCTAATGAATGACGTACATGTCTATTAGTGTCAGACTCTCTTGACTCTCACTTGAAGAATCAGCATGTCTGGTCCGGCAGACAGAGAAACCAAAGGCTGAAGGGGGTGTCATGTCCATGGGCAAACTAATCTGTCACATGGCACAGCTGATGGAGCTTCTTTTTCAGTTTATCCAAATGTCTCCTGTCAAGTTAGTTTTGTTTACATCTAATGTTGCGAATTTAACATTCTCCTAATTGGAATATCATGCAAAATATTTGCAAATAAATCAAGGCTTCCAATCACTGTGTTCAGTATAGGGCTGGGCAAATAATCAAAGCTATTTTCATGCACATTTCATCAGAAAATCCAGATTTAAGTAAAGCTCCACCATGTGAGTTTAGAGTAAGTAGAATTTACTACATGAGTATCAGTACACTGGTAAGGTACACACAAATCATTTTAAATCATATTTCAAATGCATAAGTTGTTAATTATATTGAGAATAATTCTGTGATAATGACAATGTTGGCATGGCTTCTCAATAAACTACAGTTCAGCCACGTTTGCCATTCTTGCTGTTCTCATGGTAAGCTTAAAAACAACATTGGCACATTCTGAAAATATAGCCCAATATACATTTCTGGAGATCGCAAATTATGTAGCCAGAGCTTCTTTTGGCTGCTATTCATCTAAAAAAAGAAAGCTACAGGCCAGTCTGCCGTTTCTTTTCTCGATTTCCAGCTGACCGTTTACCTGCTTGTGTTGTCCGGTAGCTGGACATGAATGTCAGCGGACCATGATGACAGGGTTTGAGTCCGGTAAAGAATGTTTCCAGAAAGCAGGTAAGACAAAAACAGAAAACAAAAAATAAAATAAACAAGTAAATAGCAGGGTGAAAACATGGTAAGATCTGAAAAGTGGAAATATTTAGGGGGCTTTTCAACATTCACAATGAGGACGTGATTCTTTTCACTAGGCCTTGTTGACTCATCTCCACACATAAAGGTTGTGGCCGTGACCAAAAAGCTCTATTGTGGTCTCATCCCTCCTGAAGCTGTGAGGCATGTCAAAGGTGCTGTCAGGCATATTGTAACAGGGCTTTTTTTGTGTCCTGGCCAAATTCCGTCTCTTAGCCCTTACTCATCATAGCCTCCCAAATCATACCCATCCATTGGCTCTATTACGGTTCCTCCTTTCTACTTGTAGCTGGTGTGTGTTTCTATCGCATCATCCAGGTGAATGCTGCACACTGGTGGTGGTGAGGAGAGTCCTCCTGACATGATTGTAAAGTGCTGTGGGTGTATGGCCATATATATTAAATAAACTATATAAATGCACATTACAATGGAGCAGTAAAGGCTTCTTTCTCGTAACTCGACTATGCAGCTCGTTTATGTTCAAGGATTGTCATATTGTGCTTTGTGAAGAGCAGTCTGTACTTCTGTTGAGGTCACATGTGGATTATATTTTAGTATCCCGAACAATTCTTCTGGCAGCTGTGGCTGAAATCGTTCCTGCTCTACCTGACCTTGGCTTGGTATCAATAGATCTACAAATCGTCCTTATATGTGACTGAACAGTACTGACAGGCATTTTCAAGACTCTGGAAAGTTTTTTTATATATATATATATATATATAATTTTCCTTCTTTTAGGAAGTTTCACTACAGTACCTTGTTATGTTATTTTCTTTTCAGCTCCCCTTGTCAGTTTTTACAGTGTTCCCTGCATCAACCTGAGAGCTAACAAACCAAAAGACTATTTATGCACAAACACTAATTGAATTTTTAAAAATTAAATTTTAATTGGGATGTAATTAAATAAGTGTATGTTATCCTGTGTGTCTGTAAGAACGCAAAACATTCAAGGGTTAACTGTTATCATTATGATTTAAAAATAAACCAGACTACATTGTGGTAATAACTGTATATCGACCTCCGAAGGGCACTTCAAAAGAGAAAACAATCATCATGCAGAAGTGTCATTTCAAAAGAAAGTGCTCAAAACTCAAAGGGTACAATTAATGGGTACTTTGGACCCCCATGATTCTTTGTGCTGGGAAGTTGTTTGGTGTTGAACAGCACGTTCCATTAGAAATGGCTCATCCCTATGGACTTGGGCATATGAATAGCCCATGCTATGTCATGCTAAGCAGATGCCTGATGTTTGGGAACACAATAATTGGAGTTCTAAGCAGAGATCGCAATACCATAAGTTGGATGTCAAAACTTTAATTCAGGTGCTTGATATAGCCAGAAGATCTACGTTTCCTTGAGAAATCGAGCATTGGATCGGGAAGGCTTAATTTATCTTTATTTCTATAGCTTATTTTCACAATTTAGATTAGAAGAGCATAAAAAGCCATAACAATATTTCAGATTAAACATTTTAGCGGTTTGAGTCCCCACCGGGCCAGTCAGTATTTCTGTGTGGAGTTTGCATGTTCTCCAAGTCTTCGTGTGGGTTTTTCACCTGGTGCTCCGGTTACGCCCACAGTCTAAAGACATGCACTCTAGGTGATTTCCCTGAACTTGGTTGCGACTGGAATGACATTGTTGCGTAAAACATACTGTATGCTGGAATAGTTGGTAGTTAAGTCCACTGCGGGGGTGTCTGATAAATAAGGGACTAAGCCAAAGGAAGGAAATTTCAGCAAATCAGGCAAGCAGGAGAGTAGTGGTCAAATGCTGGTGTAGATCTAGTTAAATTAAAACTGATTCAGTTCAGTTTAATGAAAAATGTCACTGTTGAATTTTTGTTTATTCATTAATTCATTCATTTTCTTCCTCATTTCCGGGGCTGGGCCGCAAGGGCAGCAGTTTTAGGAGAAAACCCCAGACTTCCCTCTCCCCAGATACTTCCCTCAGCTCCTCCAGGGAGATCCCGAGGCATTGCCAGGCCAGCCAAGAGACAAAGTCACTCCAGCGTGTCATGGGTGTTCCCCGAGGCCTCCTCCCGGTGAGACATGCCTGGAACACCTCCCTAGGTAGGTGTTCAGGAGGCATCCAAAACAGATGTCTGAGCCACCTCAGCTGACTTATCTCAATGTGGAGGAGCATCGACTCTTCTCTGAGCTTTTTCCGGGTGACAGAGCTCCTCACACTATCTATAGAGATGCATCCTGCCACCCTGCGAAGTAAATCCAAGATCTTGTCCTTTCAGTCTAGACCCAAAGCTCATGACCATAGGTGATAGTAGGAACGTCGATTGACTGGAAAATCGAGAGCTTTGCCTTTTGGCTCAGCTCAAAATGGACCGGTACATTGACCACATTACTGCTGCCACTGCACCACGATTTTCAGTTCTGCTTAATACAAATGTCACTGTTGAAGGAAGATCCAGTGAGGAGCAGCTGCACCAACCCCAACCAAACAAACCGGTGGCGACAGTGACCAAAACTCCACCAAAACTTCACAAATTGGGTGACTAGTTCCCCTCTGGCCAACTATCTTGAGCAGAGCTGCAGTCTGGAACTCCAAGGGCTAGAGAACATTATTTAGTGATCTGACTCAACTGAATGCATACATTTTTAATGCACATTTTTACTTATGTGCATCCAGGCATTTTCACTTTTCTTTGTCTTTTGGCTGGACATTGACTGTGCGATTCCACTCGATTTTAGCAAGGTAGAAACCCGCATAATATGGGAAGATTGCATGCAATGTAAAGCCAAAGCAGTCATGTGCACACACTATGCAATCTTTTTGGGGAGCAGCAACTGGACTGCTCACACAAATCAACACATCACACCCTACTTTTCATTGTGTACTTACGCCACCTAATGGTAAGGAGTGTGAACTTCGGGTAGAAAGAAGGTAAATTTCTAATCTGATTTGTATCTTGCTAATATATGAACAGAATATCATACACTTGATTGTTTCTGAGCGTTCTGGAATACAGTATGTCCTTCATTATTGCACCATCACTGAATCCGGAATTGTTTGCGCATGTCTGTTGATGTTTTCACTCAAACACTGGGTTCAAATCAATCAGTCCCAAGCTCTGACTCTGTTTGTGTGAGTCCCTCATGAGTGTCAACCTAAATTTCTGACATGCCAGAAAATCAGCAGACAATCTGATTGCCAATCAGGAGAGGTTAATCGCTTCTCTGTTGACCTACACTGCATGACAAAGCTAAAACTTGGCGCTAATCAAAGATGAGTCACAAGAATTTGGCTCCGATCACAAAGCCTTATGTGAAATGCTAAAATGTGGACGGAAACATTGTCATGCGGATGGGTGTAAGTATGACGAAATGAAGAGGTCGCAGGTGAACCTAATCAAAAGAACCGAGACTCATGGTGCTTTTAATCAGCTTGCTAAGTGGCATGAGCGGATATAGCCATGTCATGATTGGTTTTCGGAGAGAGCACTCATCCCAGCCAAAATAAAATGGAATTCTTTATGACATTCCAGTGAAGTGAACAAATGCTCTTCAGAATAAAGATATGATAAATAAGTAATTGCACGGACAGACATTATGTCTCCGCGAACTGGCTTCCTACCTGCTCAGGACTTTAATAATAGATGTTTCCTGTACCTCGCTTTTTCGAAGCAGCCGTGTGATCAGCACTTTTTTCCTTAGTGCATTTTCCTCTTAATCAGGGTCTAGCAGCACAGCTCCATCCTTTCTGTTTTTTAGTGCACTTTGGGATTCATTTGACACGTTTTCTGTTTTATAGCACAGCTTCAACACATGGATTTGATAGAATTCCCTCGTAACCTAGAATTTGACCCTCATTTGGGGCAATTTTAGAGGTCTGTGATGAGAATGAAAATCTCGGTGTGTACAGCTTTTGACTGTGAGGATTCAAAATGTGCTTATTAAGAGGGCGTTTACGCCAAACTGTTTTGACTGAAAACAGAGAGCTTTGTTTTTTTTGGCTGCATGTTTACTTAACAGCAGTGTTTTATAGACAAACTGAAAATGCGCAAGTGCAAAGTGCAAGCATTTGAAAACGTTTGTATAAAATACAAAGTTTGATTTTATAAAATTTGATAAAATAAATACAAAAAGTATTTGTGATGTCTCTGATGATATATTAGTATTTAACAACCAAAACAAACATGGAACACGTGTGAAGGTGCACATTTTAACTATGATAACTTAACTATTATAACTATGATACAACTTTATAGTGATTTTGTTTGATTGGGTCATTTTAGAAACCTTACCACCTCTTATGCAAAATTATGTTGATGCTGTTATTGTGTAAAAGTAAAATGAAAACATGTTGAGCACAGACAGTATGACTTCTTAACCCAAAATGGATTAAATTTATTTATTTTCTCAAAATTCTACACACAATACACCATAATGACAATTTAAAGAATTTTTTCTATAAATTGTTGCCAATTTATTAAATAATAATAATAAAAAAAAAAAACAGAAAAAACACATGTACATGAGTATTCACAACCTTTGCCATGAAGCTCTAAATCACAGGTGTCAAACTCAGTTCCAAAAGGGCTGCAGCTCTGCACAGTTTAGTTCCAACCCTAATTAAGCACACCTGATCAAACTAATTGAGTCCAGGCTTGTTAGAAACCTACAGGTCTGTGTGTTGGAGCAGGGTTGAAACTAAACTGTGCAGGGCTTCGGCCCTCCAGGAATTGAGTTTGACACCCCTGCTCTAAATTGAGCTCAGGTACATTGTTTCCACTGACTAATCTTGAGATGTTTCAGCAGCTTATTTGGAGTTCACCTGTGGTCAATCCAGTTGATTGGACATGATTTGAAAAGGCGTACACCTGTCTATATAAGGTCCCAGGGTTGACAGTGCACGTCAAAGCACAAACCCAGCATGAAGACAAAGGAATTGTCTGTAGACCTCCAGGATTGTCTCGAGCTGAGCTGAGTTATTGGGGAGAAAGAAGGGCCTTAGTCAGAAAGGTGATTAATAACCTGATGGTTACTCTGTCCAAGCTCCAGTGTTCTTCTGTGGAGAGAACCTTACAGAAGGACAACCATCTGTGCAGCAATCCACCAATCAGGCCTGTATAGTAGAGTGGCCAGACGGAAGCCATTCCCCGCCTGGAATTTGCCAAAAGGCATCTGAAGGACTCACAGACCATAAGAAACAAAATTGTCTGGTCTGATGAGACTAAAATTAAACTCTTTGGAGTGAATGCCAGGCGTTACATTTAGAGAAAACCAGGCAGCGCTCATCACCAGGCTAATACCATGAAGCATGGTGGTGGCAGCATCATGCTGTAGGGATGTTTTTCAGTAGCGAGAACTGGAAGACTAGTCAAGATAGAGGGAAAGATGAATGCAGTAATATACAGAGACATCCTGAACATCCACCAACATATCAATGGAGTGGCTTCACAATAACTCAGTGACTGTCCTTGAGTGGCCCAGCCAGAGCCCAGACCTAAATTCTATTGAACATCTCTGTAGAGGTCTGAAAACGGCTGTACACCATCGCTTCCCATCCAACCTGATAGAGCTTGAGAGGTACTGCAAAGAGGAATGGGCAAAAATTCCCAAAGACAGCTGTGCCAAGCTTGTGGCATCATATTCAAAAAGACTAGAGGCTGTAATTGCTGACAAAGGTGCATCAACAAAGTGTTGAGCAAAGGCTGTGAATACTTCTGTACATGTCATTTTTCAGGGTTTTTTATTTTGTTTTTAATAAATTAAATTTATTTTATTTTTTTTCACATTGTCATTATGGGGTATAGTTTGTAGAACTTTAAGGAAATAAATTAAATTAATCCATTTTGGAATAAGGCTGTAACATAAAAAATGTGGAAAAAGTAAAGCGCTATGAATACTTTCTGGATGTGTTGTAAAGGCTTATAAATCTACCCAACAATGATTATTTTAAAATCAACTTTCTGTGAAGTTCACTGTGTGTTTATGGTATGGATGAGGTTAGGTGATGTCTATGAGCCACACAGTTAGTCTGTGATATGTCTTCACTATAATGATGTAAGCATATTTTGTGTCTGAGTCAGGTTTTTACCAAAATTGCTGGGACAAAATGTCGCCATGAGGATAATAAATCCTGAAATTACCCACATTGTGGGCAGCAACCACATAAGGAACAGCTTAATCAACGTACTAAATGCCTGAATGCAATACGGTTTCTGTCTGGGTTAGCTTAAAAAAAATTAAATCATTAGTATAGGTCATCACAGGAAATCTCCTGAGTAGGGTATATGTAAGACAACATGAAATGCAAGCTAGATCAGCATGCTTGAAATGATTTGAGAATCATTTAGCCTTTTTTTCTTTTAATTATTTTTGAAGACAATTCGTGGCACTATGTGGTTCTATTCTTTTAATGCAGAATAATAGTGTGCAAACACAACACCTATGTTTGCTTTAGTGACCATTCTCTTCTTAGTTAAAATAAGATATAACCTGTAAAATAGAGGTAAACATGGTAAAGACATGTTTTATTTGTTTTCATTCACTGACATCTACTGGCAAACATATGCATTGCAAGTGTCTGCATTCAGACGTGTGTTCTAGTAGTGTTTGGCTGGTATGGGTAAGCAAAGCCTTTTCTGCTTGCCCAAACGCAGATCAGAATCTCTGATTGATTGTGTGTGTGTGTGTATTATATATATATATATATATATATATATATATATATATATATATATATATATATATATATATATATATATATATATATATATATGTGTGTATGTATATATATATATATATATATATATATATATATATATATATATATATATATATGTATGTGTGTGTGTGTGTGTGTGTGTGTGTGTGTGTGTGTGTGTGTRTATATATATATATATATATATATATATATATATATATATATATATATATATATATATATATATATATATATATATATATATATATATATATATATATATTATGTTTTTGGAGGAGTGGACCAGACACTTGTAATTAAATAAACAGCAATGAGCCTGTTGCTTTAACCAATATGATTTTGAGTTGACTTGTAGTCTAGTTTTAGGCTATTCTTATATGTTTATTAGATAAACACAGACAGCACAAATTTAATCAGGTTTTAGCCATGACATCTATGTTTATACGGCTATAAAATTGATTTCTGGGCTAAATTATCTATTTATAAATCTGTTAAATAGTTAGACCAATTTAGAACATTTGTAATAATTTGTGAATTGTGTTGTTATTTTATTTGTGCTAGTAATATCATTCATTAATACATACTGTTGTAATTCCATTAGACTGCATTTCTTAGTAAAATGTATTACTTTTATTGTGGTGTGTCATTTATAATGATTTTAAGAGGTGGATTAATTAATGTAGGATGCCACTAAAATGTAAAATGTAAAGCCCACCAGTGATTCTAAGCATTCATACTTCTGTTCTCCTCATTAAGAGATGCTGGGTGTTGCAGAAAATCAACATGTGATTGTGCATGTGAAGCTCATGTGAAATCACATTTAAATTGACCACATGTGAATCAGTTAACAAATGATAAACATTATTATTATGTGACGTGGTGGTGCAGTAGGTAGTGCTGTTGCCTCACAGCAAGAAGGTCGCTGGTTCGAGCCTTGGCTGGGTCAGTTGGCTATTCTTTGTGGAGTTTGCATGTTTTCCCCACGTCCACATGGGTTTCCTCCGGTTTCTCCCACAGTCCACAGACATACGGTATAGTTGAATTAGATAAGCTAAATTGTCCGTAGTGTATGTGTGTGATTGAGAGTGTATGGGTGTTTATCAGAGATGGGTTGCAGCTGGAACGGCATCACACCTGAACCAATTAATTAGGACCTGAACACCATGTGATAATTACAGGCAGGTGTGTTTGATATAGGTTGCAACTGAAATCTGCAGGATGGTGGCTCTCCAGGAACAGGGTTGGCCAGCCCTGGACTAAACCGAAATGAAAATGAATTCTTAATATTATTATTTTTATTCTCATTTTTTTTTTTTTCACATATTTTATTCTTCATTTTTGTGAAGCTTGTGTAAAGCTCATATGATGTTTATGTGTTGTTGTTAGTTTGTTATTTGTTGGATTATTTTATGTGCTGCAATTTATTTCCATTTTCTCTTTTCTTTGTTTTTGGTATGTAGTTTGCATTGTGCTTTTGCATTACTAGATTCTTTACTCTGTGCATTATTCTTTTAAATAATAAAAGATTGTTAAGTAGCCAGTGTTCTGCTAAATAACAGATTCAAGTTTTTCCTTAAATCAAGCAAAATAATCTGCCAACGGGGTAAGCAAAATAATCGGTAACAGTTTACAATAAGGTTCATTAGTTAATGCATTTACTAACATGAACAACACTTGTACAGCATTATTAGTCATAATTGAACATGTACTAATGCATTATTAACATTTAAGTCCATGCTTGTTAACATTAGTTAATGCACCATGAGTTAACATGAACTAATGACTATTTTTTTTAACTAACGTTTATTAACATGAATATATTCATGTTAATAAATGCATTACTTAACATTAACTAATGAACGTTATTGTAAAGTGTGACTAAATAATCTTATCACAAATCAAAAACAAGATTATTTTGCTTACACCATTGGCAGATTATTTTGCTTGATTTAAGGAAAAACTCACTTTATTTTGGCATATTATTTCTTAAAACAAGAAAATAAGTTTTGCTTGTCTAGAAAAAGCTTCTTGATTTAAAAATTTGTAGATGTTTGGACTAGAAACAAGACAAAAAATTTAAGTAAGAAAAGCATTTCTGCAGTGAAAAAACAGAAAGAAGAAGAGAAAGAGAGAAACAAAGTAAAACAAAATAAAATAAATAAGGGGGGATATTTGAAGTGTTGTTACTAGGTTTCAATCACTGCTCTCTTGTTAAAGTATTCAACAAATGGATTCCAAATTACATGGAAATTCTTTGTTTTATTTTTTAGGGAAAGCCTTAGCTTCTCAAGTTGCAGACAGGACATGACATCCTTTATTAATGTGGAACAACATGGAGGATTTATTTGTTTCCAATTGAGTAAAATCAATCTATGTGCCAAAAAAGGGTTATAAATCTAATCACTGTTCGTTGATTATTAGACAAATTAGCATCATCACTGACACCAAATATAGCTAAAATAGGCCCAGGGTATATTTGTTTTTCCACTTAATTCAAAAACTGAAATCCAATAATTAACCATTTTAGAACAACTCCATAACATATGACCAAGCGATACATGGGTTTGATTGCATCACACAGTTGGTCTATGGCAAGGAACATCTTAGAGAGCTTTAATTTAGATAAGTGGAGTCGGTGCAGAATCTAAAATTGTGTTAAACCATGTCTGACACAAACAGAACTAGAATGAACTTATTCTTGTGCTTCCTCCCATTGCCAATTTTCAATTTCTGCTCCGAGATCCTCTTCCCATGCCATTTTGAGATGCTCTAATGAAACATCACATTCTAACTGAGATAATTTATCATATATAATTGATTATATATAATATTAAATGATTGTCAACTCACGGCATTAGTAGCAGTTTTCCAAGCTCAGTTCACAACTGTTAACAAGCACATTTAAAAATAAATCTTTGGCATTTCTGTGTGGAGTTTGCATGTTCTCCAATGTTTGCGTGGTTTCCCCCTCAGTCCAAAGACAAGTGGAAAAGGTGAATTGGATTAGCTAAATTGCCCATAGTATGAGTGTGTGTGAATGCAAAGGTAAAGTGTTTCCCAGTACTAGGTTGTGACTGAAAGGTATTCACTGCACAAAACATATACCTGAATACTTGGTGGTTCATTGCGCTATGGTGACCCCTGTTAAATAAAGGACTAAGCCAGAGGAAAATAAATAAATGGATGTTGAGCTCCTGGAAGCAAGGTCTAACACTAGGTGGTGCTGAAAATGAAAATAAAATTAAAAAAACACACATAATACATTGACTAAACCAAGCCAGCAGATGGTGCTACAGAACAAGAATTTAAAGAAGTTCAAACAAATTGAAAGGCTAAATCATAGCCAGCCTATTATAAATGAGCCTTATCTGTGTCCCTATATGCTGCAAGACAGATTATATGAGTCATAATGGCTTGTCAGAAAAAAAAAGAAGAAAAAAGGAAGCAAAATAGGAGCAAAGAAAAAAAAAACTGCATTACATATTTAATTCCATAATTAGGTTAGGGTATAGGCTTAATCATCATCATCATCATCATCATCATTTCACCTTCTTTGGAGTCATCCCATCAGCAGTAGGTGGTGCTCAATGACTATTTGATTCCAAAATCCAAATCCTGTCTTTTAAAAGAGGATCAAAATGTGAGATCAAACAACATACATGTCTGTTTCTTGTACCAGAATCCAATATCAATATTTAGTCAAATTCTCCTTCGAAGTGTCTCTCACACTCCACAGCCTGCAGCTGCAAATTGAGCATAGCTGCAGTGCTAAAATATTCAAATCATTGCAAACGATTTGGCACACACTGTGTTAACGGGGGAAGCCAAAAAGAGGCTGCTGATTCCTCTAGAGGAAGAAGAACAGACGAAAATAGGGGAGCATGTGATTGAGACAGCAGGAGCAAGCAGAACCCTCCGAGATCAGAGCAGATCTTTACATAAAGGTTACCGCGCTGCCATATGCATATCTCAATATTCTGAAATATGCTTGCTTCACAATATAGCCGAATGCAAATACACCAACACCAATATTAATGTATATTATGATTAATTATAATGAACATTGTATGAAAATTGTGCATAATTTTTATATTAAATAAATGCTGTAATTACGTTTATTTTTACAGTTTCCATTAGGGCTGATGACAATAACAATCAAAATATGTTTAAGTATATATATATATATATATATATATATATATATATATATATATATATATATATATATATATATATATATATATATATATATATATATATAYAYATATATATATATATATATATATATATATATATATACACACACACACACACACACATACATAATATACATTTAAATATATATATATAAATATATATATATATATATATATATATATATATATATATATATATATATATATATATATATATATATATATATATATATAGATAGATAGATATTTAAATTTGATTAAATTTAAATTTAAAAATTTAAATTTAAATTTGATAAATGAATGAATAAATAAATAAATGAATAAATAAATAAATAAATAAATAAATAAATAAATAAATAAATAAATAAATAAATAAATAAATAAATAAATAAATAAATAAATAAATAAATAAGCAATGAACCAATGCAAAACTACAGCATGAACTGAGTTCATACAAAACAATCATGCACACCAGTCTACTCAGAGAATGAATTTCCTACAAAGTAACAAAAACAAGCAATTTCCTCATTTTTATAGCTTTGTGTTTTACATCTCACAGTTAGGGGAAGGGGATGATCACACATCCAAAGACTCCAGAGCTTTACATATTTTATTAAAGACATACTCATTCATCTTTACAGCAACAGCTGTTGGTCACTTACAGCCATAAAAATCACTGTCAGTATCCCTCTGACATGCTGTCAATTACAGCTTCACCAGCAAAACCATATACCACACCTCGGCCAATGAGGAGGCTGCTTTCTGAACACGCCTACCACGGTCACAGCTGGCACACAAACGCAAGGTCGCATAAGAATGATGAACTGTGATTGGACACTTGGCAAGTGCAGTGGCATCAATCATTCACCATGGCAACAGCGCCAGGGTTATGTCAGGTTGGGTCATATATCAGCTTATTATAATATAAATATTGCTTACTGCTGTAATGGTGTGGAAATACAGCTAAAAATTGCTGAAACATACTGTACTGCTCATAATAAATCTGTATATCTAAATAATGAATGTATTCAATCAAAAAAAATGCATCAATAATAATACACTTACAACATTTTTATGATTAAAAAATCAGCAAAATGTTTATGTAAAATTTGCTATGAGCACAATTCAAAACAACCCCAGATTCATTTTAACAGCAGGTAAATACACTTCTGGGTTTGTTACTTTGTCAGTTTAGATAGTACGAGTCTTGCCCATGCAGACCGATGCTACTCTGAGCATTATGAAGAAAAAAGCATGCAAGTCTGTCTGTATGAGTTTGTGTGTGTGATAGAGAGAGTGATAGAGCATGTGCAGTGAAGACTGACAGCTGGCAAACACACTCTCCTCAGTTGCACAACTCAATTACAGCAGACAGCTCAGACCACACAGCCCAGGGGCGTTTTGATATTGCAGTGAAAGTCTCTGACAGTGCATTTTCACTGTGAAACAATGGTTCAGAAGTGAACAGATTATAATAGTAGAATACTAGGCTAGAAAGACATCTTAGCCAGTCAGATCAGAGAACCAGGACAATCTCATTATGCCTCTACGTATGACTGATAAAGTACTTTCTCATTAAACGTACAATGTAAATACATTATTTTCCCATGATGAATGACCACTTTGTATGTAATGTTAAAGGGCACCTATGGTAAAAAAATCTACTTTTCAAGCTGTTTGGACAGATCTGTGTGTTGGTATAGTGTATAGACCGTCATACTGGGGTTATATGAACACACCCAGTCCTTTTTTTTCAATTTAACTACAAAAATAAGGGTCGGCCAATTGGAGCTGTTTTCAAATCGATCGCACCATTACGTGGGTGTGCGATCCCCCCGCCCACCGAATTGATTGACAGCTGCGCGCATTAACATGTTCTGGTAGTCACGTGTATATGTCAACAAGACCAGACAGACATACGCAAAGCAACCGGGAATAAAAGGTCTGTTCTGTTCGCTAGGATCAGCAATCATCATCAAATGTGATTAAGAGTAAGTTTTACATGTTTAAAGTGTTTTAAAACAGAGTATGTGTGTAATTAATTACAGCGTTTTACTTCATCAGCACAGCCGCGTGTCAGAACAATTATAAAAGAAGACACTTCATTCCCGGTTTGTGGAAGTTAAATCAGGTTTATTTCGTACATTAGCATAACAGATATCCACACTTGAGGTTAGCCTTAACTATGCTAAGCGCGCTCTGTCTGCCTGCCTGTGTGTGTGTGTGTGTGTGTGTGTATCATATCACAATACTGATTAGTAAAGGTTAGTTCTTACTGTAGTATCTCACAAACACTACGTGAGACCTCCTTCCTTTAAGTCTGTCTGTTGTCTGACGCAGCTGGGGGAAGAGGCATGTAGTGGGCGGGAAAGAATCGTCTTAAAGGCGCAGTACGACAAAACCACCCCCTGCTGGAAATCAGTATAAAACAGCATCTTGTAAAAGGTATAATGAAAAATCTGATGGGTATTTTGATCTGAAACTTTATATACACATTCTAGAGACGCAAAAGACTTATATTAAATCTGAAAAAAAGGGGAAACCTAGGTGCCCTTTAAATAAGATCTAGTCTTAAAAAGGGCTCGAAGGAGAATCCAGGCAGACACTTCTCTTCAGCTAATGTACGCCAGGAGAAATTGTTCCCAGAGTGTCCTCAAAAGACACTGCCATGTCCACCAGGTCCCCCGAGGGAGCACCCATGTCTTTCAGAATCCCAGAAGTAGCATGTGTCTTTGCCAAGTTTCCTCAGGAAGTATCTAGACACTGGGGTCCCCACAGGAAGAAAATGAAAACAAGAATCCAGCAGATCACAACAAGGTGCAAACCTGAGTTATATCTGGTGCTGCCTGGCAACCATTTCACTGTCATTATTTAGCCAAAGAAAATAGTTTGATTGGTTTTGTTTTATCAAAGCTTGCAATTTTTTGGAAAAACATACTTTACTAAAAGCAGTGAACCCAGTAAAGTCATGGATTACAGTGAACTTCTAACAATTAAGGGGGTTTAGGCACACAGCTTGATTCCATATTGCCTAATACCCCCTTGTAGCTGTTACACATTCACTGTAAACCACAGCTTCTTGTTTTAATTTCTAACCAGGTGAGTGAGAAGCTTTTACCCCATTACCAAGTGCTTAAAACAAGCTTCTCTGCTTAATAGATCTACAAGGAGCATCTGCATTCCTTAAGATCAGGGGTGTCCAGACTCTGTCCTGGAGGAACACTGTCCTGCAGAGTTTTTCTCCAACCCCAACTGGAGCAAATCCAGCTCTTACTAGTCAGACTAGATGATTCCAGGTTGGTGTGTTGGCAAGTTGGATTTAAAATCTGCAGGACATTGCCCCTCTAAGACCGAGATTGGGCATCTCTGATGAAAACAAGATCTGGAGGCTTTAATTTGTTGACACTGCACAGCAGTGCACCAAGAGTGCCCATGCCAGCCAAGTGCCCATGCCATACAGACACCATATGTGCACCCTTTCCATAAAGTGTGCAAGTGGCCCTTGTTAGACACATGATCACGAGTCCACACATAAAGCTCTTTCAGCAGGAACACCAACCCTGTTCCTGGGTATCTAACTTCCTGCAGATTTCAGCTGCGACCCTGATCAAACACACCTCTCTGTACTTATCAAGTGTTGCTTTAGGTCCTAATTGGTTCAATTGTGCTTGATCAGGGTTGAAGCTGAACTCTGGGGGACAGTAGACCTCTAGGAAGAGGGTTCAGGACTCTGCTCTACAGAAAGAACTGGTAGCTATCTTGTGCCAAAATAAAGCACCCATTACCATTGTAACCCCAAAGGGAACAACAGTATCCTCTGTGACCCAAGAGGGAACACCTGTAGCCATAGAAGAAGTGTAGTGCCCATCGCTGGCATCTTTCTAAACAAGAAATGGTGACCACCCGAAATTAACAGCATTTATTCCATCTCATTGTTTCCATAACTGTGTGCATTTTTCCAACAGGCAGCAATCCACACCACCCTGTAAAATGTTTCTGTAGTCACATTGCTTTCAGACGCAATGCCTGTGTCCACTGCCTTCCCTGAGGGACTCTTTTGCATCCTTATTCCCACATGTGGAATCCAGTCCAGGACCATGCCCAGTTTCTTCAGAAAACACTTTAGTCAGCATTTTAGAATTTTCTTGAGGCGACATTTGTAGCTGTTCATAAAAGGCAGCATCTGTGCACATATTTCACACCCAGAAAACCCCCATGCATCCCTTGTTTCTAGAGTCAGTGTTTTGCAGCACCAGTGCCTTCCTTTTTCCAACAAATCTAATCAACAACAATCTAATCTCTACTCGTGCGCAAGGTTAAAGCAAGCCAGAAGACCATATACAGAACAATTCCACCCAGTAGTCCCCCTGGCATGAAAGAGGCATGGGAGCAAGTAGTGGAAGGAAGTAGTTTTGATATATATATATATATATATATATATATATATATATATATATATAAGCAATAGCACACTCGTAGCAGTGCGATATGGCTGTATATCGACACTGGTGAGAGGCGAGCATTAGTGGCCCCACTAGTGCCAATATACAGCTATATCGCACTTCTACGAGTGTGATATTGCGTTTATACAACAGTTTGATGGTATAATTGTGTATATAAAAACAAAAATCAAACATAGAGAGTGTAACGAGGAGCTGACACGAAGGGATCCATTTGCAGTATATTTATTAGACACAGTTCAAACACAATCCTACAATACGCACTTATGTGCGAACTCACATCAACAGTATTTAATATGGGTTGAAGGGCTGGCGGCTGGTAGTCACAGAGTGATAGAACAGGCATGGATCAGTGGCAGGCGGCGTGGTTCAGAGTCCAGATACAAGCAAGGTTCGGGGCAGGCAGAAGGCAACTCAGAGTCAGAAACAGTCCAGGATACACACGGGAGATCAGGCAAGGTAATAACGCTCAGAGATGTTAGCCGTGGCAGAACAAGACTTCGCACTGAACTGGTGTGTGAGTGAGGCTTATATCAGAGAGCGTGGGTCGTTACCCAGATCAGTCTCAGGTGTGTGCGCTTATCAGTTTAAGTGGATGATGTAATGCTAAAAGTCCGGTGATGGTGGCCTCTGCTGGCCAGCGAGGGAAATGACTGGGACCGAGTCGGTGACAGAGAGTCTCAAAAACCCTTTCGTATGAGGAACTACTTTCTTCCGCCTTGGATTCAAATCATAAGCTGACAGTTAAACAGCTGAGCAAGCATCTTTTAAACTTTAGATCTGTAGTGTCTGCTTTTTGCTGGCTGTATGTGGACGGAGTAATACACAAAGGGTAAAGAGGCTGTACGGGTGCTGATATTACTTAAATATATCACAGCTATCAGCCAATCAGATTCAAGAACCAGACAGAACTGTTATATATATATATATATATATATATATATATATATATATATATATATATATATATATATATATATGGTATATATGGTGGTGTGTATGTAGTATGTCCGAGTTCATACTGCTCACATTCATACTATATAGAATGCACTTTTCTAACGGTCGTGTAGTACATATAAATTCAAATGCAGTACCTACTAATAATAGGTGGTTAATAGGAGTAATAGGTGATTTTAGACGCTGACGTTGTCTTTACAAGTGTCTTTCTGCATTCCTGGTGTACAAGCAGTTTGTGTATTTGTTTATTTTATTGCTATTTTTATTATTATTATTATTATATATTTATTTATTTATTTATTTTTTTTTTGGGGGGGGGGTGCTGGGTAATGGTTCACATTTAATCTATTTGCATGAATTAGATACATAGTAGACAGCGTTAACAGAATGGAGCCACTTGTATGCATGCGTGTTTATCTTGATTACATTGTGGGTGCATCTCTGACTTCTCTGTGGTGTGGTGATTAAAGGCACAATATCATACATGTAGCAGTCACGCTGCCTTTCTGGGGATGGACTAATGAATTGCACCCCATTGCGCATCGGCCTATTACCGAGCATTTCTTTTCAAGGCAGAGCTGTAATGTAACAGCAAGCTTTGGGGCTAATGGGCATCTTTGAGAAGCGATCATTGCTTTGCGTTACATTGCAGTCGCTGTGCTGCCAAAGATCCATTCTGACTGTTTACAGCAACCCACTCATCTGTCTGGCCATATTACCCTGGACACAAGTACATCTGAGCATCCAGCCAGCGAGCCCACAACCTGCCTCCAGTCACCATCACCACTTCCCACTGAGAGAGCGTATGTGCAAGTGTGTGTTTGTGCATTCGGTATCATTGGGTATCTGCTGGTTTTCTGGCTAATCGCTAATGCCCTTTTGGCTTTGATTTTATTGGACATTCATGCACCATGAAAAGTGTGCACGTACTAACCACAGCTCAAGGATTGGCTGGTTAGCCACTGTTTAAACCACATTGAAAAAAAATAAATAAAAAAAAGATGATCAAAGATGATTCCTTGACTTTTTTAAGGCAAATCATATCGTTAATCCTAACGGACCTAAAATAGTAAATGTTTAGTATAATTTACGATCAGACACTTAAAAAAAAAAAAAAAAAAAAAAAAAGTGGTTTTGTTTCTTTTTTTATAGTGTACGTTAACTTATGTTTTCAACATTATATAGTTGTAATAGACACATGGTCCGAGGGGGCTAAAGAGCATTTTGCAGTACTTGACAAAAATCTAGATACATGGGATACAAAGGAATGTATTGGATCTAAAGTCTTTTATTAATGAGGGGAAACCGTATTTCTTTTCAGGCTTTGCACTTGAGTTTTTCAGTTGTTCAATGTCAATCTTCGCCGACTAATCTGAGCACAAAGTGGGGGCTTAATCAGCTGAACGCAATAATTGGACATATCTCTGACAGAGAGGGCTGCCCTGTGTGTGTCTGCGACTGCTTTGTGTATGTATATGTGTGGGTGCCCTCTGTGGGCCCTGCCAGGGATAAATTAGGTGGAAATTGCTGTATGTCTTTAGTGGCAATTAGAGCTCCTCCTGTGAAGTGAAAGCAGGCATTAACTAATAAAGGGAACATTTCCCTTGCAAATGAGCATCTCAGTTTTTCTCTTCTTCAAGCTGATCAATAACTTTTCACAAATCTCACATAATTGATAGTGAAAAAGAAAAATCAGCCAGAATTTTACCATGTTTCCGATTTTTACCACATTCTTACCTTGTTATTTACTTGTTATTTAATTAATTATTTAGATTTTGTGTGTGTGTGTGTGTGTGTGTGTGTGTGTGTGTGTGTGTCTTACCTGCTTTCTGGAACCATTCTTCACTAGTTATGATCCATTGTCAATTGTCGTGATCAACTCTGCTCTGCGTCTCAAGTCCACCGACATACATGTCGAGCTACCGGACAAACTGCTAACAGTGGAAAAGCTGCCCATTTAGAGGTAACAACATCAAACCATCCCACAGTGTTCGTTTAATAAAAAGAAATGTAGCATGTACATAGTGCACATTCTCCAGAAATGTATACAGGGCTACATTTTCAGAATGAGTCTATGTTAGCTATATTGATCTCATGTCGCAGCTGTATCTCTTCCAATCTGCGTTCCATTCCAATTTTAGACATGCACTCCCAAATTTCCCTTAGCTAGAATTCTAGAAGTTAAAATCACCCTTGCCATTTCAAAATGTGATCTACTTCATCAAATGATTGAGGTAAGCTTACATGGATTTGACAGAGTGAGTGAGTCGACTTCATATGTCCACTCCAGCACCTATATTTTCCAGAATGCAATGTGACATCACAACAAAGTAGTTCTAAAGTTCTCAAGGCATTCCATTGTAACCAATTCAGATGCTCCGGCAGTAGTGAACACTTGTGTAACGTAATCAATGATCAAGACAGAGAGAAAATAGTGACTGAAGGTCATAAAAAATTAGACTGGAATGCAGCCCTAGACTTTAGCTTGTTTCCCATCATGTGCAGCTTTGTGTGTGTCATGCTCTGATTGGTTTGTTTAGTAATGTCCCAGCACCCAGACAACGCCATAAGATGCTAATATTAGGTTAGATTTAGGTCACCATCGTCTAAAGACAATGTTATTTTGATGTCCAATAATAACGTGAAATGACAGTGGTATTTGATTGATTTTAGGTTGTGTTAGGGACCAAAAACCAACTTCGAGCCAACATCTTAAACCAATGTCATATCGAAGTCAGATACTTCAGGTAGGGCAACAAAAATCCAATGTCTGATAGACGACATAGTGGTAACGTTCTCATGACGTCAAGCTGTAACATCATTAGATGTTGATATTTTGTTGTTTTTAGGTTGTGTAAGAAAGTAACCAAACTGCAATGCCTATATGACGTTGCACATTGATATTGGCCTGACGTTGGATTCCGGCATCAACCCGATTTTCATTTCATTCAAAATGTAATGACCCACGATGTTGGGATACAAAGTCAATCTGACATCATGTTGACATCCTGTGCCTGCTGGGGTGTCTTGTTCCTCACTGTTAGTCTTAGTATTGTCCCTAGTTTTTATTGATTATTTCATGTCATGTGATCCTTTATGTTTAGCAGATATAAATCCCTTGTTTCCTTTGTTTTGTCCTTGTTTTTGGACAAGTGAATTTCCAGGCTGATCTCACGAGAAAACGTATTTTACGTTTTGGCAGTTTAGTGGCTAATTCGTACGAATTCATACGAGTTCAGTCGTATAAAAGTGTACAATTTGAAAAAGGAAGCTTGACACCTAACCCCACCCCTAAACCCAACTGGCATTGGGGGATGAGCAAATTGTACTAAAATGTATGAATTATATTGTACTAATTTGTACGAATTAGCCACTAAATGAAAAAGTTACAAATTGCCGTGAGATTGTGCTGTGAATTTCGTATCTTTTCCATGAACTGGATCTTTGTAACTGTTTGTTTCAATGAACCAGTTCAAAAACACAGATCACCAGTTAATTTATGCTACAACAAAACTCAGGAAATTTGTTTATTTTTGAAGCAAAGAGTGTATCAGACATGTTTAAAAGTAATTTGTGGATAAGTGCTTACTGGAGATGCAAACTATTTCGAATGATTCAGTTAGAAGATCTGGTTAAAAAGAATGATTCATTCACAACTAGCCATCACTAATTTGGATTACATTCATTACTAATTCAGATATTTGGAATGGCCAATTCTGTTACACATTTAATTGGGACATATCTTTTTATTCTTCTTTTTTTCTGGTAAAATTGCTTAAAAATCTAGGTCGTTAAGTGATGTTTTTTGCCATTGTTTGTGCGTCAATAGGCAGCAAATTAATTTAGAATGCAGGTGAAACTGTGTAGGCCAATTAGGAATACTTTCAGATATTTGTGTGGCATAAGAATTTCCAGTGGCTGTTTCAAGTATGAAGGTGACGTCTATGTGTGTAGATGTGGTGGTAACAGGCCTGTGCTTCACTTATCTGGCGATGATGTGTTCGATGTTCCTCAGGGTGATGAGATGGAATCATGGCTATCTGAGTGAGATGATTTGACCACAGTGTAATCACTGCTCTCTTCTCGGCGCTGCTGCGATTCTCCAGGGCTTCTCGTGCTCTCAGTCTCTCTGGCTCCTGAACTGAGCACATTCATTATCTCTCATAAGCCTGTTTACAATTATACCAATGCAACCATGGTTTCTACTGTTACATCTGCATCAGTAAGTGCGTGAATGTGATGAATCATATATATATATATATATATATATATATATATATATATATATATATATATATATATATATATATAGGAGTGCTTGATTTTGGTCTTGTAATTACTGTGGTAATATTCTACAGCAGTGTTTTACAAGCATTTTGTCTTATACGCCTACAGACCCTTCAGTTAAGCTCAAGTGTCCATTGATATGAACAATACAGAAATGTGCTCCTTTTGACTCATACTGAACATCATGAGGTATTATCAGAGATAATATGAAAGTGGCCATAATTACATGTATGTCCTTAAAAAAGTACTGTGGGGAGAGAAAATAAAAGATATCTCCCATGCTTGTGTAACCACCAGGTTCTACTGCACCCAAACCAATCTAAACTGGGATCGAACCGGTGATTCTTTGTATGGGAGTCAGTTTCTCTAACAAGGAGGCTAAAGACCATGCCCTCTAGCGTCAGTCGCTAGAACACATTTAGAGGTCAAAGGAGTAAGGTTCACTTCCACAGTCCTTCGTTGGCTGGCCTCCGTTACACTCACCCCCCTAAACCTCACTCCCATCCCGGACAAACCCCCACATGTAACCATGCGGTCCTACCTCACCCAACCCAATCTGAGTTTGGAACAAACCAATGATTCTTTGTATGGGAGTCGGTTGCTCTAACAAGGAGGCTTAACACCATGACTTCTATCGTCACTCTCTAGAACACCTTCAGAGGTCAGAGGAGTGAGGTTCACTTGCACAGTCCTTCATTAGCTGGCCTCCATTACCCTCACCCCCCCCAAAACCTCGCTCCCATCCCGGACGAGCCCCCAAATGTAACCTCCCTGTCCTACTGCACCCAACCTAATCTGAGCCTGGATCAAACCGATGATTCTTTGTATGGGAATCGGTTGCTCTAACAAGGAGGCTTATGACCATGGCTTCTAGCGTCACTCTCTAGAACACCTTCAGAGGTCAAAGGAGTGAGGTTCACCTGCACAGTCCTTCGTTAGCTGGCCTCCGTTACATTCAACCCCCTAAACCTTGCTCCTATCCCCGATGCACCCCCACATGTAACCACCCGGTCTTACTGCACCTAACCCAATCTGAGCTTGGATCAAACCAGTGATTTTTTTGTATGGGAGTTGGTTGCTCTAACAAGGAGTCTAAAGACCATGGCTTCTAGTGTCTGTCACTAGAATACCTTTAGAGGTCAGAGGAGTGAGGTTTACCTGCACAGTCCTTAGCTAACTGGCCTCCATTACAATCACCCCCCAAAACCTCACTTGCATCCCGGACGAGCCCCCACATGTAACCACCTGGTCCTATTGCACCCAACTTGCTCTGAGCCAGGATCAAACTAGCATTTATTTGTGTGGGAGACGGTTGCTCTAACAAGGAGGCTAAAGACCCTTTGCTAGCTGCCCTCCTCAAGACCCTTCACTAGCTGGCATCCGTTACACTTGGACCTACACAAATGCATCTATTAATGTAAAACAAAATCAGTCTGTGTACTGTATGTATGCCTGACCAATTTTATTAGAAAGTCATATTTATTCATAAAAGAAACATCTTATGTGTCTTATTAAATTTAATCTGATACAAAATACTTGTTTTGTTTATAGTATTGCATCCCTGAATAAATACAGTAGAATTCTGCATCATTTTTTCTCTATAAAACAAAGCAGGAGAGGCTGAAAGAGACATTTTTATGAAAAAAGAAATTCCATCCCTAGTCAGGAAGCGTTTTGTGTGGGTGTGCAAGCATGTGCGTGTATATCTTTATCAACGTGCCCTTCATGAAGCAGCCATATGCAATACACAGTTGGAATTAGCAATTCAAGTCAGTTCAATTTGTATTCAGTGTCTGCATAGTGCTTTCCACGATTGTTCTATATTGTTTCACTTTAAGAAAGACGAACAGCCATTTAATAAGGTAACGATAAGAGGTTGACTACAATGAATTTTATGCATAGCCTGGCAACAGTATGATAAAAGATACCAATGTTCACTAAATAACGTTTATTAATAATACAAGCAATCAAGAACTGTTCTTCTGCCAAATAATATAGCTCATTAATCTGACGCCTGTTTGCAGTTGGCAAGCATTCTAGCAATTCTTCATTTTATAACATCTTCATCCAATTGGAGAACAATAGGGTTTATTTAAAGCTATATGGAGAATGATGGTGATGGCTATAAGATTGTATACATTTGTGATAATCTTTGGTTTTAACAATATGCAACATATGGATAGCGTAAAGGCTAACTTGGCTTTGACTCTTTACTGACCTGGCATTTTGCCCGGGTTTACCCCTCTTTACAGTCCAGTAAGCCTCGAAGCATCCCTGTGAGGCAGCTCATTTCTTCAGGCTCACTGTGAAGCATTACTCTTGGCTCTTTTACACTCTATGTGTGACAGGGGAGGCCTTAAAAGATGCTTTGACTGAAGAGTTCATACACTGCTGCAGAGGCACATGAAGAAAGCTTGCCCTGGCTCAGAAAGATTCTAAACTACTTTTGTCAGTCTTTGTACAGCCCATGTCAAGATATTGCTATGCAGGTTCACAAAATAAATCAACAACAAACCAGGAAAACAGATTCAATTTCCCTTCATCACACTGCCCTCTTGATTATACGTCTGCTAATTACAGGCACTATACACCTGGGACAATAAGGTTGCTATTTTCAGACCAGCGCAACAGTCATTTTTATGTTTGCCACCACGTTGTTTAAATACCAAATCTATTTGTCATTTTGTGAATTCATGGGTGTCCTTGTCTATAAAGGAGTTGTGTTAAGATGCATTGTTTGCATGTTGCTAATTTGAGTAACTAAAATAGACCATGCCATTGACCAACTTAAAAAGCCCCTGTTATGCATTAAAAAAGGTCAAAATTTGGTTTGGGGGTCTCCAACAACAGGCTGACATGCATGCAAGGTCAAAAAAGCACTTTCATTGTCTTATAACAGGGGTGGCCAACCCTGTTCCTGGAGAGCCACCTTCCTGCAGATTTCAGTTGCAACCCATATCAAACACACCTGCCTGTAATTATTACATGGTGTTCAGGTCCTAATTAATTGGTTCAGGTGTGTTTGATGTGGGTAGCAACTAAAATCTGCAGGAAGGTGGCTCTCCAGGAACTGGGTTGGCCACCCCTGTCTTATAATATGCATTTATTTTTATATACCCTGCCGAAAAATCCGGCTTAAACCAGCCTAGGCTGGTTGGCTGGTTTTAGCTGGTCGACCAGCCTGGTTTTAGAGGGGTTTTGGCCATTTCAAGGCTGGTTTCCAGCCATTTCCAGCCTGGTCTTAGCTGGTCAGGCTGGAAAATGACCAGCCAAATCCAGCTAAAACCAGCTTGACCTATCCTAAAGTGGTTAAAAGTTAAAATGAGACACCTACTGTAGGGGTGTGTCAAAAAACCTGTATAAAGATTGTAGGAAAACACAGAGACTTCAGAAGGAGCAGGAGGAGAATGCTATGAGGTCTGCTCTGCTCTTTCTCGGCATTATTATGGAGAATAAAGTTTTCTGATATTCAAAACCTCCTGTTTGATAATTTCTAATTGATGAGAAGTCGAATTACGACACCAGGAGAATAATAGTCATACCCAACAGAGCCTAGTTCCTCTCAAGGTTTTTTTTTTTCCCTTCATTTTGTCCATTGGTGAAGTTATTTTTTTTTCCTCACCACTGTCATCACCGGCTTGCTTGAATCGGGACTTGTGAAGCGGCTCTTCGGTGGATTTACTCTTCAGTGTTTAAACTTTCAGCAGTAATACTTAAACCACAATGAACTAAACCTAACTGAACTTCAACTCTGAAATCTGGACTTTACTAGAACTATGTTAAGCTGCTTTGACACAATCCACATTGTAACAAGCGCTATAGAAATAAAAATAATTTTAATTGAATTGAAGACATCATCACTTGCTGATAGGACACCTTGGGGATTAATGGAGACTGATGACGTATAAACAAGTTGTTGACGCAGTTAAGCAAGCAGCAGCAACTCACACCCCATGGAGGGAGATATAAAAACAGATCTGGGTGTGCAAACTTTAACTGAAGTGTCTCGAGGCCTCAGGCCTGATGCATCTGCATAATACAGTAGCAAACTGTGTCTGGTGCAGAGTTTTCAGTCACGAGCTTGTGCATACTATCTAACAAAGAAACTGATAAGTTAAAGCCTGAGTTACTCAATAAGTCCTAACGTTCGTTTGGGTGTTGGAGGTGAATAGGACATTATCACAGCTTTGGCAAAAGTTTGCAACATTATTTTGGTTGTCTGTGTGCACAACACCTTTAGAAATCCAAAACGACGAGGCATTGAGGAAAATAATCCATATTTTTGTGCACAGGTTGTCCAAACCTGTTTAGTCAATTCTATTTCATTTTAGGAAGCAGTTAGCTTCAATATAATATGTTGATAGTAATGCTCAGTAATGCTCACAGTATGCTCATTAATTGTATATATAATTTGATTAATTAATTTTGCAACTCCACTTGCTGGCTTCATCATTAGTTACTCAGACTTGCAGAAATAAATAAATCAATAATACAATGGCAAGTGTGTAATGCATGAAAGCCTCCACGACTTGTGACTTTGCAATCTTAGCAAAGACTTAGCAATGTTTAAATGTTACCGTCTTTATTAAAAACATGCACTGTTTTAAACAACTTGTAAAACTCATTCTTGAGGGGCAGATGATCGAAGAAAGCTAAGATCTTTTAATCCCAGTTGCTTTGCGCATTTCCTGTCTTTTTATATTTATATAGGGATGTAACGGTATTGTAAATACCGTCATACCGCAATATTAATTTTTTTCGATATTACCGAAGTCTCATGACTCGGTAAAACTATAGGTCTTCTGAGAAAATTTGCTCAGGCGAATGAAGCGAACGGGAGGTAGCGAAAACTACAATTTCCATCAGCCCATGCTTGACCATCATTCCTTGCGGTCTGTTGTCGCTACAGATCCAGTAATGCGGAAATGGAGTGTGCTGCTAGAAGCGGGGATGAAAAGAGCTGGAAAACTCTAAGGCCCCGTTTACACTAATGCGTTTTAGTTTGAAAACGCATAAGTTTTGCTACGGTTACGCCAACCGTCCACACTATGCCAGAGTTCTCGAGCGCCGAAAACGGAGCGTTTCGAAAACACTGGAGAGGCCGTTTTCATTCTGAAACGCTGCTGCTCTGTCTCAGTGTGGATGATGGAAAACGGAGACATCAGAAAACGGAGGCGGGGCTGCAGACGTTCGCCTCTCTGATTAAGGCTTTTCCTGAATATTAAGTAGCCTAACACGCACAGTTCAGTCCTGCATTCTCTCCGTGTAAGTTCAGACTTCGCAAGTTTGATCAAGGCTGCAGTCTCTTCTTCTCAGTTTGATATGGAAAAGCAGACTATACCGAGGACACGGGTAAATCTTCAAAGGGAACAGTGTACTTTATAACTTCATTCACATCACCCTGGCTTCGTTGTTTCACTTTCTCAACAATAAAATGTAAACATGATTTAAGGAACTGCCTATTTTTATTTTAATATTAGCAACTTAGACAGCAGACATGTTGAGGCGTCGTGCTGCATAAGATGAGCGTCATCTTCACTGTGTGGATATTTATAACAAAACGGAGCCGATAACAACTGCCTCCTTTCAATTTCAGTGAAAATACGAAACACAGCCTCTCTTTTGCTGAGTATCATTTTTAAGAATCGATAATGGCCATTTTAAAAGTATAACATACAATAAGTTTATACATTATAGGAAATAAAGGCGATCAGTCAATATACAGAATGTACGTGGTTACATTAATCATTAACTTATCTTTGCGCTCAGCCAAAACACGTTACCTGAGAACAAGTAATAGATTCCAATGCCCAAAGTCAGGGAATATGTCGTTAGATAAAGACAACAAGATAAATTAAATATCCCGTTTAATAAATATAGTGAGATTAGATCCAGCGGGAGATGCTTGATGAGAAGTCCGACTAGCAGAGCTCTCATCTGGGTAGATGGGCTGAGTGTGATTAAATGTTGAATGTGATGAGTTTTCAACACTACTAAATTGAAACTTTATTTTTTTACATGGTTTAATAATTTTTTGTTATTAAAATTGAAGTTCCTGTTTCAAAGCTTACAGATAGATGGCTAATTTGTATGTCATTGACACTTTTGTCACTTTTTTGGAGTATTTTCATAAGTTTTGTTTTTTTCCTGTAAATGATTCAATAAATACCGTACCGTGACATTCATACCGAGGTATTACCGTACCGTGAAATTCTGATACCGTTACATCCCTATATATATATATATATATATATATATATATATATATATATATATATATATATATATATATATATATATGATTATACGCATTACTATGGAGACATGTTAAGTTAATACACGTCTGTCAATCAATTCAGTGGTCATGAAAACTGCACTTCTATGTCACGTTGTGGTGGGTCTCAAAGTGTAGTTTATTCATAAACTAATTTCGAGAGGATCACGTGCTTATGAATTATTATGGCCGGTCTCGTATTTGCTCTTCCAATCATATGAGCCCTAATCTACAATACATAATCATAGTTTTCAGTCTATTTTATCTTCGTTTGGAAGAAACCCACCCTTCCTGCCCTATTCTCCTCCTTTACCTCTGATCGGGCGGCACAGCGGCCCAATGGTTAGCACTGTGAGCCCCACAGCAAGAACACTGCCGGCACTGGTCCCACCATGCCGGTGGGCGTTTCTGTGAGGAGTTTGTATGTTCTCCCCGTATCCTCATGGGTTTTCCCGGGTTCTCCAGTTTCCTCCCACCATCCAAAGACATTCAACACGCATAACAATCAAGCATTTGTCTAATCCCTTTTGTTTCCTTAGCTACCGCAGCCGGGGAGTTCTGAGATCCACCGAGCTCAGGCTCCCCTCTCGCTCTGCCAACGGGAGGAAGCCCCGGGCTCGAGGATCCCTTGAGCTCAGGGCTCTCTCCCGGGACAGCATGCCAAACAAGCTTTTTATGAATCATCAGCTAAGTGTGAACTCTTGAAATGGTAGGGATTTGGGTCTAATTTTAATGTCAGGACATTTAAAAAATTGATTTATTATGTTTCTATCATTCCAATATGACTGTGGACATACTATACCTACACACAGTTCTGTCCAAACAGTTTACGAGAGTCGAATTTCATCATAGGTGCCTTTAATACCCCTTTAAATAATGTATCTAGCAGTATTACACAAGCATGCAATTTCATATTCCCATGAACAAAACAAAGAAAGCTCCGCCACAAATCAGTTATAGGTTTAAAATCAGCTGATTTATTAAAGGTTAAGACTTTATTGTCAACTGAGGAAAAGAAAATGATATTCAAAATGATTTGAGACATGACAGAATAAGCTATTTAGTTTAGTCGCAATGTGCAACTCATTTCCAGCGTTGCGGTGGAGTGAAACAACACTGTTTGGGTTGGTCTTGATGTGTTAGACATGCCACTGGTTATTTTTTCTGTAAAGGTGCCACTTTTTTCCGTCTTGAAAATACTTAACACAAACACTAACATTAGCTCGATCTGTGGATAGAGTGGCACTGGCTCTGCTATACATGTGACAGGACGCATGCTGTTTTGAAGTGTAATAATGCGGTGTTTTGCAGAAAAGGACTTTCTTACTGTTTTTAACCTTGCTGTACCCTAACACATGGCCATCCGATACCAAACCCACACCAATGGCACCAGCATGAACACAGCAATTCCTCCTTTCCTGGAAGGTCTGTATGTCTTTCACATATATGTTATGCCTACAAATTAGATCCCAGAAATCGTGAAGGGCAAGAGAGAGAACTAACAAGAGGAAACGGCAACACTGGAGTCAGAGAGACACATGTAGTGATATAGTGTGTATTTAATGTTCGGTTACATGAATAGCATAGTAAAGATACAGTATCTCTTAAAAATCACAGCAGGGATCCATCCATCTTTCCTTCACAGAAAAAAAAGTTTGTTCTGGAGCTGCTGTGAGGCTGTCCAGGGCTTCTGACCACATGCTGTATCATACCTGCTCGTTTCTCAAGAATATGTTCTACCATTTAAATGTATTTAATTTATTATATAAACTTAAACATTTTTTTTTTTGATGAAATAATGACTGTTTTGGTCTATTTTAGCAGCGAGAATAGATTCGTTGAATCCGAACACAGAACACAAATTTGCATTTTTTTTTGTTTCTGTTTTTTTCCTCCCATCCTGTAACCTACTCACACCCCACCGGTTGAGAACCACTGCCTTAACACATCATCATAATAAAGTAACGTTTAGTTTATATATATATATAATCACACACACACACACACACACACACATATATACATATACATATACACACACACACACACACACACACACACACACACACATATATATATATATATATATATATATATATATATACGTATATACATATATATACATATATATTTATATATATATATATATATATATATATATATATATATATATATATATATATATATATATATATATATATATATATACACATATATACGTATATACGTATATACGTATATATATATACATATATACGTATATACGTATATACGTATATATATATATATATATATATATATATATATATATATATATATATATATATATATATATATATATATATATATGTATATATATATGTATATATATGTATATACGTATATATGTATATACGTATATATATATATATATATATGTATATGTATATATATATGTATATATATGTATACATATGTATGTGTACATACATACATTTATATACACACACACACACATTTGTACATCTTTGTTCCTGGAGAGACACCTTTCTGCAGATTTCAGTTGCAACCCATATCAAACACACCTGCCTGTAATTATCACGTGGTGTTCGGGTCCTAATTAATTGGTTCAGGTGTGTTTGATATCGGTAGTAACTGAAATATGCAGGAAGGTGGCTCTTGGAACAGGGTTGGCCACCCCTGTACTAGTTCAATTAAAAGCAGATTACAGTATTTTAGTCCATGTAACAACCAATCTTCTTAGAAAATCCTTCAACCACCCGGGTTCAGACTGGATCCAGTATAAATTAGCTATGAAGGCAGTGATAGTAGAGGTGAAAAACAGCTCTGGCTTACAGCCCAATCACCTCACTTGCAAGGATACAGAGTCAGGATTGACCTCTTTCCACCAGGAATTATCGATCTGGTTTTTAGTATCACCCTCGGGTCACTATGACAAGTATGGCAGCCGCCTGAGGTGATGTGATGTATGTACGTGCGTGAAATCCTTCAGTGTGAAGGACTGGCTATCTAGACTTGACCCTCCTGAGTTGAAGGTCTTGAACCGAGCTTATAAGAGGAAGACAGTGATTGACACAATCTGTCTCTGCTTTAAACTAGCTCAGCAAGAATTTCATTTGTGGAGTTGTGCAGCATCTTTGGTTGATATATTCTTGTTTCTTCACAGTTTCAGTTCTTATTACTTTGTATTTCACACTTTCTGTTTTGTCCAATTCATTCTTCACTTTCCTTCCTTTTGCTGTTTCCTGTTTACCCCTCTATTTTTCTCTCTCTCTCTCTCGCTTTCTTTTAGACCAGTGTTTTTTTGAGCATACGTTGAGTTATGAATGCCAAGCTTTCAGACTTGCTAGATTGCAGCCGGTAAAGGCACGGCCGTGACCCTCCAGCGATTCCTTAAATCAGAGCCCAGCGCCTGATGGAAGTTCATAATGTTAGATCATCCTCTTCTGTAGGGACACATTGATTTACGGTCTGTGGCTGTACAATGACATCCTAGACCCAGTCACCATTTCTCTCTGTCTTGCTTTCATTCTTCATTCTTACATGGAAGAAGACATTTAAAATAAAGCACTAAATTGAACATTATTTGTGTTGTTTTTGTCTATTAGCATACTTTAAAATGTGTTGCTTTAAATGTGACGTGAGTTTTGTAGAGCACTATAACATTAAATGGATTTATAATTATAATTATTAGCATTATTATTGTAGTCAGGATAACTGATTTTCAAATTGTTTAGCAAGTAGTATTTAATGGTTTTATATTATATATACTGGAAAATCTGTTGACTGACGGCATTTCATGGCGTTCATCCTTATAGTCTTAAAATGTGAGCAAAATCATCTGTTTTGTCATCACTTTAGACATTACGCTAGAGAATCGTTCAAATACTAGCTCTGAAGTGACGTTACTGAAGTGGCAACAGTTTCTGCTGTTCTGAAGTCAGCTGCAGATGTAAATTAATGGTGGAAGAAAGTGGTTTCTTATACAAAAGGGTTTTTGTAACTCCATGTTTGAGTTTATTTTTTATATACACAATTATGCATCAAACTGTTGTATAGATGCAATATCCCACTCGTAGCAGTGTGTTATGGCTGTATATCATCAATGGTGGGATTCTAAGGCACACGGCAGCCATATTCCACTGCTACTTATGCGATATTGCTCATATATATTACATTATACATTAATTATTAAAGTCAATTCTGTGAAATACAGTAAAAAAATAAATAAAAAATCTTCATTTAATTGGCATACTGGCAAACTTAAACACAAAATCCAATATCTACTACTTTACCTACTTATGTCAAGCAGGGGCGATTTTAGGATTTTCATTTTAGGGGGGCTCAGCTCCGTGTAAGGTAAAAAGAAAATCTATATGAGGAACTACTTTCTTCCGGATTCAAATCATAAGCTGACAGTTAAACAGCCGAGCAAGCATCTTTTAAACTTTAGATCTGTAGTGTCTGCTTTTTGCTGGCTGTATGTGGGCGGAGTAATACACAAAGTGTAAAGAGGCGGTACGGGTGCTGATATTACTTAAATATATCACGGCTATCAGCCAATCAGATTTGAGAACCAGACAGAACTGTTGTATATATATACATACATTCATTCCTTCCTTCATACCTTTCTCCATTCCTTCCCTTATTCATTCCTTCCTGCACCCTTTAATTTGCTTATTTATTTCTTCCTTCCTCCCTTTTTCATCCTTCCTTCCTTCATTAAAACAAATTATCTGATGTGAGAACATTAGACACAGAGGCACACTGGATGCATGCGAGTTCCATTCAGACTCGTAATATTCACTGAGAATATTGACCATGAACCCAACCACAAGAGTCAAGTGACCACTGGGTTGAACGGGGAAACATCCAAACAAATCTGAATTGCAACCGGAAGCTAGAAATCACTCAGCCCGTCCGTCTTTCATCTCGCTTTATTCATCCCGAACCAATACATCCCTCTTTGTGTGTGTTCATATCTCATCCACAATGCTTTGCAAAATACTCTAGTCTCATTCTTACCTATTACTGACACTCTCTGATCTCACTGTCTATCCTAAATCGTCTCCTCTAAATACCTTTCTCACACCACTTTTTCAATCACCTCACAGTCTTGCTTTTTGCCTTTCAGTGCTCCCAGATTTTTTTTTCTCCTCAGCTGTAGAAGTGTTATTTATCCCTTTTGACCTTTTTTTTTTCCTCCTTCTCCAAGCTTTACTCCAAGGGCTGGGTATTTACACAGTACCCAAAGAAGCAGAGAGAAGGAAGAGTTTCTTGTCCTATACGACTGTCATTTGTGCCTGTGGCATGAAATATATCTGGTTTGAAGGTACACACATGCTTAATCCCATGATGACCCATGCATGTATGTTTACAGCTAGAATTTGCTGTTTGATATAGGTTCAGATATATCAGTGTATACCAATATAATGCATATACAATTACCTCTTTCATATTGTGCTTGTTTGACATCCACCCAAATAAGGCCCCGTTTACACTAATGCATTTTAGTTTGAAAATGCATAAGTTTTGCTATGGTTACACCATCCATCCACACTACACCAGAGTTTTCGAGCGCCAAAAACAGAGTATTTGGAAACGCTGACGTGGCTGTTTTCATCCTAAAATGCTGCTGCTCTGTCTCAGTGTGGATGGGGAAAAACAGAGACATCTGAAATCGGAGGCTCTTTATATTCTCGCCTACTTTTCCATGTTTTGTTGTTATGTTTTGTATGTTTGTTTGTCATATGTTATACTAGTCAATAAATCATGCTATAACCACATTTGGATGTCTTTGTTTCACCTAAAAAAATGTCACTTTAACAATAGATCTTGCTAACAATAGATCTAACAATAGATCTTTTTTAGTAAAAGGAAGTTTACTAAAACTGTCAAACTCTTCCTCTACTTCACAAAAAGTTATAATTCCCTTTCTAAATCAATAAGTAATTATAGAGTCTGCTCAGACAAGCAGGCAAAGTCATTGTTATATGTATTTAGTTAAATTCTGAATATTCATAATTAATAACAACTTGTTTTTTTATCATTATTATTCATAAACTGAGCTAACTTAGAGAGATGTGATCCAACAATGTGTTTCAGGATAGGAAAAGTTGTCTTTTTCCCTAAAGCACATTTACACTGTTGTAACTACACAACACAAATGTCCCACTAAATAAAGAAAAAGAAAAAAATTCACACGTTTGAGAGACAAACGAGCCACCAATTGGTGCGTTCCCACTTAGATCTAGAGGTAAAACAGTTAGGAACGAACAAATGAAGGAAGAGGGGGGAGTACCGCTTCCAAACCCAGAATCAACACCTTCTTAATATTCTGATCACCATCAGGCAACCATTGATTTATTGGGTGATCAAAGGAAACAATGCATCTTAAATTTTAAAGAAACAATACAAAACAAAAATAATACCTCAGGATACGGGGGTCCAAAATAAAAAATAAGACAACCAATAAATATTTTAAGACAAACTAACCTACCTAACAAAATAAACATTGCCTAAAGAAAGAAAATACATTACTTCCCTTTCTCCCTGCCTACCCACCAAAACAGGAGAAAAAGGTTTTAAAATAAAAAAAGACACCCCACACTTTATTCATACCAGCAACTTAGTTCACATTTAAAAAAAATGAAAACAAATAGAAGTCAGAAGCCCCTGGTATCTACTTGGAGCAGCTCAAGTGAGACATGTCGTTTCCCCTCTCCCTTGCCTTCTGGTTGGCTGCAGCCAGCCTTTATAGCCCAATAGATTAGCTGTGCAGATTGGACTCAGGTGGCATCAATCTGTAAACAAAAGAAATCTGAAAACAAAGGAGAAAAACTGCAATATAGAAACAAAAAAAAAAAAAACAGTCACGTGACATAATAATTGTGAAATGTGAAAGTCTAAATCAGGGGTCACCAAACTTGTTCCTGGAGGGCCGGTGTCCTGCAGATTTTAGCTCCAACCCTAATCAAACACACCTGGACAAGCTAATCAAGGTCTCACTAGGTATACTTGAATCATCCAGGCAGGTGTGTTGAGGCAAGCTGGAGCTAAATCCTGCAGGGACACCGGCCCTCCAGGACCGAGATTGATGACCCCTGGTCTAAATGCATTTTCAGTTTGAAAAAAATATATACATTTTTTTTTTTTCATATACATATATTTATTCCCCTTAAGCCACACACTGTTTACATTTAAAACACTGTGCATTTTACCCAGAATAATGTATTTCTTGCCGCATGGATTAGAGCTGGTTTCATTTCAGAAATGCAGTTCTCTAAGTTTAGAACTGAGTCTGCAGTTTTCTTTGACAGGGTATGAGAATTTATTTTATTTGCAGAATAACTGTGCTCATGAGTATGCGGCATATCAGCAGTCCATTTGAATGAATAACAGCTGCCGGCTTTGTTTGGGTTGCAAGTGCTCTAATACACACTCCCTACAGGTTCCAGTAGTTAGGGTTAAAAGCACTGTGCAGTGAGCGCTTGACAGTTCTGTCATTTGGTCATAGTGGGAGTTTACAGCATATAACACTGTCACCATGCACACACACACACACATATAGTAAGTGCCGGAGATTGTCGCCGCTCCGCTTCAGTGATCAGCACTTTCCTTAAATTACTGTCTTCTCTCTGTATATGTAATTATGCTCATGGTCATGGCTAAGTCTGCTGCTCCAGCCGTCATGATGTTTCTGCCATTCATATTAATTGGAAAATGAGCAACTATATGTTCATTGTGAGCATTGACAGAGGCAGCTGCATTTGCTACGGTGAAAGGCAATCATGGTCAGGAGTGAATATGAGGATGTTGTGTTGGTCACTAGATGACTGGTGGCTTTTTGACAGGAGGTTATCTGGCCCCCTTCCAGCTGGGATGCAGAGACCTTACATGGACTCCCACTCACTTTTCATACTCGTCAATACATTTTAATTGGATGAGGGGAAAATCCAAACACGATCTGCCATGCCAAGCAGGACTTGACTGCAATCCCAGTTCTTCAAAGTAAGTGTGTGTGTGTGCGCGCGTGTGTGAGTCTGTCTTTTTATTTATTCATTTTTTATCCTTTTCGCTTTTCATCAAAGTTGGAGAGTTTTGTGGCAATCCAGCTTACTCAGGATGAATCCGTCATCTGTTTTTGTTGTTGTTTTTTATGCTGACAGTACCCAGCAAACGATTTAGTGTTTAATAGGCGTCTAATAAACATCTAAATGTAGATAGCTCGGCTAAAACAAGGCTAAACTTGGGCTGTCAGTGAAAATACAACAGACATTTAAGAGTAGCACAAAACTAGACTAGTCGTCAAATAGACAGATTAGTCAGACTTTATATGTGTAGTCATTCATTTCTGTTTATTTGATGACTTGTCTTGTTTTGGCCTATGCTTAGACATCTATTAGATTTTTCACTCACACCCCAAATTCAGTCTCGTTCCTTGGTTTGTCCAGATGTTGTAGGGTAGAATGCCGTCCCATGTTGACTGCATCATCCAGACCGGTTTGCTCTATAGCAGGGGTGGCCAACCCTGTTCCTGGAGAGCCACCTTCCTGCAGATTTCAGTTGCTACCCATATCAAACACACCTAAACTAATTAATTAGGACCTGAACACCACGTGATAATTACAGGCAGGTGTGTTTGATATGGGTTGCAACTGAAATCTGCTGGAAGGTGGCTCTCCAGGAACAGGGTTGGCCACTCCTGCTTTATAGGCAAACTGCAGGAAATCCAGCAAAGGTCCAGTGATTGTCCTTCAGATATGCTAGCACCAGTCTTTCAAATGACTTCATGGCCACAGATGTTAAGCTAACAGGTCTGTAGTCATTGAGTTCTGTGATCTTTGGTTTCTTCGGGAATGGGATGATGGTGGAGCGTTCAACAAAACATTGTTACCAGTCACACATGCATATTTATCAACACCAGAGGGGAAGGAAAGTTCAGGAAAGACTGCAGGAATGTGTCAAAGTCTATCCTGAGCCTTTTTCTTTAGATTCCAGAGTGTTTGTTGTTTTATTACATGACACATTTAAGTCTGAGTAAAATTCATCCCTACAGCAGCCATGATACAACAGCAAAAATCCTTTATTATTATGCCGAAATTAGAGTATAGTTGTATACAAATAGACCTAGAACTAGCAACTTTCTGTTGTTTCTTTTTTTTTTTTTTATGCAAGATGCTTACAGTCCAATCTAATTCAATGATTTATGCTAAGCTAAAAGTGCTCCTGCCAGACCTGGAGATCAGCTGAATGGATAAAAAAAAAAAATAGAAAAACGCAATTGTTTACCTCTAGGGGACTTGTAAAATGAGCCTATTTTCAAAAAAAAAAAAAAAAAATAGTGCAGTGTTCCTTTAAAGGTTCAATAGTGGCATGGACAGAGAATTACACTATGGTGTTTAATGATAAGTGTCACCGCTGAACCATTCTCGGTAACCTGTGATGATTAATTTTGTCATGAAGCAAGACTGTCAGCAGTTACTGAAATAAAGCAAGTAGCATTTAGCTGGTCACGTGATCTCAACATGTACGGTATGCCCCCATGAGGACCTGCTCCAGTTAAAATAAATCAGCTTTTATTGGGCCACTGAAAAGATATCTCACATGAATGTACAAGAATATTAGTAGCTTATATAGTGTGTGTGTGTGCGTGTGTGTACAGTTAAAGACAAAATCATTAGCCATATTGTGAAATATTAATATTTTTTTTTACATGTTACCTTATTAAACACAAAGATTGTTTCCAACAATTTTTTAAACAACTGTTTTAACTCATTTCTAATAACTTTTGGTGTTTCCTATAATAGCAGTACATCCTATTTTAGTTGTTATCTTGCAAGATACTAGCTATGGTAATTAAACAACTGATTAGATAACAGTACACTACCTGACAAATGTCTTGTCGTCAATCCCAGTTGTCAGAGCAACAAATAATAACCTGACTTCAAGACGATCATTTGGAAAAGTGGCAGAAGGTAGATTTTTCTGATGAATCATCTGTTGAACTGCATCCAAACCATCACAAATACTGCAGAAGACCAATTGCAGGGGTGTCCACACGGCAAAGTTTAGTTCAAACCCCAATCAGACACACCTGAACTAGCTGATCAAGTTCTTACTAGGCTTTTTAGAAACATCCTTGCAGGTGTGTTAAGGAAAGTTGGAGCTAAAATCTGCAGGACACCGGCCATCCAGGACCGAGTTTGGTCACCCCTGACCTACTGGAACTGTACACAATAATTTTGTTCATTTTCAATACGGAATTTGAACATGCAGCAAAACTGTTTTTGAGCCTATATATATATATATATATATATATATATATATATATATATATATATATATATATATATATATATATATATATATATTAGGGGTGTCAAAGTTAATTGTTTCTTCGGTGCACCACGATGCAGACGCGGACAATTCTGTATCGGTTCAATAATAATCATAACCGGTTATTATGTACTGACGTCATTTATCTCCCATGCGCTCTGTCGCGAGGGAGGTGAGCGCGAGTATTTACAACACTCAGGCAACTCAGGGCCGGCCCGTGGCATAGGCACCATAGGCATATGCTAAGGACGCAGTACATGCAGGGGGGCATTCAGTTGGTTTTGTTTTCGATTTTCCTGGCACACATTCAGTTATAGACAGCATTAACTCAAAAACCTCTTACCCTAAAAAGATCTAAAGTGTGTTTCCTACAAAAAGACAAAGATGGTTATGTTTCACAGCTGTCTTTCTTTTTTTTTTCGCTCTACATTATGATCACTGGTCCTTTTAAGCCCTCGCAATATGTGTTTAGCCGGGAGAGCTCGCGCTGAGAGGAGCTCTCAGTAAGGGACGGTCAGAAAAGTGCTTCTTTTTTTTCTTTTTTTCTTTTTTCTGCTCCGCTCAGTGTGAGCTCTCCCTGTTGTGAGGGCTTAAGTGTGTGTGTGTGTGTGTGTGTTTGTTTGTTTGGTGCTGTCTATGTTTGTGTATGTGTTTGAATGAGAGACAGTGTGGTGCTGTATGTCTGTGTGTTTATACAGACAGCTTGTTATAGCCTCCCCCCTAAAATATAACACTGTATATGGAAAGCATCGTCAATGCACCGAGATATCGAATTGAACCGAATCGAATGCATGTTAATCGTAACCGGACCAAACCGTGAGACCAGTATAGGTTCACACCTCTAATATATATATATATATATATATATATATATATATATATATATATATATATATATATATATATATATATATATATATATATATATATATATATATATATATAGTTATCAGGACATGAGGTATCTGATGATATGAGGCTTCTATTACATTGCCCCATCCTATACGAGCCTTCATCATTTAATATGACAGTTAATGAAAAAATAAATAAAAAAATTAGGAGCCAAGAGGGCTTCATAGGAATATTAAGACATTTATTAGCTATTTTATTTAACAACCTCTGCTTTGCGCTCATATAGAATTCTCATCTTTTTGCCCAGTATCTTTTCCAGCCTCTCTAGAAACCTGGCAAGCACTAATGCATGCACTCTTGCGCAGTCTGTGATCCTTTCTGGGTGGCATGCATTCAGTATTCCACATCTCCAGTGGAGGAGACAGGGGTGAGCAAGGGATCTGGGCTGGGATCCAGGCCTCTCGAGCGGGATTCTGAAACACACTCTCAGCCACAGAACCCCTGGAGCTCCAGCCTTCTGCTGTTTATGCAAGAGCTTCTAGTGGCTCCAGCAGGGGCCTGCTCCCTCCATCTGGCCAGGAATGAGAGACCTGACCCACCGCTAAGACTCCCCGAGGTACCAAAGAGACAGGATGATGCAAAGAGGAAATCAGCAGAGAAGGTGTGAGAAATGAGAGAGTCATATCATGAGATGTACAGAGCGGAAGGCTCATTAATTCAAGTCAACCCCCACAATTACAAGAACAGATATGGTGTGCAGAGGAGAAGGCCTTCCGCTGTTTTATTTGGAGATTAATTGAAGACTCTAGCACATTGTGATACTCTAATTTATTATATGTGGCGTGAATATGTGTTTTAGTTGGATTGATGTATTACTGTAATGTGGATTATGTATTGGTATGTGTGTAATGAAAATGCATGCTCATTCCCACTTAATTGAATATTTTCAGAATCCATTCTTGACCATCTCTGAATGGAAACTCAGTGATCCGATCACCATCCTGAATGTCTTGGGTATACTTGTGGCAGGATTTTGTGGACATAATTGTGATTGATGACCAAATATTTACAACAACACTGTGTGTATAATGCATTTTAGCTACTTTATTTAAAGGTGCAGTAGGTAATCTGTCAAAATGCCTTCCATTGGTATATCTTTTCAAAACACAGTTCCTACACTGTTGTCTAAAGCCAAACCTCCTGAAATTACAAACATGCACCTTAAAGGTGACAGTAAACACTAGATCATGTCATTTCCAGTTGGAAAATTTTATAGTACTTCATAATACTACAATTCCCAACAAAAATCTGTATTTTATCTAGCCCCTTTCAGATGAGTGGCAAGTAAAACTTGTCATAATGTGCAATATTTCATGCATTATTTCAAGGATTGCTGATCTCTCGCATGCTTTGTCCTAAAGCGACTACTGTATTCTTAGTAGTTGGCCTGCGGAATGCAGGAATTACACTTATTACTAAGCCACTTACATGCTATTTCAGATCAAATATTCACAGTAGCATGCAGGTCTGGAGTGGGACTCCTTATCAGTGTTGGCATGAGTTTCCTCTGGGTGCTCAGTTTCCCCCACAGTCCAAACACATCCAGTAAAGATGAATTAAAAGATCTGGCCATAGTGCCTGTGTTTGAATGAGTGTGTATAGATGTTTCCCAGAACATGCCTGGAACACCTCCCTAGGTAGGCATCCAGGAGCCATCCAAAACAGATGCCTGAGCCACCTCAGCTGACTTCCTTTGATGTGGAGGAGCAGCTACTCTACTCCGAGCTCCTCCTGGATGAGAGAGCTCATCACCCTATTTATAAGGATGCGCCCTGCCACCCTTCGAAGGAAACTCATTTTTGGGGGCATGTATTTGAGATCTTGTCTTTATGGACATGACCCAAAGGTCTCGACCATAGGTGAGTGTAGGAACAAAGATTACTGCAGATTACCACATTACTGCCACTGCACCAATTTACCTGTCAATCTCTCATTTTTCCACTTACTCCCCAAGATACTTGAACTCCTCCACAGCACATGAAGGCTAGAATAAAGAGCCTAAATGTATTTTCTGTCCTATCTGATTGTGTTCAAAATTGTTTTTACAAAATAAACATATTTATGTTAGTATCAATATTACATGCAACACTAGAAATCAAGAGGAATCAGACTATGTTTGGGGTGTATGGATTTGATTGAATCAAATAAAAAAAACTAAACTCAAAGTAAATCATTCAGAATTGTACTACACAGCATGATTCTTGTATGTTTCGCTTCTGTATAATAATCCAGGATATCAGAATACTTCAGTAAGCCCGTGGGGTTCTGTTCACACCTCTAAACGCACCTCTATTAAAGCTTAAAACGGAGATCAGTCAACAGCATCCTTCAGATACGTCCAAAGCTACGCATGACATCAAACTTTGCTTTGTGTTTTGTATATTGCACATCACAGTTGTTGGACGAACTCTTGCCAGAGGGCAGGTTGAGTGCGTCAGGAGAACAGTATGATAGAATAATAAAAGTCCATTGACATTGAACCAAAGGATATCTGGCAAAATCATTAACGCAAACTGACAGCTCTCAGATACTAAGGTTGCCGGAGATCAGAAAGCTGTAGATTCTCCACTCAGACCTAGGTAAATAACTATTTCAGACCTCCTCCGGGAACAACCGAGAGCTGTCAGCATCAGCGTGGGCTCCCTGTTTGAAACCAGAGCCGGGGAGAAGAGGGTCCTGATTGGATTGTGGGGAATCTAGGCCAAATCGTCAAGCTGCATCAGTGAGACAGACACCTGGTGCATTCAAGTGATGAAGAAGGCCACGAGAGGGGAGGAAATGCTCGAGGTTGAGAGTAATCTCTGCTTCTTCTGCCTTCATTGCTGTCCCTTCTTCTTATCGATCGGCCCAATCACAGTGTCCTAAAGTCACACAACAGCCAATAGGGGAACCTCAGAGGCTAAAGGGCTTGATTGCATGAGGTCGTAGCTATTTTGGCAAGTGTAGCTGCTGGTATGTGTCTATTGTGCTTCAGGGAGGACAAGTAATGCATTTACAATGAGTGTTTAATGTATGTGTACGCACAGATCTGTCTGATTGCAAATATGCACTTACACGTACACATGTGTACGTGGAAAATGAGTCCACAATGAAATCACTTTAGATGCTGAAGTCTTTCATATTGACCTAAATGATGTTAAATCAGCATGCCATATAAAGAGCTGTGGCATAACACTACTTGGCAAGAGCAATGTTTTAAATTGTCAAAAGACTAAAGCTATTAAGACTGGAAATTAATATAACCAACGTTAGTTTGTTTTTTTGTTCAAGGACAAGACAATGCAGTTATCTGCACTCACTTTTATTTGGCATATTGCCTGTTTTATCAAGGGTCACCTCAATGGAATGAACCACCAATTACTCTGGCATATGATTTACCTGTGGATGCCCTTCCTACCGGAATCCACTCCTTAACCTCCAGTGCCGGTAAACTCAATTCAAATCATCTTAATTTCTATAGCGCTTTTACAATGTAGATTGGGTCAAAGCAGCTTCACATAGAAGTTCTAATAAGTTGAAACTGTGAGAGTCCAGTTTTTAGAGTTGAAGTTCAGTTTAGCTCAGTTCAGTGTGGTTTAGATTTCACTGCTGGAAGTCCAAACACTGAAGAGAATATCTATCAATGTGCAGCTCCCAAACCAAGCAAGCCAGTGGTGAGGAACACACTTTACCAACTGACGAAAGTGAAGGAAAAAACCCAGAGAGAAACCAGGCTCAGTTGGGCATGACCATTTCTCCTCTGGCCAAACGTCCTGTGCGGAGCTTCAGTCTAGATGTCGGAGGCTGGAGAACACTGGTCGTCCACTGCAAGTGTGAGTAGGTCACTGGTGGGTGATCATACTGGGATGAATGCGGAGACTGGTCTTTCAGGAATCAGTCTCATGCTCTCCGCTCCTCCATGGCCGCCGCAGTTTCAGGTCAGTATATGGCCTGGTCCAAGATAATGAATACCTTGGCATCATTCCTTTGTAACAGAATGAAATGTCCGTCACTTGTTTTTTTAATCTATAAAATAATGAAAGGAAAATACTTTTCTAATGGAAACTACAGGGCACTAGAGTGCACTGGTGAGATACATAGAGGGTGTAAAGGGTGAGAAGAAGAAGAGGAGAGGGGTCAGTTTTTTATGGAACACATGGTTCTTTGAGGCCACTTCAAACTAATAGTAATTTTGTGAAGTATTAGTTGAGAAACCTAGAGTTTTAAGCTCAACTTAAGTAATTGCATAATGTTTTAAGGGTATGATGTCTGATTAATCTTGGATGATATTTTCTTGGAGGCCATCATGCAGTTTCATTCAAACATTAACTGTAAGTTTGAAGAAGTGGGTCAATGACTTTCAACCCACTTAATGTTTTTCTTTGTTCAGAAGAAGAATCCATCATCAAACAGCTAAGACATTATATATATATATATATATATATATATATATATATATTTTTTTTTTTTTTTTTTGTGTGTGTGGGAGAAGTTTAATATATATATATGCATAGAATAAATATTTGCTAGCATAAGTATTTCACTACTATCCTAGTGGTTAACCTTTTTAATGTGACTGTAATGAATAAAACAATTGAAAAGTTACACCTTCACAGGTCTTGGATCGCATCAATGGCACTTCATAATCTCCAGAGGCTTCGGGATGAGAATCCCCAGGTGGAAATAGAGAATAAAGAAAATAATTAGCATAGCTGCTGTTCATAGTGTATTTAAATGCAAAATGCAGGAGGAGTGTGTCCTACAGGTGGTTTGTCAAGCCCACTCACCTGCATGGACACACTCTTTCGTCATACATTATGTGATGCATTGTGTGCATGCTTTACTATAAAACTAAGAGAGTGTGTCTGAGCTTCAGGCATTGTCAGAAGTCTATTCCAAAGTTTAGGAGCCATGAATGAGAAGGCTTGACCTCCTTTAACAGACTTTGCTATTCTGGGTACTACCAGAAGCCCTAAGTTTTGAGATCTTAAAGAATGAGTTGGGTTGTACACTGAAGGTTGGTTAGATAAACAAAAGCTAGATTATTTAAAGCTTTATAGGAAAGAAGCAATATTTTACACTCAATGCAGAACATAACAGGCAGCCAATGTAAGGAGGATAAAATTGGGGTGATATGGTCATATTTGCTAGACCTGGTAAGAACTCATTTTGCACCAGCTGAAGTTTATTAATAGAGGATGCTGGGTAAAAGAAAACACCCACATATTCTCCCATCCACACACTTCAGTCTAATTTCAGTCTAATTTATCCAATTAATCTATATTGTATGTAACTGAACTGTGGTGGAAACAGGTGCACACAGACATGGGGAGAAAATGGAAACTCCACACAGAATTTCCCCGAATTGGTTGAGACTCAAACCAGAAACCTTTTTGCTGGTCTGGCAAATGGGCTAACCACTGAGCCATTCCACTTCATCTACTAAACACTTCATCTACTGAATTAGGCATACAAGGGAATACTTAAAAAAACATATATACCTAGTATTGTTTGATATTAGTTATTTTAAATTATTTTAGACGATAAGTTACAAGGGGCGACACGGTGACTCAGTGGTTAGCACTTTCGCCTCACAGCAAGAAGGTCCCTGGTTCAAGTACCGACTGGGTTAGTTGGGTCAGTCATAATTTCTGTGTGGAGTTTGCATGTTCTCCCAGTGTTGGCGTGGGTTTCCTCCAGGTGCTCGAGTTTCTCCCACAGTCCAAATACAATGTGCTATAGGCGAATTGAATAAACTAGATTGGTCCTAGTCTATGTGTGTGAATGAGGGTATATGGATGTTTCCCAGTACTGGGTTGCAGCTGGAAGGACATCCACTGTGTAAAGCAAATGCTGGATAAGTTGGCGGTTCATTCTGCTGTGGATACCCCTGATAAATAAAGGGAATGAGCCGATGGAAATTGAATAAATGATATTTATTTTGGTCTATAATTATCACAAGTTAAATTCTGAAGTCAGAATTGTCTTTATTCAGGAGGTAAAAACAAATATTACTGGGGACATTTTGATTGACAGGATGGATCGACTATAAGCACTCAGTAATCGTCACAAAACATCTGTTTTGTCTTCCAACATCACACCTCAGTGGAAATTGAACCATAGGATATAACCATTTTGTTTCTTCTTTTTGAACATATGTGGCAGCTGAGATTTCAAAATGAAAGCATGGGGAACCAAATCATCTTGGATCTTAAAAATGTTTGTGACAGGTGCAGTTCTTCTGAGAAACACAGACTGAGTCATCTCAGTGTGCCACAATGACCCGCTTTGACTGTTAGTCATGCAAAAGGGGAAAAAACATTATAATAATTCTATATATATGCAGTTTCCACCCTTCACCCATCACAAATTCCCAAGGATTTGGCCTGTCACGATTATATAAATGTTTTAGTACCTCTGAATGTAGCATCATATGTTGATGCAGGGTTAGAAAAAGAATGTTGGAAATATTAAAATTGATCTAAACAACACTACAACCCAGGCACATTTTGAAATCGTACCGCTATTTTTGGAGAGCGCCAAATACATCCCTGGAGATCCTTTTTTTTTTTTTTTTTTTGCAGCTTTTGTTTTTTAGCATCCACTAGAGGCCGCTGTGTATATTTTTTGAGATCTCAAATTTCTTTTATGAGTCCCTTGCTGTTCTAATGCAAATCCACCAGAGGCCACTGTCGACTGACTGACAAGCCCTCCTCCTTACCTAAACCCAACCAATAGTGTTTTCAAAAGCACCAATTGACCTGCCCACACACTCCCCTAAACCCAACCGACAGTTTTACACAGCAATCCAGAAAAAGAAATACCCTTGCCTGATTTTTTACCACGTTTTCAGATTTTACCACCCTGTTATTTACTTGTTTATTATTCTGTTTTTGTCTTACCTGCTTTCTGGAACTGTTTTTTTTTCTCCAGACTTGAGGCGTGTCAACGTGTGAAACTCATATATGCATTTCAAGTCCACAGCATATGGGCTAAACATGGCGAAGGTTTGGCTGAGGTGGCACCGTCTTACAGGCGGCACTCAAGACTTGGGCCAGATCTCAAATGTAGTATTTGGCCCAGATTTTAAATGTATATGTGGACCACATAAGTTTGGCCTATCTTGACCCACTTTTATAATACATTTAAATTATTTTTGTGCAAAGAAAAAATTCTGTCAATTTGGTCGCTTCAAGAAAAAACACAGCCATAAAGTGTAATGCCTCATGGGTTTATGAATAACATTGCAGTCATGACACACCAACATATCTGGCCCAGTTCAGACCTAGTAATGGGTTATTAACTTGGCTGAGACTTGCCCCGGTTATGGTCCATATTTGCCGCTTGTATGGAAGCCAGACTTGGTCCAGTCATGTACCGTAATTCACTGCGGCATGTGGGCCAAGCAAATGCTGATGGTGTGGGCCAGATCTGGGCCAGAGAAATTTTGCTATGGGGGTGGTAACAGTGGGAAAGTCGGTCACATGGTCAAGCTGGGAAGCATAAAAAGGAATGGCATCATAATGACCCGTAGTATTTCTTTTAAAGTAGTACTTCGGGCTACATAATTTGTGATCTCTAGAAATGTATATAGAGCTACGTTTTAAGATTGAGCCTATGTTGCAACCTCTCTGTGTTTACCTTTTCATATATTGTTAACTGACACTCTATGTTCTGAGTCTCCAGAGTTTCTGTCAGCAGTGTTAATTCTATCAACAAAAAGGTTAACATTTTTCGAAGCCTTAGGCTAAAGACAGGGTGAAATGATTATCATTAGATTCTAACAGTGACTACTGTACATCTGCATGCAATATCAAGGACAAAAGTGACAAGATTAAAATGAAGTCAAAAATATTAAAACTAACCAACAATATATTGTTAGAGTCTGATAGACTGCTGCATTTTGCTGTTCATTCACTAGATGGGTACATTCATAGTTTCAGTCATGTTACTGATGCAGCAGACCATTCAAGTATCTGTTCAGCCAGGGAAACATCTGGGCCTCTTGTCTGTAGACAACAGGCAAATTCTATGCACTATACAGTTTATAAAGGAACAACAGATTTAGCCCCAATCCTCGCTGAGGAAAACCTATCTTCATGGGAAGCTACCATAATTGTATGTTCGAGATTGTTAAGGACCTTCTGCACCTACTCTAAGACTTCATCTGCGTAATCCAGATTTCAGGAGCCCTTTGACCCATAGCGATTCGTGTTCAGGGCTGTTGAAATGAATTCCTGCTCAATTCAAGAATAAATCATCAACACCACTGAACTGTTCACTCAACCACATGGAAGTAAGTATCAAGCATCCAAACTCCTTGCAATTTTTTTGTATCAGCGTGATACAATTGTTTAATTTACAATAGACATTATGTAATTATCGCATCTTTCATATATGTAATTCGTCACAGTTTAAGCTTAGAGTGCATTTCCCCTTTATCATTCATATTATTCATTTAGCATTTGTGTTGATGACTCATTTATTTTTGGTATTACAGTTTATTAAATGTAATATACATTCGCCAGCCACTTTATTAGGTACACCTTACTAGTACTGGATTGGACCCCCTTTTGCCTTATGAACTGAATACAACAAGGTACTCGAAAATTTCCTCAGAGATTTCCAACACAGTTACTGCAGATTTGTTGGCTGCACATCCATGATGCAAATCTCCTGTTCCACCACATTCCAAAGGTGCTATATTGGATTGAGACCTGGTGACTGTGGAGGCCATTTGAGTGCAGTGAACTCATTGGTATGTTCAAGAAACCAGTCTAAGATGATTCACAATTTTTCATGATGTGTTATCCTGCTAGATATGGCCATCAGAAAATGGGTACACTGTGGTCATAGAGGGATGGACATGGTCAGCAACAATACTCAAGTAGGCTATGGCATTGACACAACGATCAATTAGGCCCAAAGTGTGCCAAGAAAATATCCCCCACAGCCTAAAGCAGGCCACACAGCGCTATGCATTTTAGAATTCTAAACATAGGTTTCTATCAGAGTACACACACCAGTGCCGCAAGTCAGCGGCTGTCTGCGGCACCCAGCCACGACTCAGGACACTGTTCATATTTCTGCCGCGCCACAGAGCACCAGCTGAATACTTTCTATTTAAATATCCTGCAAATGTGCGCGTCTGATGTGCAATACTTCCAACTGTCATGTGCGCACCGTGTCACTGTGTGTGACCTGCTTTACACCACCACCACCAGCCTGAACCGTTGATACAAGGCTGGATGTATCCATGCTTTCATGTTGTTTATGTCAAATTCTGACCCTACCATTCAAATGTTGCAGCAAAAATTGAGACTCATCAGAACAGGCAATGTTTTTCCAATCTTCTATTGTCCAATTTAGGTGAGCCTGTGTGAGTTGTAGCCTCGGTTACCTGTTCTTAGCTGACAGGAGTGACACCTGATGTGGTCTTCTGCTGCTGTAGTCCATCCGCCTCAAGGTGTGCGATGTGTTGTGCATTCAGAGATGCTCTTCTGCATACCTCGGTTGTAACGAGTGGTTATTTGAGTTGCCTTTCTGTCAGCTTTTCAGGCCATTCTTCTCTGACCTCGGGCATCAGAAGGAATTCACGCCCACAGAATAGCCGTTTACTGGATATTTTCTCTTTTTTGGTCAGTTGTCTGTAAACCCTAAAGGTTGTGCGTGAAAACCACAGTTGATCAGCAGTTTCTAAAATAGTCAGATCAGCCCATCTGGAACTAACAACCATGCCACGTTCAAAGTCACTTGGACAGGTGTACCTAGTAAAATGGCTGGTGAGTGTAGAATGTATCTCTACAAGTTCAAATTATATCAAATGTTTTTTTCAGATGGAAAACATCCCCTAGTTTATATGATTTGTATATTTAGCCAATTTAATTCATATTTTAACTGTTAATGAATTAAAAATAACAAAAGTTAATACTGTAACAGAAAAATATATGCTACCATTATTCAGAAAAGATTGAATGTTAGGCTAATAGATTGTCACCGACTTGGTCCCAGTCATTCCCCTCGCTGGCCAGCAGAGGTCACCATCCCCGGACTTCTAACCATTACGTCATCCATTTACACTGATAGCCCACACACCTAAAGCGCATCCAGATAATCACCCACGCTCACGCTTATAAGCAGCTCACACGCACTCAGTCATTGCGAAGTCTTGTTCTGCCCCGGCTAACACTGCCGAGCGGTTCTCTACACTGCCGAGCGGTTCTCTACACTGCCGAGCGGTTCTCTACACTGCCGAACAGTTCTCTACACTGCCGAACGGTTCTCTACACTGCCGAACGGTTCTCTACACTGCCAAACGGTTCTCTACACTGCCGAGCGGTTCTCTACACTGCCGAACGGTTCTCTACACTGCCGAACGGTTCTCTACACTGCCGAGCGGTTCTCTACACTGCCGAGCGGTTCTCTACACTGCCGAACGGTTCTCTACACTGCCGAGCGGTTCTCTACACTGCCGAACGGTTCTCTACACTGCCGAGCGGTTCTCTACACTGCCGAGCGGTTCTCTACACTGCCTGCTTTCCTGTTGCTTACCTTACCTTACCTTGCCTTGTTCTCCGACCGAGTCCAGTCAGCCGCCTGCCTTGTACCTCAGCCTGATTATCGACTCTGATTCTAGCCGCCTGCCTTGAACTCTAGCCTGGACTCTGACTTTGATATTAGCCGCCTGCCTCTGACCCATGCTTGAACACTCGTACTGTGATTACCTGCCGTTGATACTTCAACGTAATTACAAAAAACGCATTACATCTTTGTGCTTGTGTTTATTAAACTGTGTTTAATAAATTTACTGCAAATGGATCCCTCTGTTTCAGCCCCTTCGTTACATAGATATATAAACAAACAAACTAACAATGCTATTTTGAAGACTCCAGAGCTATTGCTACTGAAAATGCTAGTTGCTGTAGTTTCACTATAGTGATTTTTTTTTTTTCAAACACTGTTCAGTATTTCCCATGATTGCTGGAACTGTAACAGAGATTCTCAACAGCATACATTGATGACATCATGGCTCACTCTGACTAGCACTAGATTTGTCAGTCTTATCACTGTAAAGTATATTCATACAGTTGTTTAGCTGTGTCTGACTGATCCAGCCTGTCTAACCTGTGTACTTCTGAATGCTAATCACTTTCATGAAAAAGTGCTGACATGTGTATGTGTGCCTGCATCGGTGCTTGTGAGATCTCTGCAAACACACCACCAGCATCCTCATCCTTGTTCTTTCATGTTGCATCTCTGCAGCTGTAGATCAAGGTTGAGCTCATCTGGAGGTCGGCTCCATATCAAAGGCTCCATGATCTGGTTACAGCGGACCACATCCTCCACCAAGAGGCCTGGGGTGAGAGTCAGTGTGAAGCAGGTGCTTCTCAGTCAAACATAAAGCCGGAGTCGTTCTAAATGATGTTCAGATCAAGTAAATAATGATAGAAATCAAGCTGCCTACAGGATTGGGAATAATCCACATTGAAAATCTAGCTCTGCCTAAATGTTTGGGAACTAAAAATACGCATACATGCATACAATGTAAATAGCTTTAGTTCACAGTTGAAGTAAAGACTAGCGGCTAACTATTCATGTTCACAAAAAACATGTTCACTATATAATCTAATCACCCCAAAACCCTTTTTTACTTCATATACAGAAATCTGGGCAACGCAGTGGCACACTAGGTAGTGCTGTCACCTCACAGCAAGAAGGTCACTGGTTCAAGCCTTGGCTGGGTCTGTTGGCATTTCTGTGTGGAGTTTGCATGTTCTCCCTGCATTTCCTCTCAGTGCTCCGGTTTCCCTCACTGTCCAAAGACATGTGGTACAGGTGAATTGAGTAAGCTAAATTGGCCGTAGTGTTTGAGTGTGTGTGAATGAGTGTGTGTGGATGTTTTCCAGAAGTGGGTTGCGGCTGGAAGGGCATTCGCTGTGTAAAAACCTGCTGGATAAGTTGGTGGTTCATTCCGCTGTGGCGACCCCGGATCAAGGCGTCCGCCTTGTCACCATGGGGAGCAGATCCTTCAGCCACTCTGCTCCTCAGCTTTGGAATTCACTCCCTCCTGATCTCCGTAATTTAGACACTCTTTCACAATTTAAGTCCAGACTCAAAACACATCTGTATGGAACAGCCTATTCTCTTTGACCCGATTGCATTTTTAAAGCTTGTATTGTATTCTATTGTTTATTGTGTTTTTATTTGAATTGATTGTTTTAGCTGTCCTGTACGGTGACTTTGAGTGTCATGAAAGGCGCCTTTAAATAAAATGCATTATTATTATTAATATTATTAATAAAGAGATTTAGCCGAAAAGGAAATTAATGAAAGAATGATACAGAAATCTGATATATTGCAATGCATAAGTTTATATTTGGATTTTACATATTAAAAATATAGCCTTTGTCTTATATGTCAAAATAATGCAAAAATAGCTGCTTAAATATATTTACAGATGCATAAATAAATCTTCGGGGAGATGACCAGCTAAAACCAGCTTGACCAGCCTGGCTAAGCTGGGAGCCCAGCCAAAACCAGCTATGTCCAGCTTAAACCAGGCTGGTCAAGTTGGTTTTAGCTGGTCATTTTCCAGCCTGACCAGCTAAAACCAGGCTGGAAATGACTGGAAATGGCTAAAACCCCTCTAAAACCAGGCTGGTCGACCAGCTAAAACCAGCCAACCATCCTAAGCTGGTTTAAACTGGATTTTTCAGCAGGGTTCAACAAAAGACATATTGGAACCTCAATGGACCCAAGATATTCGCAGAAATCAGTCAAGTTTGGTAAAGAAAAAATCATAGTTTGGGGTTATGATTAGTATAAATGCATGCAAGAATACTGCAGAGTGAATGACAACATGAACAGCCTGAGGTATCAGGACATTTGTGCTGCCCATTACATTACAAACCACAGGAGAGGGTAAATTCTTCAGCAGGGTAGAACTCCTCATACTTCAGCCTCCACATCAAAGTTTCTAAAAGGAAAGCCCAGTCACCAGGTATGAACATTATTGAGCATGTCTGGGGTAGGTTAAAGGAGGAGGCATTGAAGATGAATCCAAAGAATTTCGAACTCTGGGAGACCTGCAAGAACGCTTTCTTTGAAATTCCAGATGACTTCAATAATAAGTTATTTGAGTCATTGAAGAGATAGTAATGCTGTCGTAATGATCATATTTTATTTTGGTAAAATAAGTGTAATCTAGAGGCCTTTGCCTTTCAAATAAGCCACTTCTGATAGCAAATTATCAACTAGAAATCAAGTTATCAATTGCTGTTCCTAAAACTTGAATAAGACTTTTGTCAAGTAGTGTATATTTAATAAAATTACGTTTTAAAAAAAAAATTATAGCTATAGTTTTCATATTACAGTTTTCATTCTTTGAAATTGACTTTATGAGAACTTTAGAATATAACCCAAAGATACCACAAACTCAATCTAAGTAGACAATTTGTATACTTTACATTGTTCGAACAGCAGGATTTAGCATGGTACTGTAAATGCACTGCATGAGTGGATCCAAACATTATGGCTCTTCTCCTCCATCAGGCGTCTCAGCATTACTCAATGGTGTGTTTGCAAACCATCAACTCTCCTGGTGGGTCTGACTCATGTCTGTCGGAAAAGGAGAAAACTCCAGACTGCAGCGAGATGCTCAGATGGGGGACACGTGAACATGGGCACTTTCCCGCCATCACCTCACTGCCAGAAATCAGCGGGTGGCTAATTAAAGAGACGCCTCTTTGGCTTTGGCACACCCCACACACATATGTTGTTGATTGGCCACCTTTCAGGTGTCGCAGGGTGTATGTGTACGTGGTGTTGATATTCATATGTAGTATGTTTACAACAGGGCGGGGAAATGGAAGCAGAACTGAGCATGTGGGCAGACGTGCTGGCTGGCGGCATATGCTCAAGTCCACAAAGTAGAGGAAGGCTTTGTAGGTTTGAGCGACAGGGTTTTTGACAGAGGAGAGTAAAAACCATCCAACTGACATTAAACAGATGGGCAACATCTGCTTTAACAAGAGAACTTAAGATTCCAAAGCATTCTAAGCCATTGTGCTTTTTCAATTACTAGTGATGTACGGACATGTCGAAATTTTCAAATGCATTTGTTTATTGTTACTTTCTTAGCAAGCTTAGCTTTAGTTTTATTTCTTGTGAAAGGGCAATGCATATTAGGGTTGCACAATATGTAATTTATGCATCAAAACTGCAATGTGTGAATCCGCAATAGTTAATTCACAGGAGGAGGAATGCGCAGTCAGTATTATTACAGTTGAGAAGATACAAAAGATCAGAACACATGACATTTGTGGAGTCATTTCAGTTTAACCAGACTAACTGAATGTAGATCAACGCTGTGTAAGCATTTACGTGTGATTTAAGCATTAGGAATTATTACTTTTGTGGCTTTAACAAAGATTAATTGTATTTCATTTTGGTCACAATTCACAATATTAACAAACCATTAGCTAACAATACTATTAATACACTACTAATTAGCTGTTTATTAATAATAAGTAAGGTAGAAGTTGGGTTTAGGTTTTGGATAGAATTAGGGATACAGCATAAGATCAGACATTATAACTACTGAATTGGTTATATCTTAATAATAATAAGCCTATATATATATATATATATATATATATATATATATATATATATATATATATATATATATATATATATATATATATATATATATAGGCTCAATTTCTAGTCAAGAAAAGCATATTGTCTTATATTAAGAAATAATATGCCAAAATTTGTTTTTGTTTTTTTCAGTTTTTTTTTTTTTTTTCCCTAAAACTAGCAACATAATCTGCCAATGGGGTAAACAGAATAATCTTGCTTTTCCTTTTGACATAAGATTATTTTTATTTTTCATAAGATTGGAGGCACGCCTCCAACCAGTGCCGATATACAGCCATATCACACTGCTACTCGTGTGATATTGCTCATAAATATAAATTTGGTTCTTGATTTAAGACTTTTTAGATATTTTGGACTAGAAACAAGACAAAAAAAATATCAGTGTACTCAACCACCAGAACACGCTGCTAAAAATACTATTAGGTTAATTAGGTTATATTTTTTAAATACATTTTTGAAGCTGCATCACAGTGATTAGATCCTTGCTTGTATTCCAGCGTGGAGACTGGCTGTCTGTACCGTTGAGTACAATGTGACATCTCTGCGTTTTCAGCATTAATCAATAATTCATGAGAAAGACTTGTTTCAAACCAATCAGCGGGCTTTATTGTGTATGAGTTGCAACTTCATTAATATGCATGATAGTTTCGAAGACTGTTTTTACCTGTTACAGTGTTCAGATGGCAGAAAGATGCCATGTTATGTTGCCAACCGTAATTCAAACAAGTTGAAGAAGAAGAATTTTTTTGAGACATGGGTCATCAGTGTTGCGTTTATTAATGTGCTGCAACAAAGGTTTGTGTTTCTATTTCCCTGCTATGAGAGCGCAGCTGGACTCTTGTGTGGATTACAGTGCGCATGACAGGAATACATTTGTAAGGAACATTTTTACCCGAGACCTTTTCTTATCTGGAAATGGTGAAATCCGGCATTGCTGCTCCTCTTCTTCTTTGAAAAAAGACGCAACTTCAATTGGTGTTGATTATCCTGTCTCTATAGATTTGGTAAGTGTGCGATCAATGTGCTTTGTTTGTTTATTATTATTATTATTATTATTATTAGTTAAAGTAGACAAATTCAAATTTGGCATATAATTTGATTACTGATGTCCATGTAAACGAAGTCAATGTCTTTCTTCCCTGTGTTTGTTTTCCCTCTGAAAATCAGTGCTCGAACTGAAATCTCCCATTTTTATGCCAACCCTTCCCTCTTTCCCTTCCCCAACATTCCTACATAAACAGAGCGACTCACCCACTTTCCTGAATTTTTTTCAAACTAGAGGTGTTAAAACACCCTGCTGAGGCGGTGGTTTCACAGACCTTTAGGGATACAGAACCCACAGACACACAACGTACATTCCCACACTCATTCATCACTAGTGATAGCAAATTTGATTTGATATTAGCCTTTTTTGATACTAGCAAACATTTCAAGCATAGTGCATGGTATAATCTCTGTTGCTAAACTATTCCAAAGACTTATAGCAGTAGAAGAAAATTCAGATTTAGTGAGTGCAGTCCTACATTTAGGAATACTACACTCTCTTCTGGATGTTGAGTGAGTAACTCGAGCAGTATCCAATAGCTTGCAGCTATTTGGCATTTTCAACAAAAACAAGCATAGGTTTTGCATCATTCTTAATCTGAAAACAGGCTTTTTGTTTTGTGATGTAACCATTTCTGACTGTCTGTTTTTTGGCATCCGGTCAGGGCATACAGTCTCAAATACTCTCAAGCAGGGCTGATTTATAGAGCAGGTGAGCGGGGTCGGTGGCCTGGGGCGGCAGACTGTCAAGGGTCTCCAGAGCCTCAGGCTGCACAGTCTGAGAACATCAGATCCTCATACAGAAATGACCACTGGAACCTCTCACTGCAGAGATCAGCGATGGAGAAGAGTGTCTATGATAATCAAATGAACAAATCCAGGGTGTTTTCACATTGATTTGATTGCAGTTGCTGTCGTTGTCTCATTTCAAAATGTGAACGCTGCATTTTGAACATTGGTATGTTTGCAATTACCATTATTATCATTATTCCTTGATACCGAAGGTTTTTTTTATTTAAGTTAATATTTTGATTTTTTCCCCCGAAGAGATAGCACTGTGCCAAGAATATTCTGTGCCAAGGTTATAATTATTATTTTCGTCTTCTTCTTCGTTATGATATTAGAACAAATGTGTAACCCTGACATTTTCCCTAACAAATATCCTCATTGTAATATTTTTAGTCCTTTATTTTATTATTAAATCAATAACATGGCATTGAACTGCTGTTCTGTCTGTTTGGGCTGCTGGCTATACTATTTAGTCATCTAATATTATCCTATCCAAACATCTTTCACTGTTGTTCATTCTTTTTTGGCCTTGCTCTGTATACAGCTGATTGGAACTCAGCAGGTACATGACTCCACTGTGAGAACTTTATGAACTGCAGCCCAGGGTCAGGACAGCGTGTTTATGTATGTGTGATTTAGCTATTGAAAGCTGTGATGTGAAACACAAGGGAAGCCGCGTGACGATGCTGTGCGAGTGTGTTTGAGAGCTGCGAGGTTGGCAGGTCAAAAGTCACACCTTGGATATTTCCTGCAGATCTTGAGAAGTAAATAGCCGAGCCTTGAGCTTTCACGAGCTCCGTTTGAAGACTTGCTTTCTCCACCAACAAATTACTGCAGCACAGTTTGCTGTGAAACAAAACGACTGCATTCTGAGCCTCTGCCACCAGGAGAGCTGGCTAATGATCAGATGCTTGTACCTTAGTGATTCCAACACTATAAACTCTGCCACTTGACACTGGAACTATCAACAATATCTCGTTCTGACTTTACTCGATTGATTTTTTTTCATGTCATATTTACATCTGAAACTATAGTGATTTCAGGATTAAGCATTATAAAGCCATTACATTAAAACTGCAAACTTGTTTTTGTAATATACACTAACCGGCCACTTTATTAGGTATACCTGTCCAACTGCTGGTTAACGCAAATCTCTAATCAGCCAATCACATGGCAGCAACTCAATGCATTAAGGCATGTAGACATGGTCAATAGGATCTGCTGCAGTTCAAACCGAGCATCAGTATGAGAAAGAAAGGTGATTCAAGTGACTTTGAATGTGGCATGGTTGTTGGTGCCAGACAGGCTGGCCTGCTGATCTACTGGGATTTTCACTGATAAGTTCCGATTTCTGCTGCGACATTTGGATGATAGGGTCAGAATATGGCATCATCAACGTGAAAGCATGGATCCATCCTGCCTTCTATTTACAATTCAGGTTGCTGCTGGTGGTGTAAAGGTGTGGGGTATATTTTCTTGGCACACTTTGGGCCCATTAGTACCAATTTAGCATCACAGCGAAGTCACAGCCTATCTGAGAATTGTTGCTGACCATGTCTATCCTTTTATGATGTCTACTTCCAGCAGAAGAACACGCCATGCCATAAAGCGAGAATTTTCACAGACTGGTTTCTTGAACATAACAATGAGTTCACTGTCCTCAAATGGCCTCCACAGTCAAAAAACTCAATCCAATAGAGCACCTTTGGAATGTGGTGGAACGGGGGATTGGCGTGATGGATGTGCAGCTGAAAAAAAATATGCAGCAACTGCATAAATCGCAATATTTGCGCGTAAATAGCTGTGAGAACATTTGAGTTTACTCTCTTTATTCACACTTCAAATTCACTTCAGAACAGGCGCGGATTTGCGTGATGGACAGGGCTTCTGTCTGCCCGGTGACTCTAGCTTCGTTGCTAAATGGCTAACATGTATTTTATAAAGAAAATAACAGTGTTTATGTGTTTTATAAAGGCTGAAAAACAGCGTTGATACGTTTAGATCCGTGTCTAAGTCCACTAGTTTCTTTCAGAGGTGCATCCAGCTCTGTGAGCTCATAAACTCCTAAGGAAACTAAACCTGGATGACTGAGGCTTTCAGCAGTGCTTCTGACTGAGCCAAGCCCAGTTTGATGACTTGTTGTCGGTGTCGCCTGGAGGATTTGCATTGACTTAACATGTAAATCACTCGCGCTTGACGCGCGTTCCGCATCTGGTGTGAACATACCATAAGGCAGTTCTGAAGGCAAAAGTGAGCCCAACTCGGTACAAGTAAGATGTACCTATAAAGTGGCCAGTGAGTGTAATTGTGCATATGTGAGCATATTTGCCAACACTCCTGGTTTTCCTGGGAGTCTCCCGTATTTCAGGCCCATTTCCCGCCACCCTCCCGTTTTGTTATTTACCCCGGAAAACACCCATAAATTTAACCACCCCCCAGTCCTCAGCAGCCACCCAAATTTAGTACGATTTTAACAATTAAAGCTGTGGTCACACTGGAGTTTGTGTGTGTGAAATTCTGTCGTACAGTGCTGCAAAAAGGGGCGGGATTAAACAAGTTTATTAGACATTTAAAAAAAAGTGAGCGATTTCTCCATGTTTAAAATTTCTGTCCAGAGAGGTCATGTTTTGATCCTCGATTGGTCTCACGCAGTCAAGTAATGCGAGTTCACCAAGCCTGAACTTTGCACCGTAGCAACCTGCGAAACTTAATGCATGACCCTGCGTTTCCTTTCTGACGTATTTGCGTGCAAATGAATGAGAGTCTATGGGAGGAAAAGCCCAGTGTGACCGCAGCTTTGGTACGATTTGCTCATCACCCAATGATGGTTAGGGTTAGGGGTGGGGTTGGATGCCACGCCTCCTTTTTAAAATCGTCCATTTTCGTTCGACTGAACTCATACGAATTCGTACAAATTAGCCACTAAACTGGCAAAACGTAAAATACTTTGGTTTCCTCGTGAGATCAGGCTGAAAAAATCATAACTGCAGTCAAGTGTTTCTGCCCAAAGCACCTGCGATTGTGTTGAATTTTTAGTTAATTATTATGTTACATTCACAAATGTTGCTCAGGCTACACACGTCAAGGAAAACCTTCACACACAAAGACATAAAGAGTTCATTAAGTTCATTTCATATTCTTGTAGCTAATGAATTCAAAGTCATGCGGTGCATTCTGCATCATAGCAACACAAGCGTTTCTTGCATGTGTGGCGTTCTGACATTTTCAACAGTCAACTTTTCCTCATCACCTACATGGCATTCCTGATATAAATGACTCTTATTCTCCTGCAGAATAAAATAAGATGATGGTTAGCAAAATTTTTTATATGCGAATGATGCTTTAAAATGGTGCTAACAATCTCCTATTGTGTTCACCAAAAACAGAAGAGAAAAAATGAAAGAAATTTCTTGGTTCAACAGTCAACAAAATGAGTCATTAGTTTGATAAATCCACAGTGAAAGCATAACCAATATTTGTGTTACAGGCAGCCTGTCCTGTCCCTCACCGTGTTATTTTACATTCATTTATCAACTCTTGTGATCTGCTCATTCATTTAACGCAGGCCTTGGGGGCGGTGCGAGGACCCTGAGACTCACAACGCATTTAATTACGGAACCCCTATGATACCCGGCTGCTTAATTGATTCAGCCTTCCTTTGTGCGCTTCTGAACGGTAGAGACACAAACACAATAAACGAAAGCCACATGCGCAACACATGATTCAGTTTCTGGTAGATATTTAAACATGTTGTTGTTGAGTATTAGTATCTCATCTCTTTGTACATCATGCAACAGCCTGGAGACAACACAAACTCATCTAATCAAAGAAGAAAGTGTCGTGTTTACATTTGTGACAATGAGCATTTATTAAGTTTGCTTTATGAATATAGATATGGCGTGTTATTTTGAATAGATGGATGAATATTTGTCAGAATTTTTATAGTTTCAATAAAAAAAAAAAATCACAAATTTTACTTGTTTGCCCCCTCACATCTATTCAGACAGTTTAATTAAAATATCTAAATTCGCCGGTGTGTATGAGTGTGTGTGTGAATGCATGTGTATTGCTGTTTCCCAGTATTGTGTTGCAGCTGTGAGAGCATCCAATGCATAAACATATGCTGGAACAGTTAGCTGTTCTTTCTGCTGTGGTTACCCCTGGTAAAAATGGACAGGGCCTGTGGCATAAGCAGTATAGGCAAATGCTAAGGGTGCTGTACATCCAGGGGGGGGGGGGGCACCAGAAATGGGGAAAGAAAAATAAAAGTGTAACTTACACTAATCTTAAAACTAGTTGGTATTATGAATTATAAAATAATATCCCCACATTAATTTAACTGCATTGTGCAAAGCCTAAGTAGTAGTACTATTAAATAAGGATTATATAGCCTAATCACCTAAGACATCCTGCCACCCCCCACCCCCCACCGTGTTGCTGTTCTTGATGGGTCAACAAGTTCAACATGTCAAAATGCCCCAAACTGCCTGGTGCGCAGGGGAGGCAAAAAAGAATAGAAGAAGAAGAAAAACGTGACAAAGACAGAAGTAATGTTACAATTAAGATGATTATTTTGCTATATCCAAGCGATGATTGATTAAAACAACAATAACACTGTTCATTTGACTGTGAACAATGTTGTACTTTAATGGTCATTGGCTGCTAATATGATTTCGTTATTTAGAGTTTGCAAATAATACTTTTATGAAATTATATTATTAAGGAGAAAGTTCGAATGTGAGAATATAAAACCAACTTTACCTTAATGTGTAAGTTCGTCAGAATGCAGTTGTTTTGTTTGTTGATGATTACCCAGGCCTTGTACAGCTCCGTCTTCTTTCCTTGTCTTTGGCTAGGCAGAACCTCGGTTTTAAGCTCTACATAGTGTTGAATTTAGTAATCATAAAACATTATTTCTTGCACATGACCACACAAAACAGCATTGTTGGCATCCAAAGACTTGTAGACCTTTAAATTTCTCTTGTAAAATCACTTGTAGCTTCAATAAGATTGTATATTTCGAACTAGATGCTTGGTCATTTCGTCTTATGCAATATTCATTAGAAGAGTGCTATCGCAAATGAACCTGTCAGATGAACGCCGCTCACTTTAACGTTAATCCTGCCGAATCACTGTGCTTATCACTGGGTGATGAGCTGTTATAATACGCTGAAAGCATTATGTAAATAATATATATATAATATGTAAACAATATATCTTAAATCTAAGACAACAACAAACTCTGCATCCGATGTCATTCCCTCGCTGTACATTTACATTTAGTCATTTAGCAGACGCTTTTATCCAAAGCGACTTACAAATGAGGACAAGGAAGCAATTTACACAACTATAAGAGCAACAATGAATAAGTGCTATAGGCAAGTTTCAGGTCTGTAAAGTCTAAGAACAAAAGTATTAGTATTTTTTTCTTTTTTTTTCTTTTTTTTTTTTGAGTACAGTTAGTGTGATATCCAGAGAGGCAATTGCAGATTAGGAAGTGAAGTGGAGAATAAATAGTTGAGTTTTTAGTCGTTTCTTGAAGACATCGAGTGACTCTGCCGTTCTGATGCAGTTAGGGAGTTCATTCCACCCACTGGTTAGATTGAACGTGAGCGTTCGGGAAAGTGATTTCTTCCCTCTTTGGGATGGAACCACGAGGCGACGTTCATTCACAGAACGTAAGTTTCTGGAGGGCACATAGATCTGCAGAAGTGTGAGCAGATAAGAAGGGGCGCAGCCAGAAATCGCTTTGTAAGCAAACATCAGACCTTTGAATTTGATGCGAGCAGCAACTGGCAGCCAGTGCAAACGGATGAGCAGCGGAGGGACATGTGCTCTTTTAGGTTCATTAAAGACCACTCGTGCTGCTGCGCTCAGTTTGGAGAGAACAAGAGCTTGAACAAGGAATCGAGCTGCATGTTCAGATAAATGCTAGCGCTCCCATTTCTTTTTCTGCCACCTTCCTGCGCACATCCTGAATGTTAACAAACATGGTAATTTGTCTATTGGTTCTCGTGTTTAAAGAAAGTACAATTTAGTGTGTCTTTAAAAATGTCAATGCATTTTATCTATGTACAGTTAAAGTCATAATTATTAGCACCCTTTTGAATTTTTTTTTTTTTTATATATATTTTTTTCAAATGATGTTTAACAAGCAAGGACATTTTCACAGTATGTCTGATCATAATTTTTTTTTCTTCTGGAGAAAGTCTTATTTGTTTTATTTCATCTAGAATAAAAGCAATTTTTTATTTTTTCAAACACCATTTTAAGATCAAAATTATTAGCCCCTTTAAGCCAAATTTTTTTATAGTCTACAGAACAAACCACCCTTATACAATAACTTGCCTAATAACCCTATCCTAACTAACTAACCTAATTAACCCAGTTAAGCCTTTAAATGTCACTTTAAGCTGTATAAAAGTGTCTAGAAAAATATTATTTACTATTATCATGACAAAGATAAAATAAATTAGTTATTAGAAATGAGTAATTAAAACTTTAATGTTTAGAAGTGTGTTGAAAATGTCTTCTCTCCTTTAAACAGAAACTGGGGGAAAAAATTAACAGGGGGCTAATAATTCAGGAGAGCTAGTAACTCTGACTTCAGCTGTATATTGATAAGAATAAAACATACTAAATTAAATCTCTTCATTGTATAAAGATTTACTATAAACTGTTTTATTCATATGCACTTGCAATCTCCTTTTAGTACTTTTAAGGTGTCAATGTTTTAATGGAATAGACTTCCAACAGAAATCTCTCAGGTAACATTAAACATTATCTCCATTTTTGTTTCAAAGGTGAAAAGTCTTTTTGTTCTGCAAGAACACGAGGGTGACTAAATGATGAAGGACTTCACCTTTTTAAGGTGAACTACCCCTTTAAGTAGAACAGATCAATGTTTTTCCTGTGGTCTAGTACGTTGTTAGTGATGCTTCTTTTTCTTCAGACAGAATGATTGAAGCTCTAGGCAGAAATTGCCTGCAGGGTGAGTCAAATTCACTTAAAATGTCTGACCACCGTTTATTCCAGTTTCAGTATTCGTGCCACAACTACGCTGTCCAGATAAGGATGACAATATGTCTATAGTTTGTTTTGTGGTGTCAAAACATGCATTGTTTACAGTAATAACTTTTCATATTTTATATAAGCAGAAAATTACACACCACCATTATAGAGGTAAAGACAGAAATATGAATAGCAGCATCATGATAAAGCCATCTTGAAAGTAATGTTTACATACAGTACATTTGCATTTTATTTATTAATGTTTTAAATTTTTATTATTATTATTTTTTTTTTTTAATGTTGGATCTGTAAACTTTAGTTTTTGAAAAGAGGTTTGTGTTTTATTAAAGAGGACCTTCTGTATTATGACCCCTTTTACAAGTCTTAAAATAAGTCTCTGATGTCCCTAGGGTGTGTATGTGAAGGTTCAGCTCAGAATACCCAGCCTGATCTCACGAGAAAACGTAAGTATTTCACGTTTTGCCAGTTTAGTGGCTAATTCGTACAAATTCAGTCGAGTTAACATCTTAAAGTTCAATTCAAAACTCTAATGGTGGACGGCTGCTTCTCACTCAGGGCTGTCAAAGCTAATGAGGGAGAAATCGTCACTAATGGGAGAGACGTTCCTTCTTTGATCACATTTACAAATAGAGAATGTCAATCAAAGTGTTTTTGCAAACAGGTTTTATGAAGTGTTATTATGTACAAAATATATATAGAATTATACATTTTTACTATTAGAGGTTGGCTATATTCCAACACAGGCTTATTCTGAAAATGTAGCCCAATATATGTTTCTGGAAATGTTTCTATATAGGTTTCTGTTTTGCAAATTATGTAGCCAGAGTTACGTATAATGCCATTCCTTTTCTCACATACCTCCATGTGGATGACTTTTTTGTTGTTACCAGTTTGTCAAGTAGCTTGATATGTACGTCAGCGGACTTGAGATACAGAGTGAAGTTGAACGCGACAACAGGGTTTGGGTCCGGTGAGATACGCTCTAACTGAAGAGCGGGGAGCGGGTATGAACATGGTTGCGCATTGGGTTCGGTACGCATGGGGACCAAACCAAAAACCCAGCCGGACTGTACCAAATAGCTAAGGAGTGGTGGGGTGGAATTCCAGGAGTTTTCCGGGAGACAATACGGGAGATGGGTGGAAGATGGGTCTGAAATACAGGAGATTCCCGGGAAAAACGGGAGTGTTGGCAGGTATGCTTGGGCTTGGGTAAATAAACAGTCATGTGATGCATTTCGATTAGAATGAGAACGTTTTCAAATAGTTTGTTACAACATTAAAATCCATCCCTGCTAAGTTGAAAAGAGTTCCTTTTAACTGAGGACAGTTGGATGTGCTGGACAGTATGTTTTTTTGTCTAAAAAATGAAAGTAGGCTACAGTTTTTTTATTTTTAATAAAAAAAAATGTTACTTTAAAACTTTAACAGATTGCCATTTTTTTTTTTTTTTGTAAAAATTTTTAAAATTTGTATTTTTCAAAAAGTCTTGTTTAATTTGTTTTATTGCAATTTTTTTAGGAAATATTTTTTGTACATCAAAAAGTTTGGTTAATGTGACATCTGACTAGCTAATCCAGCTAGCTATATGTGCTTTTGTACATTTTTACATTTGTATTTGTACCAGCTCCCAATAAAATATGTTATTTTATTTTTTTATAGTATAAAATGTAAAAAAGAAATAGTTTATTACATGTGGTCAAATCATATGAACTACAAATAGATTTAATTTCCACAACGAGTGCTCTATCATGATATATATCGATATCAGGATATGAGATGACATGTCATGATATGAGATTTTTGTCATATCGCCCAGCCATATGTCTACAGCATCCTTGGATTGGCTTGACAAATGGCACCAAGTGCTATGTATGTACCCTCGGGGTGTTCTGTCAGGTCTTATGGGTTATTCAGTTGCTATGACAATGGGAGGTGAAGCTGAGGTCATCTTAAAAAAGAAATTAATGCTGCAAATGAATTGTTGCTCAAAAGAGGGGTGTTTCTCCGGATCATTACATTGATTTCCCATATTAAAGTTTGACATGGAACGAGCAACTGGTGACAGATGGGAAACAGCCCTCCCCCATAGCATGTCTCTCTGTGCAGTGCCCAGCAATCATATAGCCAGTCCTCTAGAGAATGTTTGTTTGACAGGGGGGGTTCATTGAGCTGTTATATCATTAGATTTTACTGCCCACTGGACACAAGATAACATTGCTGTAACTTATTGATTGGCTGACCGCAAGACCAAAGCCACGTTTTGATGAGGAGTCCATAAACATCGTAGAAATGAGCTCGACAGGTGCTGCTCACCATCTTGATTTTTAATGCAGACGCTGTGCTCATTTTCACCCCACAATTCATAATTAAGAATACATTTTTAAGAAAGCTGGAAACCTTTAACCATTGACTTGCATATTTATTTTTCTTACTATGGAAGTCAATGGTTACATATATATTTTTTTTAGCTTTCTTCAATATATATATATATATATATATATATATATATATATATATATATATATATATATATATATATATATATATATATCCCTTCAGAACTGCCTAAATCCTTCATGGCACAGACATATGATTAATATGATAGCATCATGCAGTTGCTGCAGATTTTTCGGCTGCACATCCATGATGCAAATCTTCTGTTCCACCACATCCCAAAGGTGCTCTATTGGATTGAGATCTGGTGACTGTGGAGGCCTTTTGAGTACAGTGAACTCATTTTCATGTTCAAGAAACCAGTCTGAGATGATTTGTGCTTTATGACATGGCGCATTATCCTGCTGCAAGTAGCCATCAGGGCCCGGTTTTTCAAAAGTAATCCACTTACATATTACATAATCCAATCTTGGTTTTGATCCAGATCAAAGCTTTAGTTCGGGTTTTTCAGAACTTTTTTTGTAAGATTTGGATCACTTTGATCTGAAAAACATGAATCCTATCAGAAGGGTGGATTTAGTGTGAATTTCATGCCCAAAATGTGATGAAAACTTCAAAAATGTATCAAATAATGCTATATGTGAATCATGCAGTATCTTACAAGTTATCCTATTTATTCATAAGGTTTTAAGTGTATTTGTTCATCCGGCAGGCAGTGATTAGGTAGGCTGTAACGTACAGCAAAGTAGAAAGAGCCTCACAAAAGAATCCCACAAACAGATCAAAATTGACCAAAAACAATACATTTTATTCTGCCACTAATTGATATATATATATATATATATATATATATATATATATATATATATATATATATATATATATATATATATATATATATATATATATATATATATTACAGAATAACTAAAAAAAAGGCAAAGAATGGGATTCACTGATTTTCGAAATCACTTTCAAAAATTGCAAAAAGAAACTGAACTGTGCGGAAGCACAGCTTCATCTGGCAGAGGAACAACTGACTAAACTGCAGCAAACCAAGGCCAGATTTGAGATCTGCCTGCTAAAGGCTACGCTCAGACAAGCTGGTCTCTCCACATCAGATGAGGATGTCTGAAATTATTATAGAGTTTCTGACATTAAGACTTTTTTTTATTCAATACATCTATATTAGAAACTTGTTATAAATATCCTCAATGTACATTGTTTGTGATGTAGGTCTCAGATGAGCGGACTGCTGGAAGAGGATGGGGTGGGTTTTTTCTTGTTTTTAGTTTTTAGTTTTTAGTTTTTTTTTTTTTTTTTTTTTTTCATTTTAAATAAAAAATAAAGTTATATTGACCCCACACTGGCTATTCTACTTGTTGATCTTTACATATCTATAGTTCTACATTGTGATTTGCTCTCCTGTTTGAGAACTGGTTATCCAGATTTAGTGATCCTGTCACCATCCTGCACTTTGTCTCCATTCCCCTAGAGGTCCCCTTGTTTCCCTTCTGCCTTTGTTCTTCCTCGTCTGTTCTTGTTTACTTAATTTTGATCACCTGTGACTTGTTCCAGCCTGTGTATTTAAGTTGTCACTTTGTCTTTATTCCTCATTCAGTTTTTGAGTCATCTCTGGTGAACTTGCCTTGCATTCCCTTCATCTCCTGAGCAACATCTAGTAAGACTGTTTTATTCTCCTTGTTGCTGGTTGCCTTATTGTCTGTTTGTTTTCTTCCCTCGTGAAGTTTTCTTTACATCATAGGTGTTAAACTCAGTTCCAAAAGGGCCGCAGCTCTGCACAGTTTAGTTCCAACCCTAATTAAACACACCAGATCAAACTAATTGAGTCTTTCAGGCTTGTTTGAAACCTACAGGTAAGTGTGTTGGAGCAGGGTTGGAACTAAACTGTGCAGGGCTTCGGCCCTTAAGGAACTGAGTTTGACACCCTTGCTTTACATGTTTATTATACTGTATATATTTTGTATGCCTCATTCTGAGAAGAACCTAAGTTGTCTGTTTAGCTACCTCATTTTGAGAAGAACCTAAGTTGTCTGTTTTGATACCTCATTTTTGAGAAGAATCTAAGTGGATTTTTATTTATTTTTTTTTAAATAAATTATCATTTTCTGTATTCCTTCTTGGAGTGTTTTAGATTGGGTCCAACACAGCTCTGCCCCTGTGGCTTAGTGGTATACACATCGGTTTCCACACCAGAGACCCGGGTTCAAGACCCGACCGTGATAGGTCCTGAAAAGTTCTTATCTAGATCAGAAGATGGGTAATCTGGGGTAATAAAAGGATGATCAGCAACAATACTCAGGTAGACTGTGTCATTGACACAATGTTTAGTTGGTACTAATGGGCCCAAGAAAATATCCCCCACACCATTAAACCTCCAGCATAAACTGTGGATACAAGGCAGGATGGATCCATGATTTCATATTGTTTACACCAAATTCTGACCATACCATCCGAATGTCACAGCAGATATCGAGACTCATCAGACCAGGCAACATTTTTTTCAATCTTCTATTGTCCAGTTTTTATGAGCCTGTGTGAATTGTAGCCTCAGTTGTTCGTTCTTAGCTGACAGGAGTGGCACCCAGTGGGATCTTTTGCTGCTGTAGCCCATCCACCTTAAGGTTCGATGGGTTGTGCATTCAGAGATGCTCTTCTGGATATCTCAGTTGTAACAAGTGGTTATTCGAGTTATTGTTGTCTCTGTCAGCTTGAACCAGTTAGGCCATTCTCCTCTGACCTTAACAAGGCATTTGCGCCCACAGAACTGCCGCTCACTGCCTACTTTATCTTTTTCGGACCATTCTCTGTACACCCAAGAGATGGTTGTGCATGAAAATCCTAGTAGATCAGCAGTTTCGGAAATACTCAGACCTGCCTGTCTGGCACTAACAACCATGTCATGTTTAAAGTCAATTTAAACACCTTTCTTGTCCATTCTGATGCTCGGTTTGAACTTCAGCTGATTGTCTTGATCATGTCTACATGACTAAATGCATTGAGTTGCTGCCATGTGATTGGCTGATTAGAAATTTGTGTTAAGTGACCGGTGATTGTATATTGAAGAATGTTGGTCGCAAAATTTATAACTTTTTGATTTAGTGGCTATTTGATATGAATTTGTACAATTTAATTTGTACAATTTAGTACGCTTTGCTTATCACCCAATGACGGGTTGGGTGCCACGCCTCCGTTTCCTTGTGAGATGGGGCTGGTTTTTCCTATGAATGCCAATAATGATTACCAGTTTCCAACATTCCTCAATATAACTTCTTTTATATTAGCCTTAGGGAGACACTAAAAGTTCAAAAGTGTGAACTAAAATATAGTGACTATTTATTATTATGAATGTTTTTAGAAAACATGTGGTGGTCCAGGCATTTTTAAGGCTTTCTCTGTGTCTGAAGTATTAGGATAGAAAGAGGGTGAGTTCTGCTCAGATCAGCGACAGATGATCAGTCTTGGCACTGTTAATCCTCATTATTTTCCAAGCGAATCTTTGATTTCCTCTTGCTCTGCCAGCTGATTTTCTCTAATGAGTGATAAGCACTTCCTCTAAAATCTCTTACTCAGGAAGGGTTCGTCAGTAATGTAATCTGGTCATTATGAGAGCCGACAACAGCATGCACAACAAATATCCAAACAAGCCGTTTATTATAACTGAATTCAGAATTTTTCCATTATCATTTTTATATGTAATTGGAAACACTGAAAATTGCACTTAAATATAGTAATGGATGCTATAATTTATGAGAGAATTCATATAGTTGATCAATCCAGGATCAACATTAGTGAATGTACATATTGATGGTCCAGGATCAACATTAGTGAATTTATATATCGATGGTTCAGGATCAACATTAGTGAATTTATATATCGAGGGTCCAGGATCAACATTAGTGAATTTATATATTGATGGTCCAGGATCAACATTAGTGAGTTTATATATCGATGGTCCAGGATCAACATTAGTGAATTTATATATCGATGGTCCAGGATCAACATTAGTGAATTTATATATCGATGGTCCAGGATCAACATTAGTGAGTTTATATATCGATGGTCCAGGATCAACATTAGTGAGTTTATATATCGAGGGTCCAGGATCAACATTAGTGAGTTTATATATTGATGGTCCAGGATCAACATTAGTGAATTTATATATTGATGGTACAGGATCAACATTAGTGAATTTATATATTGACGGTCCAGGATCAACATTGGTGAATTTATATATTGACGGTCCAGGATCAACATTAGTGAATTTATATATTGACGGTACAGGATCAACATTGGTGAATTTATATATTGACGGTCCAGGATCAACATTAGTGATTTTATATATTGACGGTCCAGGTTCAACATTTGTGAATTTATATATTGATGGTCCAGGATCAACATTATTAATTTATGTATTGATGGTCAAGGATCAACATTAGTGAATTTATATGTTGATGGTCCAGGATCAACATTACTGAATTTATATATCGAGGGTCCAGGATCAACATTAGTAAATTTATATATTGATGGTCCAGGATCAACATTAGTGAATTTATATATTGATGGTCCAGGATCAACATTAGTAAATATATATATATATATATTGATGGTCCAGGATCAACATTAGTGAATTTATATATTGATGGTCCAGGATCAACATTAGTGAATTTATATATTGATGGTCCAGGATCAACATTAATGAATTTATATACTGATGGTCCAGGATCAACATTAGTGAATTTATATATTGATGGTCCAGGATCAACATTAGTGAATTTATATATTGATGGTACAGGATCAACATTATTGAATTTATATATTGATGGTCCAGGATCAACATTAATGAATTTATATATTGATGGTCCAGGATCAACATTAGTGAATTTATATATCGAGGGTACAGGATCAACATTAGTGAATTTATATATTGATGGTCCAGGATCAACATTAGTGAATTTATATATTGAAGGTCCAGGATCAACATTAGTGAATTTATGTATTGATGGTCCAGAATCATCATTGGTGAACTTATGTATCGACGGTCCAGGATCAACATTAGTGAATTTATTTATTGATGGTACAGGATCAACATTAGTGAATTTATATATTGACGGTCCAGGATCAACATTAGTGATTTTATATATTGACGGTCCAGGATCAACATTAGTGATTTTATATATTGACGGTCCAGGATCAACATTGGTGAATTTATATATTGACGGTCCAGGATCAACATTAGTGAATTTATATATTGACGGTACAGGATCAACATTGGTGAATTTATATATTGACGGTCCAGGATCAACATTAGTGATTTTATATATTGACGGTCCAGGATCAACATTAGTGATTTTATATATTGACGGTCCAGGATCAACATTGGTGAATTTATATATTGACGGTCCAGGATCAACATTAGTGAATTTATATATTGACGGTACAGGATCAACATTGGTGAATTTATATATTGACGGTCCAGGATCAACATTAGTGATTTTATATATTGACGGTCCAGGATCAACATTAGTGAATTTATATATTGATGGTCCAGGATCAACATTAGTGAATTTATATATTGATGGTCCAGGATCAACATTAGTGAATTTATATATTGATGGTCCAGGATCAACATTAGTGAATTTATATATTGATGGTCCAGGATCAACATTAGTGAATTTATATATTGATGGTCCAGGATCAACATTAGTAAATTTTATATATTGATGGTCCAGGATCAACATAAGTGACTTTAATTACTTAATGGTCCAGGATCAACATTAGTGAATTTATATATTGATGGTCCAGGATCAACATTGGTGAATTTACATATTGATGGTCCAGGATCGACATTAGTGAATTTGTATATTAATAGTCCATAATCAACATCAATGATCTTAAATAATAATGGTCCAGGATCAACATAACTGAATTTATATATCGAGGGTCCAGGATCAACATTAGTGAATTTATATATTGATGGTCCAGGATCAACATTAGTGAATTTATATATTGATGGTCCAGGATAAACATTAATGAATTTTTATATTGATGGTCCAGGATCAACATTAATGAATTTATGTATTGATGGTCCAGGATCAACATTAGTGAATATATATATATATATTGATAGTCCAGGATCAACATTAGTGAATTTATATATTGATGGTCCAGGTCCAACATTAGTGAATTTATATATTGATGGTCCAGGATCAACATTAGTAAATTTATATATTGATGGTCCAGGATCAACATTAATACATTTATGTATTGATGGTCCAGGATCAACATTAGTGAATTTATATATTGATGGTCCAAAATCAACATTTGTGAATTTATATATTGACGGTCCAGGATCAACATTAGTGAATTTATATATTGATGGTCCAGGATCAAGATTAGTGAATTTATATATTGATGGTCCAGGATCAACATTAGTGAATTTATATATTGATGGTCCAGGATCAACATTAGTAAATTTTATATATTGATGGTCCAGGATCAACATTAAAGAATTTATGTATTGATGGTCCAGGATCAACATTAGTGAATATATATATATATATTGATAGTCCAGGATCAACATTAGTGAATTTATATATTGATGGTCCAGGATCAACATTAATACATTTATGTATTGATGGTCCAGGATCAACATTAGTGAATTTATATATTGATGGTCCAAAATCAACATTTGTGAATTTATATATTGACGGTCCAGGATCAACATTAGTGAATTTATATATTGATGGTCCAGGATCAAGATTAGTGAATTTATATATTGATGGTCCAGGATCAACATTAGTGAATTTATATATTGATGGTCCAGGATCAACATTAGTAAATTTTATATATTGATGGTCCAGGATCAACATTAATGAATTTATGTATTGATGGTCCAGGATCAACATTAGTGAATATATATATATATATATATATTGATAGTCCAGGATCAACATTAGTGAATTTATATATTGATGGTCCAGGTCCAACATTAGTGAATTTATATATTGATGGTCCAGGATCAACATTAGTAAATTTATATATTGATGGTCCAGGATCAACATTAGTGAATTTATATATTGATGGTCCAGGTCCAACATTATTGAATTTATATATTGATGGTCCAGGATCAACATTAGTGAATTTATATATTGATGGTCCAGGATCAACATTAGTGAATTTATATATTGATGGTCCAGGATCGACATTAGTGAGTTTATATATTGATGGTGCAGGATCAACATTAATGAATATATATAGATGGTCCAGGATCAACATTAGTGAATTTATATATTGATGGTCCAGGATCAACATTAGTGAGTTTATATATTGATGGTCCAGGATCAACATTAATACATTTATGTATTGATGGTCCAGGATCAACATTAGTGAATTTATATATTGATGGTCCAAAATCAACATTTGTGAATTTATATATTGACGGTCCAGGATCAACATTAGTGAATTTATATATTGATGGTCCAGGATCAAGATTAGTGAATTTATATATTGATGGTCCAGGATCAACATTAGTGAATTTATATATTGATGGTCCAGGATCAACATTAGTACATTTATATATAGATGGTCCAGGATCAACATTAGTGAATTTATATATTGATGGTCCAGGATCAACATTACTGAATTTATATATCGAGGGTCCAGGATCAACATTAGTGAATTTATGCATTGATGGTCCAGGATCAACATTAGTGAATTTATACATTGATGGTCCAGGATCAACATTAGTGAATTTATGTATTGATGGTCCAGGAGCAACATTGGTGAATTTATATATTGACGGTCCAGGATCAACATTAGTGAATTTATTTATTGATGGTCCAGGATCAACATTAATAATTTTATATATTGATGGTCCAGGATCAACATTAGTGAATTTATATATTGATGGTCCAGGATCAACATTAGTGAATTTATATATTGATGGTCCAGGATCAACATTTGTGAATTTATATATTGATGGTCCAGGATCAACATTAATGAATTTATATATAGATGGTCCAGGATCAACATTTGTGAATTTATATATTGATGGTCCAGGATCAACATTATTAATTTATGTATTGATGGTCCAGAATTAACATTAGTAAATGTATAGATTGATGGTCCAGGATCAACATTAGTGAATTTATATATTGATGGTCCAGGATCAACATTAGTAATTTTATATATTGATGGTCCAGGATCAACATTAATGAATTTATATATTGATAGTCCAGGATCAACATTTGTGAATTTATATATTGATGGTCCAGGATCAACATTATTAATTTATGTATTGATGGTCCAGGATCAACATTAGTGAATTTATATATTGATGGTCCAGGATCAACATTAGTGAATTTATATATTGATGGTCCAGGATCAACATTAGTGAATTTATATATTGATGGTCCAGGATCAACATTAGTAAATTTATATATAGATGGTCCAGGATCAACATTAGTGAATTTATATATTGATGGTCCAGGATCAACATTAGTGAATTTATATATTGATGGTCCAGGATCAACATTAATGAATTTATATATTGATGGTCCAGGATCAACATTAGTGAATTTTTATATTGATGGTCCAGGATCAACATTAGTGAATTTATATATTGATAGTCCAGGATCAACATTTGTGAATTTATATATTGATGGTCCAGGATCAACATTATTAATTTATGTATTGATGGTCCAGGATCAACATTAGTGAATTTATATATTGATGGTCCAGGATCAACATTAGTGAATTTATATATTGATGGTCCAGGATCAACATTAGTGAATTTATATATTGATGGTCCAGGATCAACATTAGTAAATTTATATATAGATGGTCCAGGATCAACATTAGTGAATTTATATATTGATGGTCCAGGATCAACATTAGTGAATTTATATATTGATGGTCCAGGATCAACATTAATGAATTTATATATTGATGGTCCAGGATCAACATTAGTGAATTTTTATATTGATGGTCCAGGATCAACATTAGTGAATTTATATATTGATGGTCCGGGATCAACATTAATGAATTTATATATTGATGGTCCGGGATCAACATTAATGAATTTATATATTGATGGTCCGGGATCAACATTAATGAATTTATATATTGATGGTCCGGGATCAACATTAATGAATTTATATATTGATGGTCCAGGATCAACATTAGTGAATTTATATATTGATGGTCCAGGATCAACATTAATGAATTTATATATTGATGGTCCAGGATCAACATTAGTGAATTTATATATTGATGGTCCAGGATCAACATTAATGAATTTTTATATTGATGGTCCAGGATCAACATTTGTGAATTTATATATCGAGGGTCCAGGATCAACATTAGTGAATTTATATATTGATGGTCCAGGATCAACATTAGTGAATTTATATATTGATGGTCCAGGATCAACATTAGTGAATTTATATATTGATGGTCCAGGATCAACTTTAGTGAATTTATATATTGATGGTCCAGGATCAACATTACTGAATTTATATATCGAGGGTCCAGGATCAACATTAGTGAATTTATATATTGATGGTCCAGGATCAACATTAGTGAATTTATATGTTGATGGTCCAGGATCAACATTTAGTGAATTTATATATTGATGGTCCAGGATCAACATTAGTGAATTTATATATTGATGGTCCAGGATCAACATTAGTAAATTTATATATAGATGGTCCAGGATCAACTTTAGTGAATTTATATATTGATGGTCCAGGATCAACATTACTGAACTTATATATCGAGGGTCCAGGATCAACATTAGTGAATTTATATATTGATGGTCCAGGATCAACTTTAGTGAATTTATATATTGATGGTCCAGGATCAACATTACTGAACTTTTATATATCGAGGGTCCAGGATCAACATTAGTGAATTTATATATTGATGGTCCAGGATCAACATTAGTGAATTTATATATTGATGGTCCAGGATCAACATTAATGAATTTTTATATTGATGGTCCAGGATCAACATTAGTGAGTTTATATATTGATGGTCCAGGATCAACATTAATACATTTATGTATTGATGGTCCAGGATCAACATTAGTGAATTTATATATTGATGGTCTTAGGATCAACATTTGTGAAATTATATAATGATGAACAAGGATTAACATTAGTGAATTTATATATTGATGGTCCAAAATCAACATTTGTGAATTTATATATTGATGGTCCAGGATCAACATTAGTGAATTTATATATTGATGGTCCAGGATCAAGATTAGTGAATTTATATATTGATGGTCCAGGATCAACATTAGTGAATTTATATATTGATGGTCCAGGATCAACATTAGTATATTTATATATAGATGGTCCAGGATCAACATTAGTGAATTTATATATTGATGGTCCAGGATCAACATTACTGAATTTATATATCGAGGGTCCAGGATCAACATTAGTGAACTTATATATTGATGGTCCAGGATCAACATTAGTAAATTTATATATTGATGGTCCAAGATCAACATTAATGAAATTATATAATGATGAACAAGGATCAACATTAGTGAATTTATATATTGATGGTCCAGGATCAACATTAATGAATTTTTATATTGATGGTCCAGGATCAACATTAGTGAATTTATATATTGATGGTCCAGGATCAACATTAGTGAATTTATATATTGATGGTCCAGGATCAACATTAGTGAATTTATATATTGATGGTCCAGGATCAACATTAGTGAATTTATATATTGATGGTCCAGGATCAACATTAGTGAATTTTATATATTGATGGTCCAGGATCAACATTAATGAATTTATGTATTGATGGTCCAGGATCAACATTAGTGAATGTATATATATATTGATAGTCCAGGATCAACATTAGTGAATTTATATATTGATGGTCCAGGTCCAACATTAGTGAATTTATATATTGATGGTCCAGGATCAACATTAGTAAATTTATATATTGATGGTCCAGGATCAACATTAGTGAATTTATATATTGATGGTCCAGGTCCAACATTAGTGAATTTATATATTGATGGTCCAGGATCAACATTAGTGAATTTATATATTGATGGTCCAGGATCAACATTAGTGAATTTATATATTGATGGTCCAGGATCGACATTAGTGAGTTTATATATTGATGGTCCAGGATCAACATTAATGAATATATATAGATGGTCCAGGATCAACATTAGTGAATTTATATATTGATGGTCCAGGATCAACATTAGTGAATTTATATATTGATGGTCCAGGATCAACATTAGTGAATTTACATATTGATGGTCCAGGATCAACATTAGTGAGTTTATATATTGATGGTCCAGGATCAACATTAATACATTTATGTATTGATGGTCCAGGATCAACATTAGTGAATTTATATATTGATGGTCCAAAATCAACATTTGTGAATTTATATATTGACGGTCCAGGATCAACATTAGTGAATTTATATATTGATGGTCCAGGATCAAGATTAGTGAATTTATATATTGATGGTCCAGGATCAACATTAGTGAATTTATATATTGATGGTCCAGGATCAACATTAGTACATTTATATATTGATGGTCCAGGATCAACATTAGTACATTTATATATAGATGGTCCAGGATCAACATTAGTGAATTTATATATTGATGGTCCAGGATCAACATTACTGATTTTATATATCGAGGGTCCAGGATCAACATTAGTGAACTTGTATATTGATGGTCCAGGATCAACATTAGTGAATTTATGCATTGATGGTCCAGGATCAACATTAGTGAATTTATACATTGATGGTCCAGGATCAACATTAGTGAATTTATGTATTGATGGTCCAGGATCAACATTGGTGAATTTATATATTGACGGTCCAGGATCAACATTAGTGAATTTATTTATTGATGGTCCAGGATCAACATTAGTGAATTTATATATTGATGGTCCAGGATCAACATTAATGAATTTATATATAGATGGTCCAGGATCAACATTTGTGAATTTATATATTGATGGTCCAGGATCAACATTAGTGACTTTAATTACTTAATGGTCCAGGATCAACATTAGTGAATTTATATATTGATGGTCCAGGATCAACATTGGTGAATTTACATATTGATGGTCCAGGATCGACATTAGTGAATTTGTATATTAATAGTCCATAATCAACATCAATGATCTTAAATAATAATGGTCCAGGATCAACATTAATGAATTTTTATATTGATGGTCCAGAATCAACATTAGTGAATTTATATATTGATGGTCCAGGATCAACATTAGTGAATTTATATATTGATGGTCCAGGATCAACATTAGTGAATTTATATATTGATGGTCCAGGATCAACATTAGTGAATTTATATATTGATGGTCCAGGATCAACATTAGTGAATTTATATATTGATGGTCCAGGATCAACATTAGTAAATTTATATATTGATGGTCCAGGATCAACTTTAGTGAATTTATATATTGATGGTCCAGGATCAACATTACTGAATTTATATATCGAGGGTCCAGGATCAACATTAGTGAATTTATATATTGATGGTCCAGGATCAACATTAGTGAATTTATATATTGATGGTCCAGGATCAACATTAGTGAATTTATATATTGATGGTCCAGGATCAACATTAGTGAATTTATATATTGATGGTCCAGGATCAACATTAGTAAATTTATATATAGATGGTCCAGGATCAACTTTAGTGAATTTATATATTGATGGTCCAGGATCAACATTACTGAACTTATATATCGAGGGTCCAGGATCAACATTAGTGAATTTATATATTGATGGTCCAGGATCAACATTAGTGAATTTATATATTGATGGTCCAGGATCAACATTAATGAATTTTTATATTGATGGTCCAGGATCAACATTAGTGAATTTATATATTGATGGTCCAGGATCAACATTAGTGAATTTATATATTGATGGTCCAGGATCAACATTAGTGAATTTATATATTGATGGTCCAGGATCAACATTAGTGAATTTATATATTGATGGTCCAGGATCAACATTAGTGAATTTTATATATTGATGGTCCAGGATCAACATTAATGAATTTATGTATTGATGGTCCAGGATCAACATTAGTGAATGTATATATATATATATTGATAGTCCAGGATCAACATTAGTGAATTTATATATTGATGGTCCAGGTCCAACATTAGTGAATTTATATATTGATGGTCCAGGATCAACATTAGTAAATTTATATATTGATGGTCCAGGATCAACATTAGTGAATTTATATATTGATGGTCCAGGTCCAACATTAGTGAATTTATATATTGATGGTCCAGGATCAACATTAGTGAATTTATATATTGATGGTCCAGGATCAACATTAGTGAATTTATATATTGATGGTCCAGGATCAACATTAGTGAATTTATATATTGATGGTCCAGGATCGACATTAGTGAGTTTATATATTGATGGTCCAGGATCAACATTAATGAATATATATAGATGGTCCAGGATCAACATTAGTGAATTTATATATTGATGGTCCAGGATCAACATTAGTGAATTTATATATTGATGGTCCAGGATCAACTTTAGTGAATTTATATATTGATGGTCCAGGATCAACATTACTGAACTTATATATCGAGGGTCCAGGATCAACATTAGTGAATTTATATATTGATGGTCCAGGATCAACATTAGTGAATTTATATATTGATGGTCCAGGATCAACATTAATGAATTTTTATATTGATGGTCCAGGATCAACATTAGTGAATTTATATATTGATGGTCCAGGATCAACATTAGTGAGTTTATATATTGATGGTCCAGGATCAACATTAATACATTTATGTATTGATGGTCCAGGATCAACATTAGTGAATTTATATATTGATGGTCTTAGGATCAACATTAGTGAAATTATATAATGATGAACAAGGATTAACATTAGTGAATTTATATATTGATGGTCCAGGATCAACATTAGTATATTTATATATAGAGGGTCCAGGATCAACATTAGTGAATTTATATATTGATGGTCCAGGATCAACATTACTGAATTTATATATCGAGGGTCCAGGATCAACATTAGTGAACTTATATATTGATGGTCCAGGATCAACATTAGTAAATTTATATATTGATGGTCCAGGATCAACATTAGTGAATTTATATATTGATGGTCCAGGATCAACATTAGTGAATTTATATATTGATGGTCCAGGATCGACATTAGTGAGTTTATATATTGATGGTCCAGGATCAACATTAATGAATATATATAGATGGTCCAGGATCAACATTAGTGAATTTATATATTGATGGTCCAGGATCAACATTAGTGAATTTATATATTGATGGTCCAGGATCAACTTTAGTGAATTTATATATTGATGGTCCAGGATCAACATTACTGAACTTATATATCGAGGGTCCAGGATCAACATTAGTGAATTTATATATTGATGGTCCAGGATCAACATTAGTGAATTTATATATTGATGGTCCAGGATCAACATTAATGAATTTTTATATTGATGGTCCAGGATCAACATTAGTGAATTTATATATTGATGGTCCAGGATCAACATTAGTGAGTTTATATATTGATGGTCCAGGATCAACATTAATACATTTATGTATTGATGGTCCAGGATCAACATTTGTGAATTTATATATTGATGGTCTTAGGATCAACATTAGTGAAATTATATAATGATGAACAAGGATTAACATTAGTGAATTTATATATTGATGGTCCAAAATCAACATTTGTGAATTTATATATTGATGGTCCAGGATCAACATTAGTGAATTTATATATTGATGGTCCAGGATCAAGATTAGTGAATTTATATATTGATGGTCCAGGATCAACATTAGTGAATTTATATATTGATGGTCCAGGATCAACATTAGTATATTTATATATAGAGGGTCCAGGATCAACATTAGTGAATTTATATATTGATGGTCCAGGATCAACATTACTGAATTTATATATCGAGGGTCCAGGATCAACATTAGTGAACTTATATATTGATGGTCCAGGATCAACATTAGTAAATTTATATATTGATGGTCCAGGATCAACATTAATGAAATTATATAATGATGAACAAGGATCAACATTAGTGAATTTATATATTGATGGTCCAGGATCAACATTAATGAATTTTTATATTTATGGTCCAGGATCAACATTAGTGAATTTATATATTGATGGTCCAGGATCAACATTAGTGAATTTATATATTGATGGTCCAGGATCAACATTAGTGAATTTATATATTGATGGTCCAGGATCAACATTAGTGAATTTATATATTGATGGTCCAGGATCAACATTAGTGAATTTTATATATTGATGGTCCAGGATCAACATTAATGAATTTATGTATTGATGGTCCAGGATCAACATTAGTGAATGTATATATATATTGATAGTCCAGGATCAACATTAGTGAATTTATATATTGATGGTCCAGGTCCAACATTAGTGAATTTATATATTGATGGTCCAGGATCAACATTAGTAAATTTATATATTGATGGTCCAGGATCAACATTAGTGAATTTATATATTGATGGTCCAGGTCCAACATTAGTGAATTTATATATTGATGGTCCAGGATCAACATTAGTGAATTTATATATTGATGGTCCAGGATCAACATTAGTGAATTTATATATTGATGGTCCAGGATCAACATTAGTGAATTTATATATTGATGGTCCAGGATCAACATTAGTGAATTTTATATATTGATGGTCCAGGATCAACATTAATGAATTTATGTATTGATGGTCCAGGATCAACATTAGTGAATGTGTATATATATATTGATAGTCCAGGATCAACATTAGTGAATTTATATATTGATGGTCCAGGTCCAACATTAGTGAATTTATATATTGATGGTCCAGGATCAACATTAGTAAATTTATATATTGATGGTCCAGGATCAACATTAGTGAATTTATATATTGATGGTCCAGGTCCAACATTAGTGAATTTATATATTGATCGTCCAGGATCAACATTAGTGAATTTATATATTGATGGTCCAGGATCAACATTAGTGAATTTATATATTGATGGTCCAGGATCAACATTAGTGAATTTATATATTGATGGTCCAGGATCGACATTAGTGAGTTTATATATTGATGGTCCAGGATCAACATTAATGAATATATATAGATGGTCCAGGATCAACATTATTGAATTTATATATTGATGGTCCAGGATCAACATTAGTGAATTTATATATTGATGGTCCAGGATCAACTTTAGTGAATTTATATATTGATGGTCCAGGATCAACATTACTGAACTTATATATCGAGGGTCCAGGATCAACATTAGTGAATTTATATATCGATGGTCCAGGATCAACATTAGTGAATTTATATATTGATGGTCCAGGATCAACATTAATGAATTTTTATATTGATGGTCCAGGATCAACATTAGTGAATTTATATATTGATGGTCCAGGATCAACATTAGTGAGTTTATATATTGATGGTCCAGGATCAACATTAATACATTTATGTATTGATGGTCCAGGATCAACATTAGTGAATTTATATATTGATGGTCTTAGGATCAACATTAGTGAAATTATATAATGATGAACAAGGATTAACATTAGTGAATTTATATATTGATGGTCCAAAATCAACATTTGTGAATTTATATATTGATGGTCCAGGATCAACATTAGTGAATTTATATATTGATGGTCCAGGATCAAGATTAGTGAATTTATATATTGATGGTCCAGGATCAACATTAGTGAATTTATATATTGATGGTCCAGGATCAACATTAGTATATTTATATATAGATGGTCCAGGATCAACATTAGTGAACTTATATATTGATGGTCCAGGATCAACATTAGTAAATTTATATATTGATGGTCCAGGATCAACATTAATGAAATTATATAATGATGAACAAGGATCAACATTAGTGAATTTATATATTGATGGTCCAGGATCAACATTAATGAATTTTTATATTGATGGTCCAGGATCAACATTAGTGAATTTATATATTGATGGTCCAGGATCAACATTAGTGAATTTATATATTGATGGTCCAGGATCAACATTAGTGAATTTATATATTGATGGTCCAGGATCAACATTAGTGAATTTATATATTGATGGTCCAGGATCAACAATAGTGAATTTTATATATTGATGGTCCAGGATCAACATTAATGAATTTATGTATTGATGGTCCAGGATCAACATTAGTGAATGTATATATATATTGATAGTCCAGGATCAACATTAGTGAATTTATATATTGATGGTCCAGGTCCATCATTAGTGAATTTATATATTGATGGTCCAGGATCAACATTAGTAAATTTATATATTGATGGTCCAGGATCAACATTAGTGAATTTATATATTGATGGTCCAGGTCCAACATTAGTGAATTTATATATTGATGGTCCAGGATCAACATTAGTGAATTTATATATTGATGGTCCAGGATCAACATTAGTGAATTTATATATTGATGGTCCAGGATCGACATTAGTGAGTTTATATATTGATGGTCCAGGATCAACATTAATGAATATATATAGATGGTCCAAGATCAACATTAGTGAATTTATATATTGATGGTCCAGGATCAACATTAGTGAATTTATATATTGATGGTCCAGGATCAACATTAGTGAATTTACATATTGATGGTCCAGGATCAACATTAGTGAGTTTATATATTGATGGTCCAGGATCAACATTAATACATTTATGTATTGATGGTCCAGGATCAACATTAGTGAATTTATATATTGATGGTCCAAAATCAACATTTGTGAATTTATATATTGACGGTCCAGGATCAACATTAGTGAATTTATATATTGATGGTCCAGGATCAAGATTAGTGAATTTATATATTGATGGTCCAGGATCAACATTAGTGAATTTATATATTGATGGTCCAGGATCAACATTAGTACATTTATATATTGATGGTCCAGGATCAACATTAGTACATTTATATATAGATGGTCCAGGATCAACATTAGTGAATTTATATATTGATGGTCCAGGATCAACATTACTGATTTTATATATCGAGGGTCCAGGATCAACATTAGTGAACTTGTATATTGATGGTCCAGGATCAACATTAGTGAATTTATGCATTGATGATCCAGGATCAACATTAGTGAATTTATACATTGATGGTCCAGGATCAACATTAGTGAATTTATGTATTGATGGTCCAGGATCAACATTGGTGAATTTATATATTGACGGTCCAGGATCAACATTAGTGAATTTATTTATTGATGGTCCAGGATCAACATTAGTGAATTTATATATTGATGGTCCAGGATCAACATTAATGAATTTATATATAGATGGTCCAGGATCAACATTTGTGAATTTATATATTGATGGTCCAGGATCAACATTAGTGACTTTAATTACTTAATGGTCCAGGATCAACATTAGTGAATTTATATATTGATGGTCCAGGATCAACATTGGTGAATTTACATATTGATGGTCCAGGATCGACATTAGTGAATTTGTATATTAATAGTCCATAATCAACATCAATGATCTTAAATAATAATGGTCCAGGATCAACATTAATGAATTTTTATATTGATGGTCCAGAATCAACATTTGTGAATTTATATATCGAGGGTCCAGGATCAACATTAGTGATTTTATATATTGATGGTCCAGGATCAACAATAGTGAATTTATATATTGATGGTCCAGGATCAACATTAGTGAATTTATATATTGATGGTCCAGGATCAACATTAGTAAATTTATATATTGATGGTCCAGGATCAACTTTAGTGAATTTATATATTGATGGTCCAGGATCAACATTACTGAATTTATATATCGAGGGTCCAGGATCAACATTAGTGAATTTATATATTGATGGTCCAGGATCAACATTAGTGAATTTATATATTGATGGTCCAGGATCAACATTAGTGAATTTATATATTGATGGTCCAGGATCAACATTAGTGAATTTATATATTGATGGTCCAGGATCAACATTAGTGAATTTATATATTGATGGTCCAGGATCAACATTAGTAAATTTATATATTGATGGTCCAGGATCAACTTTAGTGAATTTATATATTGATGGTCCAGGATCAACATTACTGAATTTATATATCGAGGGTCCAGGATCAACATTAGTGAATTTATATATTGATGGTCCAGGATCAACATTAGTGAATTTATATATTGATGGTCCAGGATCAACATTAGTGAATTTATATATTGATGGTCCAGGATCAACATTAGTGAATTTATATATTGATGGTCCAGGATCAACATTAGTAAATTTATATATAGATGGTCCAGGATCAACTTTAGTGAATTTATATATTGATGGTCCAGGATCAACATTACTGAACTTATATATCGAGGGTCCAGGATCAACATTAGTGAATTTATATATTGATGGTCCAGGATCAACATTAGTGAATTTATATATTGATGGTCCAGGATCAACATTAATGAATTTTTATATTGATGGTCCAGGATCAACATTAGTGAATTTATATATTGATGGTCCAGGATCAACATTAGTGAGTTTATATATTGATGGTCCAGGATCAACATTAATACATTTATGTATTGATGGTCCAGGATCAACATTAGTGAATTTATATATTGATGGTCCAGGATCAACATTAGTGAATTTATATATTGATGGTCCAGGATCAACATTAGTGAATTTATATATTGATGGTCCAGGATCAACATTAGTGAATTTATATATTGATGGTCCAGGATCAACATTAGTGAATGTATATATATATTGATAGTCCAGGATCAACATTAGTGAATTTATATATTGATGGTCCAGGTCCAACATTAGTGAATTTATATATTGATGGTCCAGGATCAACATTAGTAAATTTATATATTGATGGTCCAGGATCAACATTAGTGAATTTATATATTGATGGTCCAGGTCCAACATTAGTGAATTTATATATTGATGGTCCAGGATCAACATTAGTGAATTTATATATTGATGGTCCAGGATCAACATTAGTGAATTTATATATTGATGGTCCAGGATCAACATTAGTGAATTTATATATTGATGGTCCAGGATCGACATTAGTGAGTTTATATATTGATGGTCCAGGATCAACATTAATGAATATATATAGATGGTCCAGGATCAACATTAGTGAATTTATATATTGATGGTCCAGGATCAACATTAGTGAATTTATATATTGATGGTCCAGGATCAACATTAGTGAATTTACATATTGATGGTCCAGGATCAACATTAGTGAGTTTATATATTGATGGTCCAGGATCAACATTAATACATTTATGTATTGATGGTCCAGGATCAACATTAGTGAATTTATATATTGATGGTCCAAAATCAACATTTGTGAATTTATATATTGACGGTCCAGGATCAACATTAGTGAATTTATATATTGATGGTCCAGGATCAAGATTAGTGAATTTATATATTGATGGTCCAGGATCAACATTAGTGAATTTATATATTGATGGTCCAGGATCAACATTAGTGAATTTATATATTGATGGTCCAAAATCAACATTTGTGAATTTATATATTGACGGTCCAGGATCAACATTAGTGAATTTATATATTGATGGTCCAGGATCAAGATTAGTGAATTTATATATTGATGGTCCAGGATCAACATTAGTGAATTTATATATTGATGGTTCAGGATCAACATTAGTACATTTATATATTGATGGTCCAGGATCAACATTAGTGAATTTATATATTGATGGTCCAGGATCAACATTACTGATTTTATATATCGAGGGTCCAGGATCAACATTAGTGAACTTGTATATTGATGGTCCAGGATCAACATTAGTGAATTTATGCATTGATGGTCCAGGATCAACATTAGTGAATTTATACATTGATGGTCCAGGATCAACATTAGTGAATTTATGTATTGATGGTCCAGGATCAACATTGGTGAATTTATATATTGACGGTCCAGGATCAACATTAGTGAATTTATTTATTGATGGTCCAGGATCAACATTAGTGAATTTATATATTGATGGTCCAGGATCAACATTAATGAATTTATATATAGATGGTCCAGGATCAACATTTGTGAATTTATATATTGATGGTCCAGGATCAACATTATTAATTTATGTATTGATGGTCCAGGATCAACATTAGTAAATGTATAGATTGATGGTCCAGGATCAACATTAGTGAATTTATATATTGATGGTCCAGGATCAACATTAATGAATATATATAGATGGTCCAGGATCAACATTAGTGAATTTATATATTGATGGTCCAGGATCAACATTAGTGAATTTATATATTGATGGTCCAGGATCAACATTAGTGAATTTACATATTGATGGTCCAGGATCAACATTAGTGAGTTTATATATTGATGGTCCAGGATCAACATTAATACATTTATGTATTGATGGTCCAGGATCAACATTAGTGAATTTATATATTGATGGTCCAAAATCAACATTTGTGAATTTATATATTGACGGTCCAGGATCAACATTAGTGAATTTATATATTGATGGTCCAGGATCAAGATTAGTGAATTTATATATTGATGGTCCAGGATCAACATTAGTGAATTTATATATTGATGGTCCAGGATCAACATTAGTGAATTTATATATTGATGGTCCAAAATCAACATTTGTGAATTTATATATTGACGGTCCAGGATCAACATTAGTGAATTTATATATTGATGGTCCAGGATCAAGATTAGTGAATTTATATATTGATGGTCCAGGATCAACATTAGTGAATTTATATATTGATGGTTCAGGATCAACATTAGTACATTTATATATTGATGGTCCAGGATCAACATTAGTGAATTTATATATTGATGGTCCAGGATCAACATTACTGATTTTATATATCGAGGGTCCAGGATCAACATTAGTGAACTTGTATATTGATGGTCCAGGATCAACATTAGTGAATTTATGCATTGATGGTCCAGGATCAACATTAGTGAATTTATACATTGATGGTCCAGGATCAACATTAGTGAATTTATGTATTGATGGTCCAGGATCAACATTGGTGAATTTATATATTGACGGTCCAGGATCAACATTAGTGAATTTATTTATTGACGGTCCAGGATCAACATTAGTGAATTTATATATTGATGGTCCAGGATCAACATTAATGAATTTATATATAGATGGTCCAGGATCAACATTTGTGAATTTATATATTGATGGTCCAGGATCAACATTATTAATTTATGTATTGATGGTCCAGGATCAACATTAGTAAATGTATAGATTGATGGTCCAGGATCAACATTAGTGAATTTATATATTGATGGTCCAGGATCAACATTAGTGAATTTATATATTGATGGTCCAGGATCAACATTAGTAAATTTATATATAGATGGTCCAGGATCAACATTAGTGAATTTATATATTGATGGTCCAGGATCAACATTACTGAATTTATATATCGAGGGTCCAGGATCAACATTAGTGAATTTATATATTGATGGTCCAGGATCAACATTAATGAATTTTTATATTGATGGTCCAGGATCAACATTAGTGAATTTATATATTGATGGTCCAGGATCGACATTAGTGAGTTTATATATTGATGGTCCAGGATCAACATTAATGAATATATATAGATGGTCCACGATCAACATTAGTGAATTTATATATTGATGGTCCAGGATCAACATTAGTGAATTTATATATTGATGGTCCAGGATCAACATTAGTGAATTTATATATTGAGGGTCCAGGATCAACATTAGTGAATTTATATATTGATGGTCCAGGATCAACATTAGTGAGTTTATATATTGATGGTCCAGGATCAACATTAATACATTTATGTATTGATGGTCCAGGATCAACATTAGTGAATTTATATATTGATGGTCTTAGGATCAACATTAGTGAAATTATATAATGATGAACAAGGATCAACATTAGTGAATTTATATATTGATGGTCCAAAATCAACATTTGTGAATTTATATATTGATGGTCCAGGATCAACATTAGTGAATTTATATATTGATGGTCCAGGATCAAGATTAGTGAATTTATATATTGATGGTCCAGGATCAACATTAGTGAATTTATATATTGATGGTCCAGGATCAACATTAGTATATTTATATATAGATGGTCCAGGATCAACATTAGTGAATTTATATATTGATGGTCCAGGATCAACATTACTGAATTTATATATCGAGGGTCCAGGATCAACATTAGTGAACTTGTATATTGATGGTCCAGGATCAACATTAGTGAATTTATATATTGATGGTCCAAGATCAACATTAGTGAATTTATATATTGATGGTCCAGGATCGACATTAGTGAGTTTATATATTGATGGTCCAGGATCAACATTAATGAATTTATATATAGATGGTCCAGGATCAACATTAGTGAATTTATATAATGATGGTCCAGGATCAACATTAGTGAATTTATATATTGATGGTCCAGGATCAACATTAGTGAATTTATATATGGATGGTCCAGGATCAACATTAATGAATTTATATATTGATGGTCCAGGATCAACATTAGTGAATTTATATATTGAGGGTCCAGGATCAACATTAGTGACTTTAAATAATAGATGGTCCAGGATCAACATTAGTAAATTTACATATTGATGGTCCAGGATCAACATTAATAAATTTATATATAGATGGTCCAGGATCAACATTAGTGAATTTATATATTGATGGTCCAGGATCAAAATTAGTGAATTTATATAGGGATGGTCCAGGATCAACATTAATGAATTTATATATTGATGGACCAGGATCAACATTAGTGAATTTATATATTGAGGGTCCAGGATCAACATTAGTGACTTTAAATAATAGATGGTCCAGGATCAACATTAGTAAATTTATATATTGATGGTCCAGGATCAACATTAGTAAATTTACATATTGATGGTCCAGGATCAACATTAGTGAATTTATATATTGATGGTCCAGGATCAACATTAATGAATTTATATATTGATGGTCCAGGATCAACATTAGTGAATTTATATGTTGATGGTCCAGGATCAACATTAGTGAATTTATATATTGATGGTCCAGGATCAACATTAGTGAATTTATACATTGATGGTCCAGGATCAACATTAGTAAATTTATACATTGATGGTCCAGGATCAACATTAGTGAATTTGTATAATAATGGTCCATAATCAACATTAGTGACTTCATGTATTAAGGGTACAGGACCAATATTAGTGAATTTATATATTAATGGTCCAGGATCAACATTACTGAATTTATATATTGAGGGTCCAGGATCAACATTAATAATTTTGTATATTGATGGTCCAGGATCAACATTAGTGAATTTTATATATTGATGGTCCAGGATCAACATTAGTGAATTTTATATATTGATGGTCCAGGATCGACATTAGTGAATTTGTATAATAATGGTCCATAATCAACATTAGTGACTTTATGTATTAATGGTACAGGACCAATATTAGTGAATTTATATATTAATGGTCCAGGATGAACATTACTGAATTTATATATTGAGGGTCCAGGATCAACATTAGGGAATTTTATATATTGATGGTCTAGGATCAACATTAGTGAATTTATATATGGATGGTCCAGGATCAACATTAGTAAATTTATATATTGATGGTCCAGGATCAACATTAGTGAGTTTATATATTGATGGTCCAGGATCAACATTAGTGAGTTTATATATTGATGGTCCAGGATCAACATTAGTGAATTCATAAATTGATGGTCCAGGATCAACATTAGTGAATTTTTATATTGATGGTCCAGGATCAACATTAGTGAATTTATATATTGATGGTCCAGGATCAAGATTAGTGAATTTATATATTGATGGTCCAGGATCAACATTAGTGAATTTATATATTGATGGTCCAGGATCAACATTAGTAAATTTATATAAAGATGGTCCAGGATCAACATGAGTGACTTTAATTACTTGATTGTCCAGGATCAACATTAGTTAATTTATATATTGATGGTCCAGGATCGACATTAGTGATTTTGTATAATAATGGTCCATAATCAACATTAGTCAATTTATATATTATTGGTACAGGACCAATATTAGTGAATTTATATATCAATGGTCCAGGAACAATATTAGTGAATTTATATATTGATGGTCCAGGATCGACATTAGTGAATTTATATATTGATGGTCCAGGATCATCATTAGTGAATTTATATATTGATGGTCCAGGATCAAGATTAGTGAATTTATATATTGATGGTCCAGGATCAACATTAGTGAATTTATATATTGATGGTCCAGGATCAACATTAGTGAATTTATATATTGATGGTCCAGGATCAACATTAGTGAATTTATATATTGATGGTCCAGGATCAACATTAGTGAATTTATATATGGATGGTCCAGGATCAACATTAATGAATTTAAATATTGATGGTCCAGGATCAACATTAGTGAATTTATATATCGAGGGTCCAGGATCAACATTAGTGAACTTATATATTGATGGTCCAGGATCAACATTAGTGAATTTATATATTGATGGTCCAGGATCAACATTAGTGAACTTATATATTGATGGTCCAGGATCAACATTAGTGAATTTATATATTGATGGTCCAGGATCAACATTAGTGAATTTATATATGGATGGTCCAGGATCAACATTAATGAATTTAAATATTGATGGTCCAGGATCAACATTAGTAAATTTATATATTGATGGTCCAGGATTAACATTAGTAAATTTACATATTGATGGTCCAGGATCAACATTAATGAATTTATATATTGATGGTCCAGGATCAACATTAATGAATTTATATATTGATGGTCCAGGATCAACATTAGTGAATTTATATATTGATGGTCCAGGATCAACATTAGTGAATTTATACATTGATGGTCCAGGATCAACATTAGTAAATTTATACATTGATGGTCCCGGATCAACATTAGTGAATTTATATATTGATGGTCCAGGATCGACATTAGTGAATTTGTATATTGATGGTCCAGGATCGACATTAGTGAGTTTATATATTGATGGTCCATAATCAACATTAGTGACTTCATGTATTAAGGGTACAGGACCAATATTAGTGAATTTATATATTAATGGTCCAGGATCAACATTACTGAATTTATATATTGAGGGTCCAGGATCAACATTAATAATTTTGTATATTGATGGTCCAGGATCAACATTAGTGAATTTTATATATTGATGGTCCAGGATCAACATTAGTGAATTTTATATATTGATGGTCCAGGATCGACATTAGTGAATTTGTATAATAATGGTCCATAATCAACATTAGTGACTTTATGTATTAATGGTACAGGACCAATATTAGTGAATTTATATATTAATGGTCCAGGATGAACATTACTGAATTTATATATTGAGGGTCCAGGATCAACATTAGGGAATTTTATATATTGATGGTCTAGGATCAACATTAGTGAATTTATATATGGATGGTCCAGGATCAACATTAGTAAATTTATATATTGATGGTCCAGGATCAACATTAGTGAGTTTATATATTGATGGTCCAGGATCAACATTAGTGAGTTTATATATTGATGGTCCAGGATCAACATTAGTGAATTCATAAATTGATGGTCCAGGATCAACATTAGTGAATTTTTATATTGATGGTCCAGGATCAACATTAGTGAATTTATATATTGATGGTCCAGGATCAAGATTAGTGAATTTATATATTGATGGTCCAGGATCAACATTAGTGAATTTATATATTGATGGTCCAGGATCAACATTAGTAAATTTATATAAAGATGGTCCAGGATCAACATGAGTGACTTTAATTACTTGATTGTCCAGGATCAACATTAGTTAATTTATATATTGATGGTCCAGGATCGACATTAGTGATTTTGTATAATAATGGTCCATAATCAACATTAGTCAATTTATATATTATTGGTACAGGACCAATATTAGTGAATTTATATATCAATGGTCCAGGAACAATATTAGTGAATTTATATATTGATGGTCCAGGATCGACATTAGTGAATTTATATATTGATGGTCCAGGATCATCATTAGTGAATTTATATATTGATGGTCCAGGATCAAGATTAGTGAATTTATATATTGATGGTCCAGGATCAACATTAGTGAATTTATATATTGATGGTCCAGGATCAACATTAGTGAATTTATATATTGATGGTCCAGGATCAACATTAGTGAATTTATATATTGATGGTCCAGGATCAACATTAGTGAATTTATATATGGATGGTCCAGGATCAACATTAATGAATTTAAATATTGATGGTCCAGGATCAACATTAGTGAATTTATATATCGAGGGTCCAGGATCAACATTAGTGAACTTATATATTGATGGTCCAGGATCAACATTAGTGAATTTATATATTGATGGTCCAGGATCAACATTAGTGAACTTATATATTGATGGTCCAGGATCAACATTAGTGAATTTATATATTGATGGTCCAGGATCAACATTAGTGAATTTATATATGGATGGTCCAGGATCAACATTAATGAATTTAAATATTGATGGTCCAGGATCAACATTAGTAAATTTATATATTGATGGTCCAGGATTAACATTAGTAAATTTACATATTGATGGTCCAGGATCAACATTAATGAATTTATATATTGATGGTCCAGGATCAACATTAATGAATTTATATATTGATGGTCCAGGATCAACATTAGTGAATTTATATATTGATGGTCCAGGATCAACATTAGTGAATTTATACATTGATGGTCCAGGATCAACATTAGTAAATTTATACATTGATGGTCCCGGATCAACATTAGTGAATTTATATATTGATGGTCCAGGATCGACATTAGTGAATTTGTATATTAATGGTCCATAATCAACATTAGTGACTTTATGTATTAATGGTACAGGACCAATATTAGTGAATTTATATATTAATGGTCCAGGATCAACATTACTGAATTTATATATTGAGGGTCCAGGATCAACATTAGTGAACTTTTATATATTGAGGGTCCAGGATCAACATTAGTGAATTTATAAATTGATGGTCCAGGATCAACATTAGTGAATTTATATATTGATGGTCCAGGATCAACATTAGTGAATTTATATATTGATGGTCCAGGATCAACATTAGTGAATTTATATATCAATGGTCCAGGAACAATATTAGTGAATTTATATATTGATGGTCCAGGATCGACATTAGTGAATTTATATATTGATGGTCCAGGATCATCATTAGTGAATTTATATATTGATGGTCCAGGATCAAGATTAGTGAATTTATATATTGATGGTCCAGGATCAACATTAGTGAATTTATATATTGATGGTCCAGGATCAACATTAGTGAATTTATATATTGATGGTCCAGGATCAACATTAGTGAATTTATATATTGATGGTCCAGGATCAACATTAGTGAATTTATATATGGATGGTCCAGGATCAACATTAATGAATTTAAATATTGATGGTCCAGGATCAACATTAGTGAATTTATATATCGAGGGTCCAGGATCAACATTAGTGAACTTATATATTGATGGTCCAGGATCAACATTAGTGAATTTATATATTGATGGTCCAGGATCAACATTAGTGAACTTATATATTGATGGTCCAGGATCAACATTAGTGAATTTATATATTGATGGTCCAGGATCAACATTAGTGAATTTATATATGGATGGTCCAGGATCAACATTAATGAATTTAAATATTGATGGTCCAGGATCAACATTAGTAAATTTATATATTGATGGTCCAGGATTAACATTAGTAAATTTACATATTGATGGTCCAGGATCAACATTAATGAATTTATATATTGATGGTCCAGGATCAACATTAATGAATTTATATATTGATGGTCCAGGATCAACATTAGTGAATTTATATATTGATGGTCCAGGATCAACATTAGTGAATTTATACATTGATGGTCCAGGATCAACATTAGTAAATTTATACATTGATGGTCCCGGATCAACATTAGTGAATTTATATATTGATGGTCCAGGATCGACATTAGTGAATTTGTATATTAATGGTCCATAATCAACATTAGTGACTTTATGTATTAATGGTACAGGACCAATATTAGTGAATTTATATATTAATGGTCCAGGATCAACATTACTGAATTTATATATTGAGGGTCCAGGATCAACATTAGTGAACTTTTATATATTGAGGGTCCAGGATCAACATTAGTGAATTTATAAATTGATGGTCCAGGATCAACATTAGTGAATTTATATATTGATGGTCCAGGATCAAGATTAGTGATTTTATATATTGATGGTCCAGGATCAACATTAGTGAATTTATATATTGATGGTCCAGGATCAACATTAGTGAATTTATATATTGATGGTCCAGGATCAAGATTAGTGATTTTATATATTGATGGTCCAGGATCAACATTAGTGAATTTATATATTGATGGTCCAGGATCAACATTAGTGAACTTTTATATATTGAGGGTCCAGGATCAACATTAGTGAATTTATATATGGATGGTCCAGGATCAACATTAGTGAATTTATAAATTGATGGTCCAGGATCAACATTAGTGAATTTATATATTGATGGTCCAGGATCAACATTAGTGAATTTATATATTGATGGTCCAGGATCAAGATTAGTGATTTTATATATTGATGGTCCAGGATCAACATTAGTGAAATTATATATTGATGGTCCAGGATCAACATTAGTGAATTTATATATTGATGGTCCAGGATCGACATTAGTGAGTTTATATATTGATGGTCCAGGATCGACATTAGTGAGTTTATATATTGATGGTCCAGGATCAACATTAATGAATTTATATATTGATGGTCCAGGATCAACATTAGTGAATTTATATATTGATGGTCCAGGATCAACATTAGTGAATTTATATATTGATGGTCCAGGATCAACATTAGTGAATTTATATATTGATGGTCCAGGATCAACATTAATGAATTTAAATATTGATGGTCCAGGATCAACATTAGTGAATTTATATATTGATGGTCCAGGATCAACATTAGTGAATTTATATATTGATGGTCCAGGATCGACATTAGTGAATTTATATATTGATGGTCCAGGATCAACATTAGTGAGTTTATATATTGATGGTCCAGGATCAACATTAGTGAATTTATATATTGATGGTCCAGGATCAACATTAGTGAATTTTATATATTGATGGTCCAGGATCAACATTAGTGAATTTATATATTGATGGTCCAGGATCAACATTAGTCAATTTATATATTGATGGTCCAGGATCAACATTAGTCAATTTATATATTGATGGTCCAGGATTAACATTAGTGAATTTATATATTGATGGTCCAGGATCAACATTAGTACATTTATATATTGATGGTCCAGGATCATCATTAGTGAGTTTATATATTGATGGTCCAGGATCAACATTAGTGAGTTTATATATTGATGGTCCAGGATCAACATTAGTGAATTTATATATTGATGGTCCAGGATCAACATTAGTGAATTTATATATTGATGGTCCAGGATCAACATTAGTGAATTTATATATTGATGGTCCAGGATCAACATTAGTGAATTTATATATTGATGGTCCAGGATCAACATTAGTGAATTTATATATTGATGGTCCAGGATCAACATTAGTGAATTTATATATTGATGGTCCAGGATCAACATTAGTAATATTATATATTGATGGTCCAGGATCAACAATAGTGAATTTATATACTGATGGTCCAGGATCAACATTAGTGAATTTATATATTGATGGTCCAGGATCAACATTAGTGAATTTATATATTGATGGTCCAGGATCAACATTAATAAATTTATGTATTGATGGTCCAGGATCAACATTGGTGAATTTATATATTGATGGTCCAGGATCAACATTAGTGAATTTATATATTGATGGTCCAGGATCAACATTATTGAATTCATATACTGATGGTCCAGGATCAACATTAGTGAATTTATACATTGATGGTCCAGGATCAACATTAGTGAATTTATACATTGATGGTCCAGGATCAACATTAATAAATTTATATATTGATGGTCCAGGATCAACATTAGTAATATTATATATTGATGGTCCAGGATCAACATTAGTGAATTTATATATTGATGGTCCAGGATCAACATTAGTGAATTTATATATTGATGGTCCAGGATCAACATTAGTGAATTTATATATTGATGGTCGAGGATCAACATTAGTGAATTTATATACTGATGGTCCAGGATCAACATTAGTGAATTTATATATTGATGGTCGAGGATCAACATTAGTGAATTTATATACTGATGGTCCAGGATCAACATTAGTGAATTTATACATTGATGGTCCAGGATCAACATTAGTGAATTTATATATTGATGGTCCAGGATCAACATTAGTGAATTTATACATTGATGGTCCAGGATCAACATTAGTGAATTTATACATTGATGGTCCAGGATCAACATTAGTAAATTTATATATTGATGGTCCAGGATCAACATTAATAATTTTATATATTGATGGTCCAGGATCGACATTAGTGAATTTATATATTGATGGTCCAGGATCGACATTAGTGAATTTATATATTGATGGTCCAGGATCAACATTAGTGAATTTATATATTGATGGTCCAGGATCGACATTAGTGAATTTATATATTGATGGTCCAGGATCAACATTATTGACTTTAATTATTGAAGGTCCAGGATCATCATTAGTGAATTTATATATTGATGGTCCAGGATCAACATTAGTGAATTTATATATTGATGGTCCAGGATGAACATTAGTGAATTTGTATATTAATGGTCCATAATCAACATTAGTGACTTTATATATTAATGGTACAGGACCAATATTAGTGACTTTAATTACTTGATGGTCCAGGATCAACATTAGTGAATTTATATATTGATGGTCCAGGATCAACATTAGTGAATTTATATATTGATGGTCCAGGATCAACATTAGTGAATTTATATATTGATGGTCCAGGATCAACATTAGTCAATTTATATATTGATGGTCCAGGATCAACATTAGTCAATTTATATATTGATGGTCCAGGATTAACATTAGTGAATTTATATATTGATGGTCCAGGATCAACATTAGTACATTTATATATTGATGGTCCAGGATCATCATTAGTGAGTTTATATATTGATGGTCCAGGATCAACATTAGTGAGTTTATATATTGATGGTCCAGGATCAACATTAGTGAATTTATATATTGATGGTCCAGGATCAACATTAGTGAATTTATATATTGATGGTCCAGGATCAACATTAGTGAATTTATATATTGATGGTCCAGGATCAACATTACTGAATTTATTTATCGAGGGTCCAGGATCAACATTAGTGAATTTATATATGGATGGTCCAGGATCAACATTAGTAAATTTATATATTGATGGTCCAGGATCAACATTAGTGAATTTATATATTGATGGTCCAGGATCAACATTAGTGAATTTATACATTGATGGTCCAGGATCAACATTAGTGAATTTATACATTGATGGTCCAGGATCAACATTAGTAAATTTATATATTGATGGTCCAGGATCAACATTAATAATTTTATATATTGATGGTCCAGGATCGACATTAGTGAATTTATATATTGATGGTCCAGGATCGACATTAGTGAATTTATATATTGATGGTCCAGGATCAACATTAGTGAATTTATATATTGATGGTCCAGGATCGACATTAGTGAATTTATATATTGATGGTCCAGGATCAACATTAATAATTTTATATATTGATGGTCCAGGATCAACATTAGTGAATTTATATATTGATGGTCCAGGATCAACATTAGTAAATTTATATATAGATGGTCCAGGATCAACATTAGTGACTTTAATTACTTGATGGTCCAGGATCAACATTAGTGAATTTATATATTGATGGTCCAGGATCAACATTACTGAATTTATTTATCGAGGGTCCAGGATCAACAATAGTGAATTTATATATGGATGGTCCAGGATCAACATTAGTAAATTTATATATTGATGGTCCAGGATCAACATTAGTGAATTTATATATTGATGGTCCAGGATCAACATTAGTGAATTTATATATTGATGGTCCAGGATCAACATTAGTGAATTTATATATTGATGGTCCAGGATCAACATTAGTGAATTTATATATTGATGGTCCAGGATCACATTAGTGATTTTATATATTGATGGTCCAGGATCAACTTTAGTACATTTATATATTGATGGTCCAGGATCATCATTAGTGAGTTTATAAATTGATGGTCCAGGATCAACATTAGTGAATTTATATATTGATGGTCCAGGATCAACATTAGTGAATTTTATATACTGATGGTCCAGGATCAACATTAGTGAATTTATATATTGATGGTCCAGGATCAACATTAGTGAATTTATAAATTGATGGTCCAGGATCAACATTAGTGAATTTATACATTGATGGTCCAGGATCAACATTAGTGAATTTATACATTGATGGTCCAGGATCAACATTAGTGAATTTATACATTGATGGTCCAGGATCAACATTAATAATTTTATATATTGATGGTCCAGGATCGACATTAGTGAATTTATATATTGATGGTCCAGGATCGACATTAGTGAATTTATATATTGATGGTCCATAATAAACTTTAGTGACCTTTATATATTAATGGTACAAGACCAATATTAGTGAATTTATATATTAATGGTCCAGGATCAACATTACTGAATTTATTTATCGAGGGTCCAGGGTCAACATTAGTGAATTTATATATGGATGGTCCAGGATCAATATTAGTGAATTTATATATTGATGGTCCAGGATCAACATTAGTGAATTTATATATTGATGGTCCAGGATCAACATTAATAAGTTTATATATTGATGGTCCAGGATCAACATTAATAATTTTATATATTGATGGTCCAGGATCAACATTAGTTAATTTATTTATCGAGGGTCCAGGATCAACATTAGTGAATTTATATATGGATGGTCCAGGATCAACATTTAGTAAATTTATATTTTGATATTCCAGGATCAACATTAGTGAATTTATATATTGATGGTCCAGGATCATCATTAGTGACTTTAATTACTTGATGGTCCAGGATCAACATTAGTAAATTTATATATTGATGGTCCAGGATCAACATTACTGAATTTATTTATCGAGGGTCCAGGATCAACATTAGTGAATTTATATATTGATGGTCCAGGATCAACATTAGTGAATTTATATATTGATGGTCCACGATCAACATTAGTGAATTTATATATTGATGGTCCAGGATCAACAATAATAAATTTATATATTGATGGTCCAGTATCAACATTAATAAATTTATATATTGATGGTCCAGGATCAACATTAGTGAATTTATATATTGATGGTCCAGGATCAACATTAGTAATATTATATATTGATGGTCCAGGAACAACAATAGTGAATTTATATACTGATGGTCCAGGATCAACATTAGTGAATTTTTATATTGATGGTCCAGGATCAACATTAGTGAATTTATATATTGATGGTCCAGGATCAACATTAGTGAATTTATATACTGATGGTCCAGGATCAACATTAGTGAATTTATACATTGATGGTCCAGGATCAACATTAGTGAATTTATATATTGATGGTCCAGGATCAACATTAGTGAATTTATATATTGATGGTCCAGGATCAACATTAGTGAATTAATATATTGATGGTCCAGGATCAACATTAGTGAGTTTATATATTGATGGTCCAGGATCAACCTTAATGAAGTTATATACAGATGGTCCAGGATCAACATTAGTGAATTTATACATTGATGGTCCAGGATCAACATTAGTGAATTTATATACTGATGGTCCAGGATCAACATTAGTGAATTTATACATTGATGGTCCAGGATCAACATTAATAATTTTATATATTGATGGTCCAGGATGAACATTAGTGAATTTATATATTGATGGTCCAGGATCAACATTAGTGAATTTATACATTTATGGTCCAGGATCAACATTAATAATTTTATATATTGATGGTCCAGGATCAACATTAATAATTTTATATATTGATGGTCCAGGATGAACATTAGTGAATTTATATATTGATGGTCCAGGATCAACATTAATAAATTTATATATTGATGGTCCAGGATCAACATTAGTGAATTTATATATTGATGGTCCAGGATCAACATTTGTGAATTTATATATTGATGGTCCAGGATTAACATTAGTAAATTTATATATTGATGGTTCAGGATCAACATTAGTGAATTTATATAATGATGGTCCAGGATCGACATTAATGCATTTGTATATTGATGGTCCAGGATCAACATTAGTGAATTTATATACTGATGGTCCAGGATCAACATTAGTGAATTTATACATTGATGGTCCAGGATCAACATTAATAAATTTATATATTGATGGTCCAGGATCAACATTAATAATTTTATATATTGATGGTCCAGGATCAACGTTAGTGAATTTATACATTGATGGTCCAGGATCAACATTAATAATTTTATATATTGATGGTCCAGGATCAACATTAATAAATTTATATATTGATGGTCCAGGATCAACATTAGTGAATTTATATATTGATGGTCCAGGATCAACATTAGTGAATTTATATATTGATGGTCCAGGATCAACATTAATAATTTTATATATTGATGGTCCAGGATCAACATTAGTGAATTATTATAATGATGGTCCAGGATCGACATTAATGCATTTGTATATTGATGGTCCAGGATCAACATTAGTGAATTTATATACTGATGGTTGAGGATCAACATTTGTAAATTTATATATTGATGGTCCAGGATCAACATTAATAATTTTATATATTGATGGTCCAGGATCAATGATAGTGAATTTATACATTGATGGTCCAGGATCAACATTAATAATTTTATATATTGATGGTCCAGGATCAACATTAATAAATTTATATATTGATGGTCCAGGATCAACATTAGTGAATTTATATATTGATGGTCCAGGATCAACATTAGTGAATTTATATATTGATGGTCCAAGAGCAACATTAGTGACTTTAAATAATAGATGGTCCAGGATCAACATTAGTGAATTTATATATTGATGGTCCAGGATCAACATTAGTGACTTTATATATTAATGGTACAGGACCAATATTAGTGAATTTATATTTTAATGGTCCTGGATCAACATTAGTGAACTTATATATTGATGGTCCAGGATCAACATTAGTGAATTTATATATTGATGGTCCAGGATCAACATTAGTGAATTTATATATTGATGGTCCAGGATCAACATTAGTAAATTTATATATTGATGGTCCAGGATCAACATTACTGAATTTATTTATCGAGGGTTCAGGATCAACATTAGTGAATTTATATATGGATGGTCCAGGATCAACATTAGTAATTTATATATTGATGGTCCAGGATCAACATTAATAATTTTATATATTGATGGTCCAGGATCAACATTAGTGAATTTATATATTGATGGTCCAGGATCAACATTAGTGAATTTATATATTGATGGTCCAGGATCAACATTAATAATTTTATATATTGATGGTCCAGGATCAACATTAGTGAATTTATATATTGATGGTCCAGGATCAACATTAATAAATTTATATATTGATGGTCCAGGATCAACATTAGTGAATTTATATATTGATGGTCCAGGATCAACATTAGTGAATTTATATATTGATGGTCCAGGATCAACATTAGTAAATTTATATATTGATGGTCCAGGATCAACATTAGTGAATTTATATATTGATGGTCCAGGATCAACATTAGTGAATTTATACATTGATGGTCCAGGATCGACATTATTAAATTTATATATTGATGGTCCAGGATCAACATTAATAATTTTATATATTGATGGTCCAGGATCAACATTAGTGAATTTATATATAGATGGTCAAGGATCAACATTAGTGAATTTAATTACTTGATGGTCCAGGATCAACATTAGTAAATTTATATATTGATGGTCCAGGATCAACATTACTGAATTTATTTATTGATGGTCCAGGATCAACATTAGTGAATTTATATATTGATGGTCCAGGATCAACATTAGTGAATTTATATATTGATGGTCCAGGATCAACATTAGTGAATTTATATATTGATGGTCCAGGATCAACATTAGTGATTTTATATATTGATGGTCCAGGATCAACATTAGTGAATTTATATATTGATGGTCGAAGATCAACATTAGTAAATTTATTTATTGATGGTCCAGGATCAACATTAGTGAATTTATATATGGATGGTCCAGGATCAACATTAGTGAATTTATATATTGATGGTCCAGGATCAACATTAGTGAATTTATATATTGATGGTCCAGGATCAACATTAGTAAATTTATATATTGATGGTCCAGGATCAACATTAGTGAATTTATATATTGATGGTCCAGGATCAACATTAGTGAATTTATACATTGATGGTCCAGGATCGACATTATTAAATTTATATATTGATGGTCCAGGATCAACATTAATAATTTTATATATTGATGGTCCAGGATCAACATTAGTGAATTTATATATTGATGGTCCAGGATCAACATTAGTGAATTTATATAATGATGGTCCAGGATCAACATTATTAATTTTATATATTGATGGTCCAGGATCAACATTAGTGAATTTATATATTGATGGTCCAGGATCAACATTACTGAATTTATTTATGGATGGTCCAGGATCAACATTAGTAAATATATATATTGATGGTCCAGGATCAACATTAGTAAATTTATATATTGATGGTCCAGGATCAACATTAGTGAATTTATATATTGTTGGTCCAGTATTAACATTTATGAATTTATATATTGATGGTCCAGGATCAACATTAGTGAATTTATATAATGATGGTCCAGGATCGACATTAATGCATTTGTATATTGATGGTCCAGGATCAACATTAGTGAATTTATATACTGATGGTCCAGGATCAACATTAGTGAATTTATACATTGATGGTCCAGGATCAACATTAATAATTTTATATATTGATAGTCCAGGATCAACATTAGTGAATTTATATATTGATGGTCCAGGATCGACATTAGTGAATTTTATATACTGATGGTCCAGGATCAACTTTAGTGAATTTATATATTGATGGTCCAAGATCAACATTAGTGACTTTAAATAATAAATGGTCCAGGATCAACATTAGTGAATTTATATATTGATGGTCAAGGATCAACATTAATAAATGTATGTATTGATGGTCCAGGATCAACATTAGTGAATTTATATATTGATGGTCCAGGATCAACATTAGTGAATTTATACATTGATGGTCCAGGATCAACATTAGTGAATTTCTACATTGATGGTCCAGGATCAACATTAATAATTTTATATATTGATGGTCCAGGATCGACATTAGTGAATTACTACATTGATGGTCCAGGATCAACATTAATAATTTTATATATTGATGGTCCAGGATCAACATTAATAAAGGTATGTATTGATGGTCCAGGATCAACATTAGTGAATTTATATATTGATGGTCCAGGATCAACATTAGTAAATTTATATATTGATGGTCCAGGATCAACATTAGTGAATTTATATATTGATGGTCCAGGATCAACATTACTGAATTTATTTATCGAGGGTTCAGGATCAACATTAGTGAACTTATATATTGATGGTCCAGGATCAACATTAGTGAATTTATATACTGATGGTCCAGGATCAACATTAGTGAATTTTTACATTGATGGTCCAGGATCGACATTAGTAAATTTATATATTGATGGTCCAGGATCGACATTAGTAAATTTATATATTGATGGTCCAGGATCAACATTAATAATTTTATATATTGATGGTCCAGGATGAACATTAGTGAATTTATATATTGATGGTCCAGGATCAACATTAATAATTTTATATATTGATGGTCCAGGATCAACATTAGTGAATTTATATATTGATGGTCCAGGATCAACATTAGTGAATTTAATTACTTGATGGTCCAGGATCAACATTAGTGAATTTATATATTGATGGTCCAGGATCAACATTAGTGATTTTTTATATATTGATGGTCCAGGATCAACATTAGTGAATTTATATATGGATGGTCCAGGATCAACATTAGTAAATTTATATATTGATGGTCCAGGATCAACATTAGTAAATTTATTTATCGATGGTCCAGGATCAACATTAGTGAATTTATTTATTGATGGTCCAGGATTAACATTAGTGAATTTATATATTGATGGTCCAGGATCAACATTAGTGAATTTATATAATGATGGTCCAGGATCAACATTATTAATTTTATATATTGATGGTCCAGGATCAACATTAGTGAATTTATATATTGATGGTCCAGGATCAACATTAGTGAATTCATTTATTTATGGTCCAGGATCAACATTAGTAAATTTATATATTGATGGTCCAGGATCAACATTAGTAAATTTATATATTGATGGTCCAGGATCAACATTAGTGAATTTATATATTGTTGGTCCAGGATTAACATTAGTGAATTTATATATTGATGGTCCAGGATCAACATTAATGAATTTATATATTGATGGTCCAGGATCAACATTAGTGAATTTATATAATGATGGTCCAGGATCGACATTAATGCATTTGTATATTGATGGTCCAGGATCAACATTAATGAATTTATATATTGATGGTCCAGGATCAACATTAGTGAATTTATATACTGATGGTCCAGGATCAACATTAGTGAATTTATACATTGATGGTCCAGGATCAACATTAGTAAATTTATATATTGATGGTCCAGGATCAACATTAATAATTTTATATATTGATAGTCCAGGATCAACATTAGTGAATTTATATATTGATGGTCCAAGATCAACATTAGTGACTTTAAATAATAAATGGTCCAGGATCAACATTAGTGAATTTATATATTGATGGTCCAGGATCAACATTAGTGAATTTATACATTGATGGTCCAGGATCAACATTAGTGAATTTCTACATTGATGGTCCAGGATCAACATTAATAATTTTATATATTGATGGTCCAGGATCGACATTAGTGAATTTCTACATTGATGGTCCAGGATCAACATTAATAATTTTATATATTGATGGTCCAGGATCAACATTAGTGAATTTCTACATTGATGGTCCAGGATCAACATTAATAATTTTATATATTGATGGTCCAGGATCAACATTAATAAAGGTATGTATTGATGGTCCAGGATCAACATTAGTGAATTTATATGTTGTTAATCCAGGATTAACATTAGTGAATTTATATATTGATGGTCCAGGATCAACATTAGTGAGTTTATATATTGATGGTCCAGGATCAACATTAGTGAATTTATATATTGATGGTCCAGGATCAACATTAGTGAATTTATACATTGATGGTCCAGGATCAACATTAATAATTTTATATATTGATGGTCCAGGGTCAACATTAATAATTTTATATATTGATGGTCCAGGATCAACATTAGTGAATTTATTTATCGAGGGTCCAGGATCAACTTTAGTGAATTTATATATTGATGGTCCAGGATCATCATTAGTGAGTTTATATATTGATGGTCCAGGATCAACATTAGTAAATTTATATATTGATGGTCCAGGATCAACATTAGTAAATTTATATATTGATGGTCCAGGATGAACAATAGTGAATTTATTTATTGATGGTCCAGGATCAACATAAGTGAATTTATATATTGTTGGTCCAGGATTAACATTAGTGAATTTATATATTGATGGTCCAGGATCAACATTAGTGAGTTTATATATTGATGGTCCAGGATCAACATTAATGAATTTATATATTGATGGTCCAGGATCAACATTAGTGAATTTATATATTGATGGTCCAGGATCAACATTAGTAAATTTATATATTGATGGTCCAGGATCAACATTAGTGAATTTATATATTGATGGTCCAGGATCAACATTACTGAATTTATTTATCGAGGGTTCAGGATCAACATTAGTGAACTTATATATTGATGGTCCAGGATCAACATTAGTGAATTTATATACTGATGGTCCAGGATCAACATTAGTGAATTTATACATTGATGGTCCAGGATCGACATTAGTAAATTTATATATTGATGGTCCAGGATCGACATTAGTAAATTTATATATTGATGGTCCAGGATCAACATTAATAATTTTATATATTGATGGTCCAGGATGAACATTAGTGAATTTATATATTGATGGTCCAGGATCAACATTATTAATTTTATATATTGATGGTCCAGGATCAACATTAGTGAATTTATATATTGATGGTCCAGGATCAACATTAGTGAATTTAATTACTTGATGGTCCAGGATCAACATTAGTGAATTTATATATTGATGGTCCAGGATCAACATTACTGAACTTATTTATTGATGGTCCAGGATCAACAATAGTGAATTTATATATTGATGGTCGAGGATCAACATTAGTAAATTTATTTATTGATGGTATAGGATCAACATTAGTGAATTTATATATGGATGGTCCAGGATCAACATTAGTAAATTTATATATTGATGGTCCAGGATCAACATTAGTAAATTTATTTATTGATGGTCCAAGATCAACATTAGTGAATTTATATGTTGTTAATCCAGGATTAACATTAGTGAATTTATATATTGATGGTCCAGGATCAACATTAGTGAGTTTATATATTGATGGTCCAGGATCAACATTAGTGAGTTTATATATTGATGGTCCAGGATCAACATTAGTGAATTTATATAATGATGGTCCAGGATCAACATTATTAATTTTATATATTGATGGTCCAGGATCAACATTAGTGAATTTATATATTGATGGTCCAAGAGCAACATTAGTGACTTTAAATAATAGATGGTCCAGGATCAACATTAGTGAATTTATATATTGATGGTCCAGGATCAACATTAGTGACTTTATATATTAATGGTACAGGACCAATATTAGTGAATTTATATTTTAATGGTCCAGGATCAACATTAGTGAACTTATATATTGATGGTCCAGGATCAACATTAGTGAATTTATATATTGATGGTCCAGGATCAACATTAGTGAATTTATATATTGATGGTCCAGGATCAACATTAATAATTTTATATATTGATGGTCCAGGATCAACATTAGTGTATTTATATATTGATGGTCCAGGATCAACATTAAGAAATTTATATATTGATGGTCCAGGATCAACATTAGTGAATTTATATATGGATGGTCCAGGATCAACATTAGTAAATTTATATATTGATGGTCCAGGATCAACATTAATAATTTTATATATTAATGGTCCAGGATCAACATTAGTGAATTTATATATTGATGGTCCAGGATCAACATTAGTGAATTTATATATTGATGGTCCAGGATCAACATTAATAATTTTATATATTGATGGTCCAGGATCAACATTAGTGAATTTATATATTGATGGTCCAGGATCAACATTAATGAATTTATATATTGATGGTCCAGGATCAACATTAGTGAATTTATATATTGATGGTCCAGGATCAACAATAGTGAATTTATATATTGATGGTCCAGGATCAACATTAGTAAATTTATATATTGATGGTCCAGGATCAACATTAGTGAATTTATACATTGATGGTCCAGGATCGACATTAGTAAATTTATATATTGATGGTCCAGGATCAACATTAATAATTTTATATATTGATGGTCCAGGATCAACATTAGTGAATTTATATATTGATGGTCCAGGATCAACATTAGTGAATTTAATTACTTGATGGTCCAGGATCAACATTAGTGAATTTATATATTGATGGTCCAGGATCAACATTACTGAATTTATTTATTGATGGTCCAGGATCAACATTAGTGAATTTATATATTGATGGTCCAGGATCAACATTAGTGAATTTATATATTGATGGTCCAGGATCAACATTAGTGAATTTATATATTGATGGTCCAGGATCAACATTAGTGATTTTATATATTGATGGTCCAGGATCAACATTAGTGAATTTATATATTGATGGTCGAAGATCAACATTAGTAAATTTATTTATTGATGGTCCAGGATCAACATTAGTAAATTTATATATTGATGGTCCAGGATCAACATTAGTAAATTTATTTATTGATGGTCCAGGATCAACATTAGTGAATTTATATGTTGTTAATCCAGGATTAACATTAGTGAATTTATATATTGATGGTCCAGGATCAACATTAGTGAGTTTATATATTGATGGTCCAGGATCAACATTAGTGAATTTATATAATGATGGTCCAGGATCAACATTATTAATTTTATATATTGATGGTCCAGGATCAACATTAGTGAATTTATATATTGATGGTCCAGGATCAACATTAGTGAATTTATTTATTTATGGTCCAGGATCAACATTAGTAAATTTATATATTGATGGTCCAGGATCAACATTAGTAAATTTATATATTGATGGTCCAGGATCAACATTAGTGAATTTATATATTGTTGGTCCAGGATTAACATTAGTGAATTTATATATTGATGGTCCAGGATCAACATTAATGAATTTATATATTGATGGTCCAGGATCAACATTAGTGAATTTATATAATGATGGTCCAGGATCGACATTAATGCATTTGTATATTGATGGTCCAGGATCAACATTAGTGAATTTATATACTGATGGTCCAGGATCAACATTAGTGAATTTATACATTGATGGTCCAGGATCAACATTAGTAAATTTATATATTGATGGTCCAGGATCAACATTAATAATTTTATATATTGATAGTCCAGGATCAACATTAGTGAATTTATATATTGATGGTCCAAGATCAACATTAGTGACTTTAAATAATAAATGGTCCAGGATCAACATTAGTGAATTTATATATTGATGGTCCAGGATCAACATTAGTGAATTTATACATTGATGGTCCAGGATCAACATTAGTGAATTTCTACATTGATGGTCCAGGATCAACATTAATAATTTTATATATTGATGGTCCAGGATCGACATTAGTTAATTTCTACATTGATGGTCCAGGATCAACATTAATAATTTTATATATTGATGGTCCAGGATCAACATTAGTGAATTTCTACATTGATGGTCCAGGATCAACATTAATAATTTTATATATTGATGGTCCAGGATCAACATTAATAAAGGTATGTATTGATGGTCCAGGATCAACATTAGTGAATTTATATGTTGTTAATCCAGGATTAACATTAGTGAATTTATATATTGATGGTCCAGGATCAACATTAGTGAGTTTATATATTGATGGTCCAGGATCAACATTAGTGAATTTATATATTGATGGTCCAGGATCAACATTAGTGAATTTATACATTGATGTTCCAGGATCAACATTAGTGAATTTATACATTGATGGTCCAGGATCAACATTAGTGAATTTATACATTGATGGTCCAGGATCAACATTAATAATTTTATATATTGATGGTCCAGGGTCAACATTAATAATTTTATATATTGATGGTCCAGGATCAACATTAGTGAATTTATTTATCGAGGGTCCAGGATCAACATTAGTGAATTTATATATTGATGGTCCAGGATCATCATTAGTGAGTTTATATATTGATGGTCCAGGATCAACATTAGTGAATTTATATATTGATGGTCCAGGATCAACATTACTGAATTTATTTATCGAGGGTTCAGGATCAACATTAGTGAACTTATATATTGATGGTCCAGGATCAACATTAGTGAATTTATATACTGATGGTCCAGGATCAACATTAGTGAATTTATACATTGATGGTCCAGGATCGACATTAGTAAATTTATATATTGATGGTCCAGGATCGACATTAGTAAATTTATATATTGATGGTCCAGGATCAACATTAATAATTTTATATATTGATGGTCCAGGATGAACATTAGTGAATTTATATATTGATGGTCCAGGATCAACATTAATAATTTTATATATTGATGGTCCAGGATCAACATTAGTGAATTTATATATTGATGGTCCAGGATCAACATTAGTGAATTTAATTACTTGATGGTCCAGGATCAACATTAGTGAATTTATATATTGATGGTCCAGGATCAACATTACTGAACTTATTTATTGATGGTCCAGGATCAACATTAGTGAATTTATATATTGATGGTCGAGGATCAACATTAGTAAATTTATTTATTGATGGTATAGGATCAACATTAGTGAATTTATATATGGATGGTCCAGGATCAACATTAGTAAATTTATATATTGATGGTCCAGGATCAACATTAGTAAATTTATTTATTGATGGTCCAGGATCAACATTAGTGAATTTATATGTTGTTAATCCAGGATTAACATTAGTGAATTTATATATTGATGGTCCAGGATCAACATTAGTGAGTTTATATATTGATGGTCCAGGATCAACATTAGTGAGTTTATATATTGATGGTCCAGGATCAACATTAGTGAATTTATATAATGATGGTCCAGGATCAACATTATTAATTTTATATATTGATGGTCCAGGATCAACATTAGTGAATTTATATATTGATGGTCCAGGATCAACATTAGTGAATTTATTTATGGATGGTCCAGGATCAACATTAGTAAATTTATATATTGATGGTCCAGGATCAACATTAGTAAATTTATATATTGATGGTCCAGGATCAACATTAGTGAATTTATATATTGTTGGTCCAGGATTAACATTAGTGAATTTATATATTGATGGTCCAGGATCAACATTAGTGAATTTATACATTGATGGTCCAGGATCAACATTAGTGAATTTCTACATTGATGGTCCAGGATCAACATTAATAATTTTATATATTGATGGTCCAGGATCGACATTAGTGAATTTCTACATTGATGGTCCAGGATCAACATTAATAATTTTATATATTGATGGTCCAGGATCAACATTAGTGAATTTCTACATTGATGGTCCAGGATCAACATTAATAATTTTATATATTGATGGTCCAGGATCAACATTAGTGATTTTATATATTGATGGTCCAGGATCAACATTAGTGAATTCATACATTGATGTTCCAGGATCAACATTAGTGAATTTATACATTGATGGTCCAGGATCAACATTAGTGAATTTATACATTGATGGTCCAGGATCAACATTAATAATTTTATATATTGATGGTCCAGGATCAACATTAGTGAATTTATTTATCGAGGGTCCAGGATCAACATTAGTGAATTTATATATTGATGGTCCAGGATCATCATTAGTGAGTTTATATATTGATGGTCCAGGATCAACATTAGTAAATTTATATATTGATGGTCCAGGATCAACATTAGTAAATTTATTTATTGATGGTCCAAGATGAACAATAGTGAATTTATATATTGATGGTCCAGGATCAACATAAGTGAATTTATATATTGTTGGTCCAGGAATAACATTAGTGAATTTATATATTGATGGTCCAGGATCAACATTAGTGAGTTTATATATTGATGGTCCAGGATCAACAATAATGAATTTATATATTGATGGTCCAGGATCAACATTACTGAACTTATTTATTGATGGTCCAGGATCAACATTAGTGAATTTATATATTGATGGTCGAGGATCAACATTAGTAAATTTATTTATTGATGGTATAGGATCAACATTAGTGAATTTATATATGGATGGTCCAGGATCAACATTAGTAAATTTATATATTGATGGTCCAGGATCAACATTAGTAAATTTATTTATTGATGGTCCAGGATCAACATTAGTGAATTTATATGTTGTTAATCCAGGATTAACATTAGTGAATTTATATATTGATGGTCCAGGATCAACATTAGTGAGTTTATATATTGATGGTCCAGGATCAACATTAGTGAGTTTATATATTGATGGTCCAGGATCAACATTAGTGAATTTATATAATGATGGTCCAGGATCAACATTATTAATTTTATATATTGATGGTCCAGGATCAACATTAGTGAATTTATATATTGATGGTCCAGGATCAACATTAGTGAATTTATATATTGATGGTCCAGGATCAACATTAGTAAATTTATATATTGATGGTCCAGGATCAACATTAGTGAATTTATATATTGTTGGTCCAGGATTAACATTAGTGAATTTATATATTGATGGTCCAGGATCAACATTAGTGAATTTATATATTGTTGGTCCAGGATCAACTTTAGTGAATTTATATATTGATGGTCCAAGATCAACATTAGTGACTTTAAATAATAAATGGTCCAGGATCAACATTAGTGAATTTATATATTGATGGTCCAGGATCAACATTAGTGAATTTATACATTGATGGTCCAGGATCAACATTAGTGAATTTCTACATTGATGGTCCAGGATCAACATTAATAATTTTATATATTGATGGTCCAGGATCGACATTAGTGAATTTCTACATTGATGGTCCAGGATCAACATTAATAATTTTATATATTGATGGTCCAGGATCAACATTAGTGAATTTCTACATTGATGGTCCAGGATCAACATTAATAATTTTATATATTGATGGTCCAGGATCAACATTAGTGATTTTATATATTGATGGTCCAGGATCAACATTAGTGAATTCATACATTGATGTTCCAGGATCAACATTAGTGAATTTATACATTGATGGTCCAGGATCAACATTAGTGAATTTATACATTGATGGTCCAGGATCAACATTAATAATTTTATATATTGATGGTCCAGGATCAACATTAGTGAATTTATTTATCGAGGGTCCAGGATCAACATTAGTGAATTTATATATTGATGGTCCAGGATCATCATTAGTGAGTTTATATATTGATGGTCCAGGATCAACATTAGTAAATTTATATATTGATGGTCCAGGATCAACATTAGTAAATTTATTTATTGATGGTCCAAGATGAACAATAGTGAATTTATATATTGATGGTCCAGGATCAACATAAGTGAATTTATATATTGTTGGTCCAGGAATAACATTAGTGAATTTATATATTGATGGTCCAGGATCAACATTAGTGAGTTTATATATTGATGGTCCAGGATCAACAATAATGAATTTATATATTGATGGTCCAGGATCAACATTAGTGAATTTATATAATGATGGTCCAGGATCGACATTAATGCATTTGTATATTGATGGTCCAGGATCAACATTAGTGAATTTATATACTGATGGTCCAGGATCAACATTAGTAAATTTATATATTGATGGTCCAGGATCAACATTAATAATTTTATATATTGATGGTCCAGGATCAACATTAGTGAATTTATACATTGATGGTCCAGGATCAACATTAGTAAATTAATATATTGATGGTCCAGGATCAACATTAATAATTTTATATATTGATGGTCCAGGATCAACATTAGTGAATTTATATATTGATGGTCCAGGATCAACATTAGTGAATTTATACATTGATGGTCCAGGATCAACATTAGTGAATTTATACATTGATGGTCCATTATTAACATTAGTGAATTTATACATTGATGGTCCAGGATCAACATTAGTGAATTTATATATTGATGGTCCAGGATCGACATTAGTGAATTTATATATTGATGGTCCAGGATCAACATTAATAAATGTGTGTATTGATGGACCAGGATCAATATTAGTGAATTTATATATTGATGGTCCAGGATCAACATTAGTGAATTTATACATTGATGGTCCAGGACCAATATTAGTGAATTTATACATTAATGGTCCAGGATCAACATTAATAATTTTATATATTGATGGTCCAGGATCGACATTAGTGAATTTATATATTGATGGTCCAGGATCGACATTAGTGAATTTATATATTGATGGTCCAGGATCGACATTAGTGAATTTATATACTGATGGTCCAGGATCAACATTACTAAATTTATATATAGATTGTCCAGGATCAACATTATTGACTTTAATTACTTGATGGTCCAGGATCAACATTAGTGACTTTTTATATTAATGGTACAGGACCAATAATAGTGAATTTATATATTAATGGTCCAGGATCAACATTAGTGAACTTATATATTGATGGTCCAGGATCAACATTAGTGAATTTATATATGGATGGTCCAGGATCAACATTAGTAATTTTATATATTGATGGTCCAGGATCAACATTAGTGAATTTATATTTTGATGGTCCAGGATCAACATTAGTAAATTTATATATTGTTGGTCCAGGATCAACATTAGTGAATTTATATATTGATGGTCCAGGATCAACATTAATAATTTTATATATTGACGGTCCAGGATCAACATTAGTAAATTTATATATTGATGGTTAAGGATCAACATTAGTGAATTTATATATTGATGGTCCAGGATCAACATTAGTAAATTTATATATAGATGGTCCAGGATCAACATTAGTAAATTTATATATTGATGGTCCAGGATCAACATTAGTGAATTTATATATTGAGGGTCCAGGATCAACATTAGTGAATTTATACATTGATTGTCCAGGATCAACATTAGTGAATTTATACATTGATGGTCCAGGATCAACATTAGTACATTTATATATTGATGGTCCAGGATCAACATTAATAATTTTATATATGGATGGTCCAGGATGAACATTAGTGAATTTATATATTGATGGTCCAGGATCAACATTAATACATTTATACATTGATGGTCCAGGATCAACATTAGTGAATTTATATATTGATGGTCCAGGATCAACATTAGTGAATTTATATATTGATGGTCCAGGATCAACATTAATAAATTTATGTATTGATGGTCCAGGATCAACATTAGTGAATTTATATACTGATGGTCCAGGATCAACATTAGTGAATTTATACATTGATGGTCGAGGATCAACATTAGTGAATTTATACATTGATGGTCCAGGATCAACATTAGTGAATTTATACATTGATGGTCCAGGATCAACATTAGTGAATTTATACATTGATGGTCCAGGATCAACATTAGTGAATTTATATATTGATGGTCCAGGATCAACATTAGTGACTTTAATTACTTGATGGTCCAGGATCAACATTAGTGAATTTATATATTGATGGTGCAGGATCAACATTAGTGAATTTATATATTGATGGTCCAGGATCAACATTAGTGAATTTATTTATTGATGGTCCAGGATCAACATTAGTGAATTTATATATTGATGGTCCAGGATCAACATTAGTACATTTATATATTGATGGTCCAGGATCTTCATTAGTGAGTTTATATATTGATGGTCCAGGATCAACATTAGTGAGTTTATATATTGATGGTCCAGGATAAACATTAATGAATTTATATATTGATGGTCCAGGATCAACATTAGTGACTTTAAATAATAGATGGTCCAGGATCAACATTAGTAAATTTATATATTGATGGTCCAGGATCAACATTAGTGAATTTATATATTCATGGTCCAGGATCGACATTAGTGAATTTATAAATTGATGGTCCAGGATCAACATTAGTGAATTTATATATTGATGGTCGAGGATCAACATTATTGAATTTATATACTGATGGTCCAGGATCAACATTAGTGAATTTTTACATTGATGGTCCAGGATCAACATTAGTGAATTTATACATTGATGGTCCAGGATCAACATTAGTGAATTTATATATTGATGGTCCAGGATCAACATTAATAAATTTATGTATTGATGGTCCAGGATCGACATTAGTTAATTTATATATTGATGGTCCAGGATCAACATTAGTGAATTTATATATTGATGGTCTAGGATCAACATTATTGAATTTATATACTGATGGTCCAGGATCAACATTAGTGAATTTTTACATTGATGGTCCAGGATCAACATTAGTGAATTTATACATTGATGGTCCAGGATCAACATTAATAATTGTGTATATTGATGGTCCAGGATACACATTAGTAATATTATATATATGGTCCAGGATCAACATTAGTGAATTTATATATTGATGGTCCAGGATCAACATTAGTGAATTTATATATTGATGGTCCAGGATCAACATTAGTGAATTTATATATTGATGGTCCAGGATCAACATTAGTGAATTTATACATTGATTGTCCAGGATCAACATTAGTGAATTTATACATTGATGGTCCAGGATCAACATTAATAATTTTATATATTGATGGTCCAGGATCAACATTAGTGAATTTATACATTGATGGTCCAGGATCAACATTAATAATTTCATATATGGATGGTCCAGGATGAACAATAGTGAATTTATATATTGATGGTCCAGGATCAACATTAATAAATTTATACATTGATGGTCCAGGATCAACATTAGTGAATTTATATATTGATGGTCCAGGATCAACATTAGTGAATTTATATATTGATGGTCCAGGATCAACATTAATAAATTTATGTATTGATGGTCCAGGATCAACATTAGTGAATTTATATATTGATGGTCGAGGATCAACATTATTGAATTAATATACTGATGGTCCAGGATCAACATTAGTGAATTTTTACATTGATGGTCCAGGATCAACATTAGTGAATTTATACATTGATGGTCCAGGATCAACATTAATAATTGTGTATATTGATGGTCCAGGATACACATTAGTAATATTATATATTGATGGTCCAGGATCAACATTAGTGAATTTATATATTGATGGTCCAGGATCAACATTAGTGAATTTATATATTGATGGTCCAGGATCAACATTAGTGAATTTATATATTGATGGTCCAGGATCAACATTAGTGAATTTATACATTGATTGTCCAGGATCAACATTAGTGAATTTATACATTGATGGTCCAGGATCAACATTAATAATTTTATATATTGATGGTCCAGGATCAACATTAGTGAATTTATACATTGATGGTCCAGGATCAACATTAATAATTTTATATATGGATGGTCCAGGATGAACATTAGTGAATTTATATATTGATGGTCCAGGATCAACATTAATAAATTTATACATTGATGGTCCAGGATCAACATTAGTGAATTTATATATTGATGGTCCAGGATCAACATTAGTGAATTTATATATTGATGGTCCAGGATCAACATTAGTGAATTTATATATTGATGGTCGAGGATCAACATTATAGAATTTATATACTGATGGTCCAGGATCAACATTAGTGAATTTATACATTGATGGTCCAGGATCAATATTAGTGAATTTATACATTGATGGTCCAGGATCAACATTAATAATTTTGTATATTGATGGTCCAGGATACACATTAGTAATATTATATATTGATGGTCCAGGATCAACATTAGTGAATTTATATATTGATGGTCCAGGATCAACATTAATAATTTTATATATTGATGGTCCAGGATCAACATTAGTGAATTTATATATTGATGGTCCAGGATCAACATTAGTGAATTTATATATTGATGGTCCAGTATCAACATTAGTAAATTTATATATAGATGGTCCAGGATCAACATTAGTGACTTTAATTACTTGATGGTCCAGGATCAACATTAGTGAATTTATATATTGATGGTCCAGGATCAACATTAGTGAATTTATATATTGATGGTCCAGGATCAACATTAGTGAATTTATATATTGATGGTCCAGGATCAACATTAGTGAATTTATATATTGATGGTCCAGGATTAACATTAGTGAATTTATATATTGATGGTCCAGGATCAACATTAGTGAATTTATATATTAATGGTCCAGGATCAACATTAATAATTTTGTATATTGATGGTCCAGGATACACATTAGTAATATTATATATTGATGGTCCAGGATCAACATTAGTGAATTTATATATTGATGGTCCAGGATCAACATTAGTGACTTTAATTACTTGATGGTCCAGGATAAACATTAGTGAATTTATATATTGATGGTCCAGGATCAACATTAGTGAATTTATATATTGATGGTCCAGGATCAACATTAGTGAATTTATATATTGATGGTCCAGGATCAACATTAGTAAATTTATATATTGATGGTCCAGGATCAACATTAGTGAATTTATATATTGATGGTCCAGGATCAACATTAGTGAATTTATATATTGATGGTCCAGGATCAACATTAGTGAATTTATATATTGATGGTCCAGGATCAACATTAGTGAATTTATATACTGATGGTCGAGGATCAACATTAGTACATTTATATATTGATGGTCCAGGATCTTCATTAGTGAGTTTATATATTGATGGTCCAGGATCAACATTAGTGAGTTTATATATTGATGGTCCAGGATCAACATTAATGAATTTATATATTGATGGTCCAGGATCAACATTAGTGACTTTAATTACTTGATGGTCCAGGATAAGCATTAGTGAATTTATGTATTGATGGTCCAGGATCAACATTAGTGAATTTATATATTGATGGTCCAGGATCAACATTAGTGAATTTATATATTCATGGTCCAGGATCGACATTAGTGAATTTATAAATTGATGGTCCAGGATCAACATTAGTGAATTTATATATTGATGGTCCAGGATCAACATTAGTGAATTTATATATTGATGGTCCAGGATCAACATTATTGAATTTATATACTGATGGTCCAGGATCAACATTAGTGAATTTTTACATTGATGGTCCAGGATCAACATTAGTGAATTTATACATTGATGGTCCAGGATCAACATTAATAATTTTATATATGGATGGTCCAGGATGAACATTAGTGAATTTATATATTGATGGTCCAGGATCAACATTAGTGAATTTATATATTGATGGTCCAGGATCAACATTAGTGAATTTATATATTGATGGTCCAGGATCAACATTAATAAATTTATGTATTGATGGTCCAGGATCAACATTAGTGAATTTATATATTGATGGTCGAGGATCAACATTATTGAATTTATATACTGATGGTCCAGGATCAACATTAGTGAATTTATATATTGATGGTCCAGGATCAACATTAATAATTTTGTATATTGATGGTCCAGGATACACATTAGTAATATTATATATTGATGGTCCAGGATCGACATTAGTGAATTTATATATTGATGGTCCAGGATCAACATTAGTGACTTTAATTACTTGATGGTCCAGGATAAACATTAGTGAATTTATATATTGATGGTCCAGGATCAACATTAGTGAATTTATATATTGATGGTCCAGGATCAACATTAGTGAATTTATATATTGATGGTCCAGGATCAACATTAGTAAATTTATATATTGATGGTCCAGGATCAACATTAGTGAATTTATATATTGATGGTCCAGGATCAACATTAGTGAATTTATATATTGATGGTCCAGGATCAACATTAGTGAATTTATATATTGATGGTCCAGGATCAACATTAGTGAATTTATATACTGATGGTCGAGGATCAACATTAGTACATTTATATATTGATGGTCCAGGATCTTCATTAGTGAGTTTATATATTGATGGTCCAGGATCAACATTAGTGAGTTTATATATTGATGGTCCAGGATCAACATTAATGAATTTATATATTGATGGTCCAGGATCAACATTAGTGACTTTAATTACTTGATGGTCCAGGATAAGCATTAGTGAATTTATGTATTGATGGTCCAGGATCAACATTAGTGAATTTATATATTGATGGTCCAGGATCAACATTAGTGAATTTATATATTCATGGTCCAGGATCGACATTAGTGAATTTATAAATTGATGGTCCAGGATCAACATTAGTGAATTTATATATTGATGGTCCAGGATCAACATTAGTGAATTTATATATTGATGGTCCAGGATCAACATTATTGAATTTATATACTGATGGTCCAGGATCAACATTAGTGAATTTTTACATTGATGGTCCAGGATCAACATTAGTGAATTTATATATTGATGGTCCAGGATCAACATTAATAATTTTATATATGGATGGTCCAGGATGAACATTAGTGAATTTATATATTGATGGTCCAGGATCAACATTAGTGAATTTATATATTGATGGTCCAGGATCAACATTAGTGAATTTATATATTGATGGTCCAGGATCAACATTAATAAATTTATGTATTGATGGTCCAGGATCAACATTAGTGAATTTATATATTGATGGTCGAGGATCAACATTATTGAATTTATATACTGATGGTCCAGGATCAACATTAGTGAATTTATACATTGATGGTCGAGGATCAACATTAGTGAATTTATACATTGATGGTCCAGGATCAACATTAGTGAATTTATACATTGATGGTCCAGGATCAACATTAGTGAATTTATATATTGATGGTCCAGGATCAACATTAATAAATTTATGTATAGATGGTCCAGGATCAACATTAGTGACTTTAATTACTTGATGGTCCAGGATCAACATTAGTGAATTTATATATTGATGGTGCAGGATCAACATTAGTGAATTTATATATTGATGGTCCAGGATCAACATTAGTGAATTTATTTATTGATGGTCCAGGATCAACATTAGTGAATTTATATATTGATGGTCCAGGATTAACATTAGTGAATTTATAAATTGATGGTCCAGGATCAACATTAGTGAATTTATATATTGATGGTCCAGGATCAACATTAGTACATTTATATATTGATGGTCCAGGATCTTCATTAGTGAGTTTATATATTGATGGTCCAGGATCAACATTAATGAATTTATATATTGATGGTCCAGGATCAACATTAGTGACTTTAAATAATAGATGGTCCAGGATCAACATTAGTAAATTTATATATTGATGGTCCAGGATCAACATTAGTGAATTTATATATTCATGGTCCAGGATCGACATTAGTGAATTTATAAATTGATGGTCCAGGATCAACATTAGTGAATTTATATATTGATGGTCCAGGATCAACATTAGTGAATTTATATATTGATGGTCCAGGATCAACATTAGTGAATTTATATATTGATGGTCCAGGATCAACATTAATAAATTTATGTATTGATGGTCCAGGATCAACATTAGTGAATTTATATATTGATGGTCCAGGATCAACATTAGTGAATTTATACATTGATGGTCCAGGATCAACATTAGTGAATTTATATATTGATGGTCCAGGATCAACATTATTGAATTTATATACTGATGGTCCAGGATCAACATTAGTGAATTTATACATTGATGGTCCAGGATCAACGATAGTGAATTTATATATTGATGGTCCAGGATCAACATTAGTGAATTTATATATTGATGGTCCAGGATCAACATTAGTGAATTTATATATTGATGGTCCAGGATAAACATTAGTGAATTTATATACTGATGGTCCAGGATCAACATTAGTGAATTTATACATTGATGGTCCAGGATCAACATTAGTAAATTTATATATTGATGGTCAAGGATCAACATTAATAATTTTATATATTGATGGTCCAGGATCAACATTAGTGAATTTATACATTGATGGTCCAGGATCAACATTAATAATTTTATATATGGATGGTCCAGGATGAACATTAGTGAATTTATATATTGATGGTCCAGGATCAACATTAATAATTTTATATAATGATGCTCCAGGATCGACATACGAGAATTTGTATATTCATGGTCCAGGATCAACATTAGTAAAATTATATATTAATGGTCCAGGATCATCATTAGTGAGTTTATATATTGATGGTCCTGGATCAACATTGGTGAATTTATATATTGATGGTCTTACGATCGACATTAGTGAATTTATATATTGATGGTCCAGGATCAACATTAATACTTTTATGTATTGATGGTCCAGGATCAACATTAGTGAATTTATACATTGATGGTCCAGGATCAACATTAATAATTTTGTATATTGATGGTCCAGGATCAACATTAGTGAATTTATATATTGATGGTCCAGGATCAACATTAGTGAATTTATATATTGATGGTCCAGGATCAACATTAGTGAATTTATATATTGATGGTCCAGGATCAACATTAGTGAATTTATATATTGATGGTCCAGGATCAACATTAGTGAATTTATATACTGATGGTCCAGGATCAACATTAGTGAATTTATACATTGATGGTCCAGGATCAACATTAGTAAATTTATATATTGATGGTCCAGGATCAACATTATTAATTTTATATATTGATGGTCCAGGATCAACATTAGTGAATTTATATATTGATGGTCCAGGATCAACATTAGTGAATTTATATATTGATGGTCCAGGATCAACATTAGTGAATTTATATATTGATGGTCCAGGATCAACATTAGTAAATTTATATATTGATGGTCCAGGATCAACATTAGTGAATTTATATACTGATGGTCCAGGATCAACATTAGTGAATTTATATACTGATGGTCCAGGATCAACATTAGTGAATTTATATATTGATGTTCCAGGATCAACATTAGTAAATTTATATATTGATGGTCCAGGATAAACATTAGTGAATGTATACATTGATGGTCCAGGATCAACATTAGTAAATTTATACATTGATGGTCCAGGATCAACATCAGTGAATTTATATATTGATGGTCCAGGATCAACATTAGTGAATTTATATAATGATGGTCCAGGATCGACATACGTGAATTTGTATATTCATGGTCCAGGATCAACATTAGTGAATTTTATATATCAAGGGTCCAGGATCAACATTAGTGAGTTTATATATTGATGGTCCAGGATCAACATTAGTGAGTTGATATATTGATGGTCCAGGATCAACATTAGTGAATTTATATATTTATGGTCCAGGATCAACATTAGTGAATTTATATATTGATGGTCCAGGATCAACATTAGTGAATTTAAATACTGATGGTCCAGGATCAACATTAGTGAATTTATACATTGATGGTCCAGGATCAACATTAGTGAATTTATATATTGATGGTCCAGGATCAACATTAGTGAATTTGTACATTGATGGTCCAGGATCAACATTAATAATTTTATACATTGATGGTCCAGGATCAACATTAGTGAATTTATATATTGTTGGTCCAGGATCAACATTAGTGAATTTATATATTGATGGTCCAGGATCAACATTAGTGAATTTATATATTGATGGTCCAGCATCAACATTAGTGAGTTTATATAATGATGGTCCAGGATCGACATACGTGAATTTGTATATTGGTGGTCCAGGATCAACATTAGTGAATTTATACATTGATGGTCCAGGATCAACATTAATAATTTTATATATTGATGGTCCAGGATCAACATTAATAAATTTTTATATTGATGGTCCAGGATCAACATTAGTGAATTTATATATTGATGGTCCAGGATCAACATTAGTGAGTTTATATATTGATTGTCCAGGATCATCATTAGTGAATTTATATGTTAATGGTCCAGGATCAACATTGGTGAATTTTATATATCAAGGGTCCAGGATCAACATTAGTGAGTTTATATATTGATGGTCCAGGATCAACATTACTGAGTTTATATATTGATGGTCCAGGATCAACATTACTGAGTTTATATATTGATGGTCCAGGATCGACATTAGTGAATTTATATATTGATGGTCCAGGATCAACATTAGTAAATTTTATATATTAATGGTCCAGCACCAATATTAGTGAATTTATATATTGATGGTCCAGAATCAACATTAGTGAATGTATATAATGATGGTCCAGGATCGACATTAGTGAATTTATATATTGATCGTCCAGGATCGACATTAGTGAATTTATATATTGATGGTCCAGGATCAACATTAGTAAATTTTATATATTAATGGTCCAGCACCAATATTAGTGAATTTATATAATGATGGTCCAGGATTAACATTAGTGAATTTATATATTGAGGGTCCAGGATCAACATTAGTAAATTTATATATTGATGGTCCAGGATCAACATTAGTGAATTTATATATTGATGGTCCAGGATCAACATTAGTGACTTTAAATAATAGATGGTCCAGGATCAACATTAGTAAATTTATATATTGATGGTCCAGGATCAACATTAGTGAATATATACATTGATGGTCCAGGATCAACATAAGTGAATTTATATATTGATGTTCCAGGATCAACATTAGTGAATTTATATATTGATGGTCCAGGATCAACATTAGTGAATATATATAATGATGGTCCAGGATCAACATTAGTGAATATATATAATGATGGTCCAGGATCAACATTAGTGAATTTATATATTGATGGTCCAGGATCGACATTAGTGAATTTATATATTGATCGTCCAGGATCAACATTAGTAAATTTATATATTGATGGTCCAGGATCAACATTAATGAATTTATATATTTATGGTCCAGGATCAACATTAATGAATTTATATATTGATGGTCCAGGATCAACATTAGTGAATTTATATATTGATGGTCCAGGATCAACATTAGTGACTTTAAATAATAGATGGTCCAGGATCAACATTAGTAAATTTATATATTGATGGTCCAGGATCAACATTAATGAATTTATATATTGATGGTCCAGGATCAACATTAGTGAATTTATATATTGATGGTCCAGGATCAATATTAGTGAATTTATATATTCATGGTCCAGGATTATCATTAGTAAATTTTATATATCAAGAGTCCAGGATCAACATAAGTGAATTTATATATTGATGTTCCAGGATCAACATTAGTGAATTTATAAATTGATGGTCGAGGATCAACATTAGTGAATTTATATATTAATGGTCCAGGATCAACATTTGTGAATTTATATATATCGAGGGTCCAAGATCAACATTAGTGAATTTATATATTGATGGTCCAGGATCAACATTAGTGAATTTATATATTGATGGTCCAGGGTCAACATTAGTGAATTTATATATTGATGGTCCAGGATCAACATTAGTGAATTTATATATTGATGGTCCAGGATCAACATTTGTGAATTTATATATTGATGGTCTTAGGATCAACATTAGTGAATTTATATATATCGAGGGTCCAAGATCAACATTAGTGAATTTATATAATGATGGTCCAGGATCAACATAAGTGAATTTATATATTGATGGTCCAGGATCAACATTACTGAATTTATATATTGATGGTCCAGGGTCAACATTAGTGAATTTATATATTGATGGTCCAGGATCAACATTAGTGAATTTATATATTGATGGTCCAGGATCAACATTTGTGAATTTATATATTGATGGTCTTAGGATCAACATTAGTGAATTTATATATATCGAGGGTCCAAGATCAACATTAGTGAATTTATATAATGATGGTCCAGGATCAACATAAGTGAATTTATATATTGATGGTCCAGGATCAACATTAGTGAATTTATATATTGATGGTCCAGGATCGACATTAGTGTATTTATATGTTGATGGTCTTAGGATCAACATTAGTGAATTTATATATTGATGGTCCAGGATCAACATTAGTGAATTTATATATTGATGGTCCAGGATCGACATTAGTGTATTTATATACTGATGGTCCAGGATCAACATTAGTGAATTTATATATTGATGGTCCAGGATCAACATTAGTGAATTTATATATTGATGGTCCAGGATCAACATTAGTGAATTTATATAATGATGGTCCAGGATCAACATTAGTGAATTTATATAATGATGGTCCAGGATCGACATTAGTAAATATATATAATGATGGTCCAGGATCAACATTAGTGAATTTATATATTGAGGGTCCAGGATCAACATTAGTGAAATTATATAATGATGGTCCAGGATCGACATTAGTGAATTTATATATTGATGGTCCAGGATTGACATCAGTGAATTTATAAATTGATGGTCCAGGATCAACATTAGTGAATTTATATATTGATGGTCCAGGATCAACATTATTGAATTTATATATTGATGGTCCAGGATCAACATTAGTGAGTTTATATAATGATGGTCCAGGATCAACATTAGTGAATTTATATATTGATGGTCCAGGATCAACAATAGTGAATTTATATATTGATGGTCCAGGATCAACAATAGTGAATTTATATATTGATGGTCCAGGATCAACATTAGTGAATTTATATATTGATGGTCCAGGATCAACATTAGTGAATTAATATATTGATGTTCCAGGATCAACAATAGTGAATTTATATATTGATGGTCCAGGATCAACAATAGTGAATTTATATATTGATGGTCCAGGATCAACGTTAGTAAAATTATATATTGATGGTCCAGGATCAACATTAGTGAATTAATATATTGATGTTCCAGGATCAACAATAGTGAATTTATATATTGATGGTCCAGGATCAACAATAGTGAATTTATATATTGATGTTCCAGGATCAACAATAGTGAATTTATATATTGATGGTCCAGGATCAACAATAGTGAATTTATATATTGATGGTCCAGGATCAACATTAGTGAATTTATATATTGATGGTCCAGGATCAACGTTAGTAAAATTATATAATGATGGTCCAGGATCAACATTAGTGATTTTAATTACTTGATGGTCCAGGATCAACATTAGGGAATTTTATATATTGATGGTCCAGGATCGACATCAGTGAATTTATATATTGATGGTCCAGGATCAACATTAGTGAATTTTATATATATATATATATATATATATATATATATATATATATATATATATATATATATATATATATATATATATATATATATATATATATATATATATATATATATATATATATATATATATTGACGTGGGACCGTGTCTCATAGCTTGGCACTAGCAGGTTGCCTTCGGAAAGCACATGCAGTCATGAATAATTAAGAAGCCATCTCTTCTCATAGGATAAGAAAACTCTGCTATGAATAATAATCGGAAATTGACGCGTCATCTTTGCACTTGCAGTTCTGTGCTACGTCGCCCATTTCATCTTGCCCCAAAAATCATTTTAAACCTTGAAGCTGAAATTAGCTGACAAAAGCTCAAAATTATCCAGTTTTTCCCACAATTAAAGCTAACAGGTGCTATCATTGTCTTAACTGATGCTCAACACACACAAATCTGTTAAAATCTCAAAAAAAAAAAAAAAAGTACTCAAGGGTTTCGTAACCCTTTAACAAAACGAAGAATTCAAAGTAATATAGAACATAACAAGAGTTACTAAATCATGAAAGAACTTTGAGCATTGTTTTAGATTGAACTGATGCTGGTAGCACTATTTTAAGTTTATAAATATATCTAAATGATCTGTTGTATTGACAGGGCAGTCTACTGAACATACATTGATTCTGTCAGTCATGTATGCATTCACACAAGGTTGAATATGGTGCTTACAGGCTCTGCTCTGTAGCTCTGGGGGCTTTTGCCTGAGGCTTTGGAGATCTCAAATCTTTAGCTACCTTTATTATTTGTTTCCTATAAGTTATAATCAAATCCTTCTATTTATTTTCACACTGTATTTGATCCTATAAATGTTAGATGAAATCTGTTGATCTTGTGACATATATAGTTAGTACATAAATAATTGTAACTAAATACTAAATTGCGATTTTGTTTTAATGCAAATCTAATAATAAAGCAACAATGTTTTAGCAACAGTTGAGTTTTTTTATGTTCATCCTTTTAATAGGATGGTGACAAAACAGAAACACTAATTTATTACTTTTATTATGGATTAACAAAATTGATAAGCAAAATAGCACTTTTGCTATAGACCAACTAACCGTTTGTTTTGACTTTTATTGGGAGTTTCAATTTGACAGTGTTGCTACTGTACATTATTATACTATAAAAAGTAATGTATTAATATACTACTACTACTACTAATAATAATAATAGTAATAATAAACAATAAAATATTATGATTATTATTATTATTATTATTATTAATAATAATAATAATAATAATAATAATAATAATAATAATAATAATAATAATAATAATAATAATAATAATAAAGCATTACTTTGTAAAAAAAAAAAAAAAAAAAAAAAAAACATCTTGATTTCTCCACAAGGGGTGGGATTTATTTTAAGGAAAGCATTGGTAGCACTCCAAGAAATTTAACCTGACAGTATTTTGGCGACTTTGTGAGGATGTGAAATGAAAAAGCACTGATTTGCATGCCAGCCTCGCCTCGCTCATCACGTTCAGCACCCAAATACAGGCAGAAAGGCAGAAGCTTAGCGCGTGGTGGTTGTGCACTGCATGCACACTTTGTTTGCTTTGAAATGCAGGATCAAACAGGGCCATGCCGCAAAAGGTTAGCCTGTTAGAGGACAAATATACAGTATCTGTATCTCTCTCAGTCTCTCTTGCTCCCTCTCCTACACACACACTCGCGGCTCACGTTTCCGCGCTCGCTTTCCAACGTGCTGCTTTGACGCCCAGATGTCTCTCCTGTGCCCGGCTCCTTACACACAGTTACACGCTGCATACTAATAAACTTCAGCCTGAACGGGATGAACGAGACATACAAATGTCGTTTCATCTCAGTCGCACGCTGATCCTGCCTCACGCAACATGTTGCGCATGTTTTTTCTTCCTCAGTCTTTGCGCATTTAAGGAAAATTACGCATAGCTAAAACGATGCTGTTATTGAACGCCACCGCGTCTTTAAACGTCCACACTGCGTCGTTTATTTCGCTCGAGTATTGTGATGAACGGATTGCGGTTTGACGGGATGCTGAAGGTGAATGGAGCGAGAGGAAGGACAAGGCGGGCGACCGGCTTCTAAACGTGTACTGGAAGATGTGCGTTTATTATGAGTGATCTCTCACATTGACACGTCCAGTGAGTGCGCGCGTGTGTAAGAGTGAGTGAGTGAGTGAGTGCGGGCGCGCGCACGCGTGTGTATCCATCGCCCGTAGTCTGTAGATCTGTGTTACTGCGCCAGGATGGAGATGACGCAAATGACCCAGCTCCCCAAAAAGAGTTTCAAGACGAACATGGCGGCAACTTAACACAGGACCCAAGATGATGATGATGATGATGATGAACAGCAGAGAAGATCGAAGGCAATCCGCCCAGATAGGGAAAGAGCAGCTCGTTCAGCGTCTCGCCTTCCCTTGAGGAGATACGGGGACACAGGCAGGAGCTTCGGGAACAGAGGAGGCATGTTGTCACACAGAAGCGCTTTTTCTCCGGGGAGCCATGCGGAATAACGGAGATATGACCGCGAGCGGCTTCATCTAGCCCAGAGAGTCGGATACAGCTGACGAGAGCGCTGTTGAACGGAGGAAAACATTTCAAATCAATGCATTTTGTGGCAGGTCGAGGAGCCGTCGCGGTGGAGTCGGCCAGTGCTGCTCTTTCCTGAAATATGACCAGGGGTGCTTGGACGTGTCGGCAGCAAGATGACGGCTTAAAAATCTGCTTCGCACCCCGAGAGGACGAAAAGCCATTATTCACCGATTCGGAACGGGCCCAGAGATGGCGACTGTCCTTAGCCTCTCTTTTGTTTATCACCGTTTTGCTCTCTGATCATCTGTGGTTCTGCGCCGAGGCGAAACTGACGAGGACGCGAGACAAACGGCTGGACCACACCAACCATATACTTTCATCCAGCCATCAGACAGAGCAGAGTCTTATTTTTATAGGCAATTCTACCAAACCTCTGTGGAGACTTGAAACTTGTCATCCTGACAGCCTCTCCAAAAACTGCTTGACTTTCGCCGAGGCGGAAGCCGTGTGCTCGGGCCTCTCCGAGTGGAACCTGAGCGATTTCTATCTTTCTTTTTGTAATTCCTACTCTCTTTTGGATTTGTTTTACGGGTTTACGAGTCCGGACAATTTGACCTGTAGCCTGGACATGGCTGATGCGTCGGGATGCAGCCAGTGCGTTCAGGCTTACCAACGCTACGACCGACGAGCTCAGGAGAAATACCGAGAGTTTGAGCTTTTGGTTCAGAAATATGAAACGGATGTATATTCGGTGCGGACATGTATGGAAGAGTGCACGGTAGGCGAATGCTGCTTTTCTCTTTTGGTGTTGCTTTGTTTGCTGACGGCTTCTAAAAGAAGCGCATTGTGTGCGTACATTGCTTTCACGTTATCAAACGCTACATGTGTACGGTTCGCTGTTTTGTCATCTGCGCGCGAGAACGCGCGCGGATACAAGGTGCGCGCGCACTTGTGGATTAACGAGAGGTGGGTTTGTTTGACACCTTGAATGCATAAGTTTGGGTTAGAAGTAGGGTAGCTTTTGGAAGCTAATTATACGGTAATTTCTCACTCAGTTGTATGTGATGCAAATACACTGAAGGATAAGCAGGGCGAGCAGAACATAACCTAAACGAAAGCTATAATTTTAGGAAAAAAAGGTATGGTTCATCTAAAGTACCTCTTGACTAGTGACGTGATTTGATCATTTTCATTTTAGTATACGCAAAAGTCCTAAACCCCGAACTTGGCAGTTATTATATGTCCATGTGAAATACGACAGTAACAGCACATAGGCTGTTATGTAATGACAATGTCAATACACATTACCATAATGAATACCATATGGTATTTGCATGGTACTCCTGGGTATTTAAAACAAATCATGATGCAGCTCATGGCTGTTTTGGGTTCCTTGCTATTTTCATGCAAAATATACAATTTTTACCTTTTCATAAAGGTTAACCTATAATTGGTTAATGCAATAAACAAAAGAGCATCGCTCAGAAAAGTAGTTAAAGTATTAAGCTGGTGGTTCCACTCTATGTATTTTTGGGCTGATTTGTGCTTACTTCATCTAGCCAGGCAAGCCTAAAACCAGATAAGATGTAGGATGATACAGATGTGTTTTTTTTGTTTTGTTTTTTTACTACCTTTCGTAGTAGGGAATTATTTCAGTGTGGAAGGACAAATCTGAGGGCATGTCCTCTCATTTGGAGCCATCTGAGATTTATGGTTGTAGGTGTCCTACGATCTGCAGAGAGATAGAACAACACAAAGACTGTGTGGAGTGTGTGAGAGAGCGAGAGGGAGATGGCGCAGTGCTTTATGGAATTTCAATAACGTTAATAGTGCAGCAGTGATTTTTTATTTATTTTTTCTCTGTGTAATCCCCGGAAGTCTATTCTCTTCCAGTCATTGTTCAGGCATTTTTCCTTCAGTCATGGCGTTGAATAACAGTGTTGTTACACATGCATGAAATAGGACTGTTGCTCTTTGCCTCTAGCTTAATAGAGCAGCTGCAGCTGCCGCAGCAGAGGAGAGCATGTGAAGCATGTCATTCGCAAACGATTAGCTCTATCAGGTTTGTATTTCCTGTGCTGTGGGATGAGAAAACAAGGGCAAAATGTCCTGCCAAACTGACAGCAGGACACTTTGTAAAGTACACTGCACATTACACTTTCAGTGAGTGTGCAGCAGATTGTTGCATTTCTTCCTTGCTTTTTTCCATCTATTGTCTCTCTCTCTCTCTCTCTCTCTCTCTCTCTCTCTCTCTCTCTCTCTCTCTCTCTCTCTCATATCTTTAATTTATAGATTTTTTATTATTATTATTATTTCTCTTCAGTTTTGCTCAGGTTTGCAGGCGAGAGTAGTTTGGTCTCTGTCCATGGTGCTGAAACAAGTGCACACTGCTCTTTGCTGAATAATAAATATAAACTCACATTTAATTCACATAAGCAAGCTCATTTTCTCGTTATCAACAGTCTAAAACAAATTTATGATTTTTTTAAAATTTAGTTCTAGGTATCACAAGGTTGTATAATAAATCCTTAATAATAATAATTCCTTAGATTTATATAGCACTTTTCTTGACACTCAAAGTGCTTCACACATTTTTGGGCATAATCTCCTCATCCACCACCATTTACAGAAATAGAACAGATATAATTGATATTGTGCGTAACAAAAATGAATAATTAATTAACTAATAATTAATTAATTAATTAATTTGTGCTCAGGTTATTTTGGTGAATAAAAGCAACAACTTTACAATATTTGAAGTAACATTAGTCTCATAAATGTTTGTAAAATATATTCAGCATTTTTGCTTTATTTGATTTTCATCGGTACACATAAGACACTTATTTACAAACAATTATAGAACGATTGTTTGTATTAACTGTGATGTTATTTAATTAGTTTAAAAAAACAAATGTTTGATAAATATTTACTATTTTTGAGCAATCATGAGTTAATAATTTGTAGAAAATGTATTAAAGTCCATTTAGTTTTATTATATTTTCTTTTCTTTTTAGTTTTGCTCAGGTTTATATATATATATATATATATATATATATATATATATATTTAGTTTGCTGTCATGTTTTCATCATCTTGACCGTGAAATAAGTTTTGCACTAGAAACTCAAGCATTAGTAAGTTCCTAATATGCTGCACGCATCATGCCACTCACCAACTATTTACTCTTCAGATGGCACACAAATCCATTGCATAATCCATTTTAAGCCATAGATTGTTCAGACACTACCCAAAATTACTCCTCCATATCCCAGTCCAAAATCCGAAGCCTGTAGAGAACCTAAGGCAGAATAGCAACTATCTGGAAGAACTAAATGTATTATCCTCCATCTGTCTGAATGTGTGTGTGCATGTGCAAGAGGGAGTTAAGGAAAGTACAAGAAAACGAGAAGAGAGATTTTGTGTTTTGTTACCTCTTCCCTAGTTTCAGCCTGCGGCTCCACTGGCCGCCCACAGTCCGTTCACTGACCATCTGATGCACACACACACTGCACACTAAACTGCCCAGCTCTAATCTGATAGGCTGGTGTTGAACAAAATCCTCTGTTCCTCTGGTTCACCAACAGAAAGATACTGTACTTTATCCTACAGCAGGACTGTATATTCTGCTTTGTTTTCATATCTTTGTAATAATATGTACTTATTTCTTTAGAGTAAATAAAAATTATGAAAGCAGAGTGAATAAAAACATTTCGGGGGAAAAAGGGGTTTGTAAGGAAGTTGTCAATGATTAGGCTCACACAAAATCTGCAGAGACCTTTTGTCACAATCACCAGCAATCCAGCCTGTGCAGATCGCTGGTAAACACACAGTATCATATAGAATGACAAATCCGCCTTTAAATGGACTACAATATCCAGCACATTTACAAATATGTTTTCTGAGAAAAAAATGGGGATGTGTTCAATATTTATTTTTGCCGCTACACAAGACCAATCAAAAGTTCTAGGATTTGCAATGTATAGCTATGTGGTTGAGTAAAATATAACATTTGTCTTTTGATCTGCAAACTACTGATCCAGCTTCTTCTAAATGTGCAATTCAAATTTTGTCATTTACAGCTCAAAATGATAATTAGTAATAATAACATTTAACAAATATAAAAAAAGTATTATATTATTATTTTTTTTTTCCCCACATATGTTTAACTTTCAGACAGCACAATAATGTTTTAACTTTAGAAGAGTTAAGAATTGTTATATTGGTCATTAAATAAATAAAATAAACAAATAAATAGATAAATAAATAAGAAAATAACAGAATATATATATATATATATATATATATATATATATATATATATATATATATATATATATATATATATATATATATATATATATATATATATAATAAATTAATACAATAAATTAATAAATAAATAAATAATTCAAACATTTGATATTGTGTTCAAGTGTCAATTACTGGAAAAAAATGCAGAAATATTATCATATTTTAAGGAATAAAACAAATAATGTCAGTTTACTAGAAACATAGTAAACTAGTAATTCCAGGGAAGCAGAATCTTTAGGTGGCATTTATTTATTTATTTGTTTATTTATTCATTCATTCATTCATTCATTCATTCAATCATTCATTTATTTATTCATTTATTTATTTATTTATTTAAGTCTTGACACTAATTGGTACTTTCTTACTTTTTTATACATTTAAAGTAGATCAAATCCATTCATCAAAGTTATTTGTGTTCTAGAGCCATATTGAAAATTTCGTTTTTTGATCCACTTCAAATATTGACTACTATATGCACATTTTGCAATAGACCTAAAATGTACTGTTTCTAAAGATGCAGCTAACAACTTATGAAGTAAATATGCCTTTAAATAGTAAACTGACTGTGATTGGTCACTTTAAACGTCAATCAGACAGTCTCGTCCTCAGTAAGTGGGCAGGTCTTGGCCTGAATATGCTGCAGCATGAAGCAGATCTTATGCCGTTAGTCAATTGTCTAGATAAACAAGACGGCATCTTCCCGTCAGCGCTTTGTGGAGACATGCCTGTTCTAGCAAGACTTTTTTGTCGGTTAGAATGATTCTGATTGATTGATGTTGATTGACAGATGTTAGTAGAAGCAAAGGGGGCCCAGGTGTTCTCTTTTGAACATAGCCAGGGTTGTGTCAGAGTCAGGATCAGGTCAGATCTAGATGAGACTTGAATTTATTAACCATGTGAAGCATGACCGTGGAAATAGTAGATGGAAAATCAAATGTTTTGAAAGTTGTCGAGTCTCAGATAATAAAAAAAAAATAAGATGAGCTATAAGGGCAGCACAGTAGATAACACAATCGCCTCTCAGCAAGAAGTTCGCTGGTTTGAGCCCCGGCTGGATCAGTTGGCTATTCTGAGTTTGCATGTTCTCACCGTGTTTGTGTGGGTTTCCTCCGGGTGGTCCAGTTTCCCCCTCGATGCCAAAGACATGAGCTACAGGTGGATTGGGTAAGCTAAATTGTCCGTAGTTTATGTGTGTGAGTGGATGTATATGGATGTTTCCCAGTGATGGGTTGCAGCTGGAAGGGCATTCGCATTGTAAAACATATGTTGGATAAGTTGGCGGTTCGTTCCGCTGTGTCGACCCCAGATTAATAAAGGGACTAAGCTGAAAAGAAAATGAACGAATGAAGATGAAGTATATAATGAGCTAACCCTCAAATCTACTTTATTAAAATCTGAAAAGATATGCAGTTGGTTGGTTACTTAACATTTGTATTTTTTCTGTTTGGTTAAATCATTGTTTCTTTAAGTTTGACAGAAATGAAAGCTGTTTTGTTATATATTATTTTTATTTTAAGGTCAGTATTATTAGCCCTCTTAAATCTCCCCCCCCCCCCCCCAACTGGCTACAGAACAAAACTAGCTAACGTAATAAACTTAGTTAAGCATTTAAATAGCAATTTAGGCTACATAATAGTATCCTGCAAAATAACTAATCAAAAGAAATGGGTTAATAAATCTGTTATGTTCTACAAAATTTCTCCGTTAAACAGCCCTTGGGACATATTTATATAAAAAAAATACATTTTAATTTAAAAATTTCACAAGAGGTCTTCAACTATAATTTTATAAAGAGTGCCCATGAATCTCCCTAAAGGGCACTAGCTATATGTACTCCTCACCAGATGTTTACTTGGACAACAACCCCCACCATGATTTGCGACACTACAGCTGATACCAATCTGAACTCTGTATGTCATTAGTATGGATTGGTATATTGCTAGTATGTCCAATGTAAAGTCAATAGGAGTTTTTTTTTTCAATGAAAGTCTATGGGACAGTTGCTGAGGTGCTGCAAGAGGTTGCTAGGGTGTGGCTAGTAAGTTGAAAGGTCATCAGTGATTGGTAGATTGGTAGTCTGAGTTAAATAAGAGGCACCTTAAGTCTGTATGACAGTCTGGTGCAAAGTTATGAAGTCATAAAGTTTGGTCCAAAGTTGAGTCAATGGGACTTTTCCGAGTCAGTTTTTGGAAAACCGTTGGAAAACCGTTTTTTCAGTTGGAAAAAATATAGCAACTCGAGTCAGACCAGTTTAGAGGTTTGGTGTTAGTTTGGTGGTTGTAGTATGAACGGTCTAGAACAGAGGTCACCAAACTTATTCCTGGAGGGCCGGTGTCCTGATTTTAGCTTCAACCCTAATCAAACACATCTGAACAAGCTAATCAAGGTCTTACTAGGTATACTTGAAACATCCAGGCAGGTGTATTGAGGCAAGTTTGAGCTAAACCCTGCAGGGACCCTGGCCCTCCAGGACTGAAATTGGTGACCCCTTGTACTGTATTATGCTGAGTTTATAGTTTTTACTTCTGCTTAGAATCTTAGAAAATAAACATTTTTAGCGATCTGCCTACACAGAACTCCCCTGTACTTAAAAACCATGCATTGAAAGTCATCGCACTGCTTACCAAAGAAAAAACTGTAATCAACATACTAAATATTTTAGTGGTAATTGGTCCACAGAGAATGACTGGAATTGATACCTTACTGTTGTGTGTGTGTGTCTGTGTCATTGTAAGCTGCATATGAAGCACAACTCCTCTCCTTTTGTCCTCCTCCTTTTCATCAGCTAATCAGCGAGTGGAATGCAGACTGTAGAAAGTGTTGGAAGAATCACGTCGTCCTAATGAAATAAAAATCCGAATCTGGGGAGTTGGCAGCCTTTTAACACAATCTAAATTGCAAATCTACTCTCGTGTTCCTCCGACCTTTGCACAAGCACTGCACTTTGTGTTTGAATTGTGGAATGTCAGCTTAATGACCCCTGCGCTTCTTGAAGTGAAATTATATTTAGGTCGGAAAACAATCATATCTTTTTGTGCCTTTTTTCTTCTTCACCCTGTGCTTTTTCTCTGCTTCTCTCCCTGTGTGTTTGCTCGCCTCCTCACCTTTGTGGCCTGTGCATTGTTGCACACAAGTGGGAAGATAATGACATTTTTTGGTGAGAGGCTGCCCTCTTGACAGCATGACAGTGTGACTTTGTAAGGGCGCTTTATTCACTGCCTATACCATGGCGACTGCAGAGGGAACAGAATCTGGCCGCCTGCGTCCTTTTTCCTCGTAGCATTAAATATGTATGGGAGTAAAGAGGCATGGACCTGCCGGATCTCTGTTTGCAAGGGAAATTAATGAGACGGAAAGACGGCGATTTCCACCGTGCCGCTCCATCTACACATCCGGCAACAGGCACTTTTGGCACTGAATATCAGAGCTGATTTACATACAGAGGGCTGGTTTACACCTCATGGAGATCCATCATGTAAACAAGAGATTTTAAAAGTGTTGATCCTCTGGAGCCAGCAGGTTTCCTGAGTGCTGACCTTTCTCCTACTACTTGGGTATTTTTGCCAAATAATGTTGGTCATGATACTCAAACATAGCACAGGACTGTTTACAAATCTTTATAAACATGCTAGTTATTATATGGATGTCTGGAAAACTAGATGCTGACTTTCCAAAGTATGTTATTCCCAGAAACCACCACTAATATTAATTACACAGGCATATTCGATTACTAAAAGGGCACCTATTTTACCCTTTTTACTAGATTTAAGATCAACTTTTGGTGTCTCCAGAATGTGTCTGTAAAGTTTCAGCTCAAAATACCCATCAGATTATTTATTATAGCCTCCAGAATCTACCTATTATGGTGTCTGAGTACAGTGTATCTGTTTTTGTATCCTGTGGTTTTAAATAAAAATGAGCTTTTTTTCAATGCCCGCCATTCTGACATCAAATAAACAGCAGTCAGTGATAGAGGGAGACACAGATGAAGCTGAAATACAGCTTATTAGTAAAAAATACCAAGCAAGTTTATTTGATGTATTTGTGGTGGAATTTATTCAAGCCTTTCTGATATGATGAGTCACACACAACTGTCGTTAGCAGTACCAACACACACATTGGTGTTTAGTGACACCATTGCAGCTGTGGTGGTTATAGCAGTTAAGAATTACATAGCTATTTTACAGTCTTTATTGCAAACAGGCTTTGTTTTAAAAACGTTTTAAACTTATAAATATCACAGAGTTTGATGTTTTACTATATGTTGGATTTTAACAGATCATCTAATCCAAGTTACTTTCCAAAAAAATGTTCTGTGGACATGTGTGTACATGTTATTATAGAAAAATGGCAACTGTCAATCAATTTGGTGGACGGGGAAAACCACACTCCTACGTCACGTTGCGGTGAGACTCAAAATCACTGGGATTTGGGTCCTTTTGTAACGTTAGGAAATGTAAAAAAAAGAGACTTCTTGGGTTTATATAACTCCAATATGACAGCGAACACACTGTTCTGTTCAAACATCTTTTGGTGTCTCCAGAATGTGTTTGTAAAGTTTTAGCTCGAAATACTCACCAGATAATTTATTATAGCCTCCAGAATCTGCCCATTATGGTGTCTGAGTACAGTGTATCTGCTTTTGTAGCCTGTGGCTTTAAATGCAAATTGACTGCTTTTCCACGCCCACCATTCTGACATCAAATAATATTTTTTGCATTCTGTTTTTGTCTTACCTGCTTTCTGGAACCATTTTTTACCGGACTTGAACTCCGACATTGTGGTCAACTGCTCTCTGTGTCTAAAGTCCGCAGACGTACATGGCGAGCTAACTGGAAAAAATAAATTACCTCCATATGGAGGTAAGCGGTCAGCTGGTAATCACAAAAATGATTGTTTGTTTGATTTAAAAATGAAATGCAGTCATACATACTTCTGGCTACATAATTCACAATCTACAGAAATGTATATAGGGCTACATTTTCAGAATTAGCCTATGTTGAAAATAAGTGATCGGGTTTTCATTAGTTTGTATGTATTATACTGTACATGTATTTATGCATGTATGAACCCCATTTTGCAACCTGTTTGCAGTTCCAGGTCGCCAATACACCATTACCATGTACAAACAAACAACATAAAACCGTTTTCATCTTTTAGTTGAAACTGTGCTTTATAAATGTCCTCTAAATGATTATCACCAATCATTTCTTGTTTGCATAAAACATACTCAAACCATTTCTGTTTGAGTGGACATCCCTTATGTAAAAACATGTGGAGCTTGATCCTCAAAACGGCAGGAGGACCATCCTCAAAATCATTTCATACAACCTTTTTACACTGACCCAGAATACAGACTGCTGGCAGTCATATTTATTACTATACAAATTAAAATAAGAAATTTCCAAGACGACCCAGAGTGCTTTTTTGCCTATGTATCATGTAACTTATGCCTTTTATTTCCCAAAAAAAATCCAAAATGAATTTGAAATGAGTCCGTTGTCATCCATTTTAGGTGCAATTGCATGGAGGCAAGTCTTCAAAATCATCTTTTGAAATGTTCCACAAAAGCTTAAAGGCAAAATGATGCTGAACACAAGTCTCTTTTGTAGAAAGTCTTCCTTTAAGCATGAGCATTTCATGCACAATCCACATGAGAAACATCCTCTCCACAGTACAAGCATCATTACAGTGGAAATCTTTCTTAACCTCACCTACCCGCACACCAACACAACGGCCCACGCACAACCAAGAGAAAGAAACTGGCAAGTGCGAGTGTTTACACTCCTCAGGTAGAGAATAATCTAACCGCAGGGTACATCCACCCGCGGAAACCAAACACATGGCCGTAAACGCACAGTAACCAGACCTTTCATTTAGCCCTGCCGCAGCCAGATCAGCGGGTTCCTCCTTAATCCCTTCCAACTAGACCGGTCTCCAAATCGTTGAAATCAATGCTTCCTGCTCGAGTCCTCTTTAACCTTTCCTGGAAGGGCAGATGGGCTGGCGGACGAGGCTTCTTTGGCTTGGAGGCTCATATGCCACTTGGTGTCCCTGGAGTTGGCTTATCGTCCCCAGCCCTGGGGCCTTTTTGACACGGCGCAGAGGCTCAGCGGAAAAGCCAGAGGACAAAGCCAAGGATCGCACTCCTATTCTAGTGGCGACACGCAGGCCAGAGATCCGCTCGCGGCCCGTAGGGCACTCGTGTGATCGTTGTTTTCCCCTGTCTGGAGCACTTGTAAAACCACAAGCAATTACTGTCAGCTCTGTGCACACATGGGTGTATTTACCGATGTGTTGTGAATTCCCATTTAGAGACGAGACAGATATGAAATGGATGATAAATGAAGTTGGATGTGGGAAGTGTCTTTCCTTGTTGGATCCCATGGTTGTGAGTTTGAAGTCATAATGTGAATGAATTTCAGTGGTGTTTTGTAATGAGGAGACAAGTTGAAACAAAAAGGAATGTGTGTAAACTGTGTGTAACTGTAAACAGATTGAATACTTCTTTGATGGGGAGGTTTTTTCATTATTTGTGTCACCTGATGGAGTTTGGGTTCGTTACCACTGTCGTCTTTGGTTTGTTAGTGGAGGTTTAACACTAGAACTACTGAGGTAGTAAGGTTGCACATTATGTAAAAAATCTGACATTGTGATATTTGGTCACACTTTATTTTGACGGTCCGTTTGTTAAATTTAAGTTACATTGCATCTACAGTTGAAACCAGAAGTTTACATACACCGGATAAAAAGGCACCTAACCATTTTAAAAAAGTCAGATGTTAATGTGACTAGCCTTTTTCTCTTTTAGGTAAGTTACGATTATTAAATTTGTTTCCCTGCTGAAAAATCCAGCTTAAACCAGCCTAGGCTGGTTGACTGGTTTTAACTGGTCGACCAGCCTGGTTTTAGAGGGGTTTTGGCCATTTCCAGGCTGGTTTCCAGCCATTTACAGCCTGGTCTTAGCTGGTGAGGCTGGTAAATGACCAGCTAAATCCAGCTAAAACCAGCTTGACCAGCCTGGTTTAAGCTGGACATAGCTGGTTTTGTCTGGGCTCCCAGCCTGGCTAGGCTAGTCAAGCTGGTTTTAGCTGGTCAGCTCCCAGCCTGACCAGCTAAGACCAGGCTGGAAATGGCTGGAAACCAGACTGGAAATGGCCAAAAACCCTCTAAAACCAGCCTGGTCGACCAGCTAAAACCAGCCAACCAGCCTAGGCTGGTTAAAGCTGGATTTTTCAGTAGGGTTATGTTATGCTCAGTAGCAGAATAATGAGAGAGATGTTTTTTGAGAAATTGTTATAACTTTTCTTGAAAGTCAAGTTTACGTACGATAAGATTATTATGCCTCTAAAAAAGCTCAGATGATGGTGTCAAGGTTTTGGAAGTTTCCAATTGGCTAACTGCCAACATTTGAGTTAATTGGAGGCACAACTATAGAATAATATGTAAGGAAAACCTCAAACACTCTGCTTCCTTGTGTGACAACATGAAAAAATCAACAAGCCAGAATCAACAAAAAAGCCTGACTACAATTTGTTAAATTACATTACTGGGAAAAAGAATAATCTTTGGAGACATGTCCTGTGGTCTGATGGAACTAAGATTGAACTGTTTGGCCATAATGACCAGTGTTACATTTGGAGGACAAAGGGGAAAACTTACAAGCCTAGGAACACCATCCCAACTGTGAAGTATGGGGGCGGCAGCATCATGTTGTGGGGCTGCTTTGCTGCAGGAGGGACTGGTCCATTTCACAGTATAGATGGCATCATGATGAAAGAACATTATGTAGAAATACTGAAGCAACATCTCTAGACATCAGCCAGGAAATTAAAACTTGGCCACAAATGGGTCTTTAAAACAGACCATGACCCTAAGCACACTGCCAAATTAGTTAAAATGTGCTTTAAGGACAACAGAGTGAATGTTTTGGAGTGGCCATCACAAAGCCCTGATTTCAATCCTATAGAAAATTTGTGGGCTGTTGAAAAAGCTTGTGCGAGCAAGACAGTCGACAAATCTGACTTAGTTTCACCAATTATTGTGAAAAGCTTGTGGAAGGATATCCAAAACATGTGACCAAAGTTGTACAGTTATGCAAAAATACCAAGGAAATATATGTACACGTTTGACTGAATTATTTTAAATTTCTCGAAAAAATAAATCCCTTATTATTCTGGCATTTATCAAATGTAAATGATTTACGTAATCCTAATGGACATAAAATAGTAAACGTTTAGTATGATTTACGATCAGGCTTTTAAAAAAAATTGTTATGTTCCTTTTTTTAGAGTTCTTGTAAACTTCTGGTTTTAGCTGTACATGGCAACTAACTGTCATTAGATTATAAGTAGACTGTTAGCTTGGGGTTACCAGTGCCGGCCCATAGGGTTAAGGGGCCCTAGTCTAGATTAAAAAAAAGAATGGTGCTGCTTTATTGGTGAATCTCAACTGAAGAATTTCAACTTGCTGATCAACTTAATTGAATCAACACTGCACTTACTAAGACTGTGGGATCCTTCATCGGTTTCTGTAAAATTGTGTTAATCTGAATAAAATTTAGCCACATTTTCTGTATATATCTGAATATATTAGGTATATTAAATCTTTGATGAATTGGCACTTCTGTGTTCATTAAATTTCCTTATATGTGAGTAGAATAACTGTCATTTTTATTGATCTTAATGAAATGAACATTGAAATGACTTAAGCTGAATAATGACTCTATTGTTACAGTACAGTCTAACATTGATATCTGCTGTAAACTGGACAGAACCAACATTAAATCCTCAAGCTGAATAGCCACACTTTTTTTCTGTTAATGTTCTTCAGCCAAATCTAATTTCAACACCGTTATTGAATTTAACTGGAATAAGGTGAACTGAATAAAGATGAAGAGCTACATAAGTGTTTACATTCAATCTGCTTTAGGTAAGTCAAATTCATTTCATAATGAACAAATTGTATCAATGTAATTGATCTGAACTGAATCAACATTAAACTTATTCAAGCTACCTTGTTCTGTACAATTACCTCTACAGTATATGAATCAATGTGTAAGTTAAAATCTTATACTTATTGAAGTGAATTGAATCAACACTCTTTTCTGTCAGATTCCTTTATGTCAGGGGTGTCCAAACTCGGTCCTGGAGGGCCGGTGTCCTGCAGATTTTAGCACCAACTTTGCCTCAACTCGCCTACAAAGATGTTTCTATTAAGCCTACTAAGAGCTTGATTAGCCAACCCTTGGTGTGTCTGATTGGGCTTGGAACTAAACCTTGCAGGACAACGGCCCTCCAGGACCGAGTGTGGACACCACTGCTTTAGGTGAACAGAATACATGAACTGATTTAACATTAAGGTAATTAAAGCTCAATAACAACCTTATTCTCATCTCTAGAGCTTCTAATAGATTAAACTGAACCAACATTGAATTTACACAGTATGAATAACAATCATCAACAATCGTTTTTGTTATTATTCCATGTATTTGCAATGATCTGTATTGCATTACGCACTTAATCAGTTGAGAAACCTTGTAAAAATTGATAAACTGAGATTTCTACAAGCAAAATCTTTAGTGACTGATGTTACTGTCTCAGGAACACTATTGGATTTTTATGGCATCTAAGACCTTAAATCCACTCACTTTACATTTGCATTTGCTGAAGTTCGAGGGTGAGTTTTTTCAATATATCTACTATAACTCGCCACGATATAGATTTTTTTTCTGTGAGATTTAGGATGTTGGCTCAGCACATTCATTATAATGAACTGAATCCATAGTAGGTCAGTGCCAAAACTTCAGGGCTCGATATTATGGATGGCCCGTGCGAGACATTTTTGGGCCGATTGACAGAACAGGCCCTTGTAAGATGTTGGCCCAATGGAACATTTTCTTTGGATCCAGTCCATGAGTTTTTTATGCCTTTTTAACCTGAAGTCACAGTGAATTGGAAGCAGCAGCTGACATTTTCTTCACTTTTAAACTACATTTAAGCCTAATGGAGTGTATAAAAGGCAGTAAAATATAAGGTTAAAGATAGGGTTAGAGTGACTTAATGATTGGAGAATGGACTAGCTTTCCATAATAAATGAAATATATGTAAATGACACCTTATAGGGGTCATGTTTCCTTAACAAATATTATTGAGAACATTACATATTCTATTCTAAAACATAAAATCACTAACAAAAAGCTAACACTATTCTAATATCATACATAAATAAATAAATAAATAAATAAATAAATAAATAAATAAATAAATAATGACTGAGGGTATTTATTATAAACATTTAATTTTATAATAAAATTAATAGTATTAATGATGATTATTATTATTATTATTATTAGGTTGGATATTGTTTGTTTATTTATTTTTTAATTAATTAATTAATTTATTTATTTTTAAAAGTCTATTTTTACAGTTTGACACTTGTAAACCACAGCAGAAAGTTCTAACCAGCAGGCCCATGCAATATACAGTACATATACTTAATAAATAACCTACTATAAATTAAAATAAGTAACGTATGCTATGTTGTGTGTTTTCACAAGCTTTGGAGACGTAACATAAATTCTGCTTTTAAATAATAGGTCATCTACAGCTTTCGCCCTCAGTGTTAAAAATGACATCAATGTTTTCAAAGTGCACTGCCAAGGGAGCACTATTGTAAACATGTAGATTGCTAAAACTGAACTGTAAAAATAGTTAGAAAGCAAATTACAGCTAAGAGAGATGACCGTAATGCTTTTTTATTTTTAAAATTTCCAACTTTGAATGATAGAATGTTGTAAATGAATATGGCATAGGGGGGATAAGTGGGAATAGAACACAGCCAGGAACTATGCTTCTAACAGCTCCAGAGGTGTAGTTGTGAGTGCTCAAGTTTGTGACGCAGTTTGCGAATGTTCGTTGAGCGACGAATCATTGAACTATGTTTGTAACGGAACTTGCGACCTTAGTTGGCTAACAATGGTTTTGGGAAACGCACCCCTGACTATTATATTTATATATATATATATATATATATATATATATATATATATATATATATATATATATATATATATATATATATATATATATATATATATATATATATATATATATATATATATATAAATAATGGTGTCTTGCTATTATTATCATTATTATTTTTGAGTTTTTCATCATAAATTAAGACATTAATACACATCAATACACGTTTATTCCGTTTTTACAATAAAGCATTTAACATGAACTGTCATTGGCTTGATATGACATAAAACTACAATATGACACACAAACAAATACGGTTACAGGAGACACACACATCTTGCCACACACACATGAAAGCAAACAAGCAGTAATTGTGTATCTCTGGAGTGCTGTTTCCTGCAGGTCCAGGCCTGGCCTTCCCTTCCGGTCTAATTCAATTTGTGACCTCCTGATTCTCCCTGCTGTACTTAGTGCTAAAGGAAGGAGGGATGTCTCTCTCTCTTTCTCTCTCTCTCTCTCTCTCTCTCTCAATCTCTCTCTACACTTATAGGCCTCATCCACAGCTAGATATATTCTGTTCTGTTTACCTAGTACTAGAACTATTAATGTAGTAATATCTTGCAAAATCTTTACTTTATTAATTTTTAAAAAATACTTTTTTGTTATTATATTACCTGAAAAAAAATATTACAAATATTACAAATATATTACAAAAAAAAAAAGAAATATCTAGTTTGCAGACTCTTCAAGGTGCTTGTCAACGTCTTGTACACATTTGACTTCCACTGTGTATTCTAATAATTGTTTGCATTTTACAAAAAAAAAAAAACTTAATAATGATCTACTTTGAATTTAATTAGCTACAATAGCAGGTCCTGTGGTTGTCGAAGATACATTTTCATATTCATACTTTTTAGTTTTATATCCTGATGTTTATTATCTTTGTTGGTAGATCGATTTGTTTCCAGTGGTGGCTACATAGGAGTATTTCCAATGACTATATTAGATAAATATTAGAGGGTTGTAAAGTCCTGAATTTGTTTTAAAGGAGCTATATGTTTAACGCTGTGAAAAATGCTGGGTTATACACAATCATTTTTGGTGGGACAGCATGAAGGAATTAGGGTAACTTTCTGTATTAGTCTTTATAAATTAAAGTGAGTTGAACTTAAAACGGGGCGAAGCAGTGGCGCAGTAGGTAATGCTGTCGCCTCACAGCAAGAAGGTTGCTGGGTTGCTGGTTCGAGCCTTGGCTCAGTTGGTGTTTCTGTGTGGAGTTTGCATGTTCTCTCTGCGTTCACGTGGGTTTCCTCCGGGTGCTCAGGTTTCCCCCACAGTCCAAAGACATGCAGCAGGTGAATTCGGTAAGCTAATTTGTCCATAGTGTATGCGTATGTGTGTGTGTGAATGTGTGTGTGGATGTTTCCCAGAGATGGGTTGCGGCTTGAAGGGCATCTGCTGCGTAAAAGCTTACTGGATAAGTTGGCAGTTCATTCTGCTGTGGCAAATGTCATTTTTGAGTGAATACTTTCTTAAATCCACCTCATTTATTATCTAATTAATTATTGCAAAAGATGGTAAAAAACTAATGACAGATTTAAAGGTCACACTTTATTTTAATGGCCCATTTGTTGAATCTAAGTTACACTGCATCTACATGCTAACTAATTCTTGTCAGATTAAAAGTACACGATAGGGGTTAGGGTTAGTGTAAATTGACATGTAGTTGCAGTATCAACAGATATTAAGCAGACAGTCTACTAATACTCAAATGGACCATCAAAAAAGTGTTACTTATTCAAATATCTGTTCTAAAAACTCACTAGAAGCTTCAAATGTAAATAAGACTTGATAAAAGTGACATTCCGTACAGTCTAGTAGTATGAAACTCAAGCCATTTATTATATAAAAAAGGCCCACAGTGGCTTCTCCTACCACAGCAAATTCCATTTGATCTTTTTTAAATGTGACTCAAGTTTATTAGAAAGCGACGATTGTCTTCTCTTTGACTTCATTGGATAAAATTTCTTTACTCGCAAATGTTTTATGCAGTATTCCAGTTTTACGCACAAGTCTAATCCACATCTTTAAATGGAAACATAGCTACTAGGTCACTCAAGTAGTTCTATAAATCTGGTAGTAGTAGTACGAGAAGAGTCTTTTCTTATCTATTCTGTACTGTCCATCTCTCTCCCTCAGTGACAGTCCTGTGTGTCGGAGTCACTCTATATTTCTATTACAGTCAGTGTCCGCACAGGCCCAGACAGACTCGCTGAGGTCCCTCAGGACCGACTCTAGAACATGGCAGTTAAGACAAGCCTTTCTTCCTTCTGTCTTTCCATGTTTTACTTCTTCTCCTGAGTGCTGAATGTTCCTCATGCTCTGCCAGCGATCCCTTTTTCCCCAACTAATCCTTCCTGCAGGCTAGGTTAGAGTATGTGTAAAAAAAAAAAGAAAATAAATCTAGAAATCTAGAAATCTGCACTGTTAAACATCACACAATTAGTGCAGGTTGTGAATTACAGTGTTAACATTATTAATAAGCAGCATAATCTCATAAAGGAAACGTTGCTGCAGAGCTGGAGATGTTATCGTGTTTGGATGACGCAGAACATGGAGGAGATGTAACCATAATATTCAGAGATATTTAAACATATCTGTTCATTATCAGTGTTTGGCGTTTATTTACCGTTGTGAATTGCTCTATGGGAACTTAATCTTTGCTCTGTCAACTTTGGATGTTGAAAATTCTAACCTCTACAGATTAACAAAATTACTTGAATTAACATTTTAGTAGTTTAACATAATATAATAAGAAACAATATGTAGAGAAATAAGTCGGTTAGGTACAGGCATATTATTACAAGGTTTTTGTAACACCAACCCAGACAATTAAGGACTTTAAACTATTATAAATGTTAATAACAGTCTCTTTTTTGAACTTTTCCAAGGTTAAAGGTTTTTGGAAGATAGATTAAGATCCCAAAATGCAATTCAAAAACATAAATAAAAGAGAAAAAAAAATAAAATAAAATAAAACCACGAATCACACAATACCAAAGGCTATACACTAGACATGTCACTCGTATCTCTTTGAATGGAGAAAAGTGTAATGATCAATATGGTGAACACAGCCTTAAAAGCTGTGTCACATGGGTTTGTTCATTCAGAAGTATTTGTGTATCGCACTGAGCGCTCCTGCAAAAGTGATGTCGAGCAAGACAAAGTAAGAGGAAAGGGTTTTGTTGGAATCTGAAAACAAGTGGTCACAGGAGATGCATTTGAAAGCACATTAATGGCAGAAATGGCTCCGACGACTGCCTACCAAAACATACCAGATGGAAACAAGGCCACAGTTTGGGCAGCATGGTAAATTTAACTCACCAATGAATACACTTAAACGTGTATTGTATGCATTTATTAGTAACCCGTTTTATTAGTATGCTCATTTTGTTCAAGTAAAACTTGAACTGTAGCCTGACTCCATTGAGAAGAATAAATAAGTACTGTAAATACTGTAAAAACAAAAGTCCATGCTCTTTTATACAACACTTAAATAATTCAGGCTGTACAGGAAGGCTAATCATTTTGTCTGCACCTGTATTTAGTTGTATAAACTCACAGATGATCATTTTAAGAACAACATTACATGGTTCAACCAAATTACCAGGCCTGGCCCTAACCAATTTGGTGCCCTAGGCAAGATTTCAGGTGGCGCCCTGTCACATCACTGTAAATTCCACTGCTAGTGTACCTATAGTCATAAGAAACTAAATAGCTTTTTAATCGACTAATATAAGCTGGGAAAACGTCAGATAAATATGCTTATGCAATTACCATTATTGCTGAATCCGCTTGTTAAGTGGTGACGTGTTTGTGACGTATGTAATACTGTTTCCATGTCCAAGCTGCCATTCATTTGAGTGGAGAAATCATTCGCTTATGATCACGTTTTATTCCTATCACACATTAAAGTTAATTTTACATAAAGTCATAGTGTACACAACAATCTCTGGGCTTGCTGCATAACAAATACCAAGAATGTTACAATGTATAAAAAAGTAATCACTTTCTGGCCATCGGATATTAGGCATGGACATGTATACTGCCATCGTGATGTTCGAAAGCATTAAATCGCTTTGTAAACGTTTATTATTACCATTTCATGAGTCTCCCCATTTAGTTGAATAGAGCGCTTAGACCCGGAAGCCGCTTTGCGTGACGTCTCACTTAACAAGCGGATAGATGCTACTATTTACACATTTGCTTGAGGAGGGAATGATGGGGGTAGTTACATTACTATTACTATTTTCCATAACATCTATGCCCTTCCATAAAATTAGCTGATGTTAAAACTAACAGATAGCACTATAGCTATTTATTAATTAGCAACCATGTTAATCCATACCTGTTAACGTTGTGATTTTAAATAATATGGGAAAACAAATAGCTTCAAATAATAGAATACATAGCAAACAAAATACTGACAGTAAAATAAAAGGTTTAGCCTATTAAAATCAATGGCCTATACAGAAATTAAATTAAGCCATAAAGTCTACTTCACTTTTGATTGTATTTGCATATTGATTAAAGTTACTATAGTTATTTAGTGAAGAGCAGCAAATGAATCTCACATCAGAAGTGTCACTTTAAGACTGCACAGATCGATAATGAAAGCATTCAACTGCCTTATTAACTGTTTATGCTCATTTAAGAAAAAAAAAGAATGTTGTGTTTAATAGCTTAAACATGCAGGACGGACATGTTTACATATTTTGAAGTGTATTTGTCTGTTTAAACACACACCCGAATCACAAAAAGTTTCCCAAACTTTCACTCCTCTATAAATGGCGTGTAGAGAAGCTGATCTGGGAACAGTTTATCATACAGAGCGCATCCGTCGGTCAGCATGCATACACTGAATTCAGATGATGCGACGATCGACACACAGCCTTAATGGAAAGAAAGTGAATACAGACATTTTTATATTCATTTTAACGTGCTTTCAAGCCAAAATAAAGTGAAAGCATAATTATCTTGATCAGCTCTTGCAATGCTAGAACATTTGAGATCGGCTTTTTATTAATGGTACTTTCATATATGTAAAATGTTTTGTTTTTTCATAAAATGCTGTAATAATAAGATGATAATAGTATAAGCAAAATAAATGTTTTGCTAATAAATAAAGGTTTGAAATAAGAAGGAGAAGGAGGTGGGGCCTGAAGTGAAAAAGGTTGAGAACCCCTGATTTAAATGACTTTGAACTTGGCATGGTTGCCAGGCGGGCTGGTCTCAGTATTTCAGAAACTGTGATCTACTGTAATTTTCAAGCACAACCATCTTTAGGGTTTACAGAGAATGGTCCGAAAAAGAGAAGAATATCCAGTGAGCAATGAGTTCACTGTTCTCATATGGCCTCAACAGTCACCAGATTTTAATCCAACAGAGCACCTTTGGGATGTGGTGGAATGGAATATTCGCATCATGGATGTGCAGCCGACAAATCTGCATCAACTGCAAGATGCTATCACGTCAATATGGACCGAAATCCCAGAGGAATATTTCCAGTACCTTGTTGAATCCCATGCCACAAAATATTAGGGGCAGTTCTGAACGCAAAAGAAGGTTCAATCCCCTACCTAATAAAGTGGCCAGTGAATGGATATTCATATATTCAATAGTATCTGGATGCAGCCTTTATGATGCAACCTGAGACTGCATCACTCAGCGATGCAATGTCAGACTCAATGGAGTGAGTGACATCACTGTGACGGGTAGGGTTAGGGGTGGGGTTAGGTGAGCGCATTAAAAAGCTTTGGATGCAGCTCCGATTGCACTGCACCGAGTCTGCAGCCAGACCCCTCTCCATATATTGCAGAAAAACAAAAGATCAGTTTGTCCAATATTGCGCAGTCCTGTTTTGGGGTGTTCCAATTGCCTCTGATGAATCAGGTAGACTGCGGATGGTCCATAGGGACTGAGGTGGCTGTTTAGCTTGAGGTGCTGTGCTGTAGGTAATTAAGAGCAGTGTGTGCTGGTTATTATGAATTAGAATATAACAGAGCAACTCATTACGCTCTCTCCTGGGAGAACTCTAAGCAGAAGGAACAGTATTTATTTATATGACCCTGAGAGGAAGACTTCAGTCAAATCTGACTAGCAGATGTCACCGCAGTGTTGCATTGACCTGCGAGGGACCGCAAAAACGCCTTAGGTCAGAGCTGCCGATGAGGTCAGCTTAGTTTCTCTCCTCTTCTTCGCTTTTTGTTACGTCTCCGAAGCCAACGTCTAATTTAATTAGAGCATTGTTGGCTTTTTTCATTGTGCAAACAGCAGAGCGGAAGGGAAGCTTGATGTCATACGAGACGGCAGTGTTTGTCCCACTCGAGAAGTCACGCCGTCTCTGGTGTTTTCCCAGAGTGTGTGCATGGGGGGATTACAGCTTGCAGGAAGAGCTGTGCTGATTTTATGAGAAGCTTAATGATAAAGTCTCTCATTTCCTCCATTCTGTGTGCTGCAGCTTCTTATGATTGCCGAGCTTTACTTTTCATCTTTTTGCAATGTTTTGCTACATAAAATTAATGTCGAGAAATTACATTTTCAGAAACAAACTATCAATCAAACTCAGCACACTGAAACAAAAAATGCACAACAAAATGCTGGGTTCCACACAATCGATTTGTGTTGGGAGAAGGTAAAGGAATTAAGTTAGCTTATTAGGTTTTACAATTCGTCACCTTAGAATTATAAGGTTGTATCTGACATTTTTGTCAAAATGGAGTTATTGAAATATTCTTATTAAATAGCATTTTATCTACATTATGGGATGGTTTTTGTTTTTAGAAGCTGTTTACATTAAGACTTTTCATTTTAAAAACAATTGTTACACACATACTTGAGCTGCACAATTAATCGAAAAAAGATCGACCCCCTAGAACAGGGGTGTCAAACTCAATTCCTGGAGGGCCGAAGCCCTGCACAGTTTAGTTCCAACCCTGCTCCAACACACTTACCTGTAGGTTCCAAACAAGCCTGAAGGACTCAATTAGTTTGATTAGGTGTGTATAATTAAGGTTGGAACTAAACTGTGCAGAGCTGCGGCCCTTTTGGAACTGAGTTTGACAACTGTGCCCTAGACGATCTTAATCCAGCATTTCTACGATTTTGCTAATCATATTTTCAAGTTCAAGAGAGAAGAAGAGTCTTTTCATTGTTTCACATACATTGCTCAGCGACATGGACACCTCCAAATGATGTTGAAAGAGTCACACACTGTATTTATAAGGTATAATTCACCTAAAAATGTCACTTTTGTCTTCATATAATGCTGAATTCGCGGCCCGGGAAATCACACGTGATGCGAGCTGCTGACCGTGAGCTGCTACCACAGAGAGGGTGGGCGCGCATATACTTTAGTGAACAGAACCTTTATAGGCTGTGAGTAATAGGCATATATATATATATATATATACACTAGATATCGCATAGGGACCCTGAGCATGCGTCAATAGCGCCGCCACATTTGTACAGTGCTCCCAGGACAAATGTCATTCAACCGCACTAGTCAAAACAGTGTTATTACGTGAAGATGCGGGACTTTAGCGCTGTCTACGGGTGTAGTAACGAGCAAACAAAGAAAACAAAGCACAAAGGCAAAACATTTCATAGGTAAGATTAAGTTTTTTACGTTTTTGTATGTTCTGAACTTTTGTGCTTTGTGCCCTATTATTGATGATCATATACAGTCACTTACTGCATTCACCGTAAAGCAAAGTAGCTCCAACTCGCACTAAATACTCGGCTTATGCTAGTTTTGTTGAATAAAATCAGCAAACAATGCAAAAGAAGTATGACAACGAGATGCTGCGCTGACAGAAACTTGTATTACTGTCGGCTAGTGAAGGAGTCGTTCATAACGGAGATTCATTCACAAACGAATCGCTCGCTCCGTCAGTATGAGAAGTGAAAACAGGAGAGGAGGTGTGTTTCAGGACATGATTTTATCAAATTTAACAGGGAGGGTGGATAGTACATTTCTGTACACACAAACACAAGCTTTTTGTCAGGAATGCCAGTGCGATCATCGATCCATCAATGTAGAAAAGCAATGTAAAATTATAATTTTCGTAATTTAAAAAACAAATGTGCATACTAACATCCAGGAAAATTCCTGATCATAGATATATGTGTATATCTCTAGCTCGGGATGGCCACAGTCCTCCACTGTAGCTTGGTCCCGCATTCATTTCAAAGGAGCGCTACCCTGTTTCAAAATGGCGGCTCTATTGACGCATTCCTTCCAATAGACAACCACAGGGTAGGCGACATCTAATGTATATATCTATGAGTAACAGGTAACAAAGTTGTAGATAATATTCAGAGTTTGAGATCCTATATCTCAAACATAATTCAGAATTATTATAAATAGAAAATAATTATTTATAGAAACCAGTAGATCTACACATAATATTATTATTGTTGTTGTTTTACCAAATGTTTGAGAAAAAACAATAACTGCAGACTCATCATAACCATTATTTTACATCTACAAAATCGTGAGAAAATTGTGATCTTTATTTTAGCCAGAATTGTGCAGCTCTAACACATACTGTTTGCTATGGAATGCAAAAACTTTAAAGCTCAATATCTCAAAATCATTTAGAAAACCAGATACAACCTTATAATTCCAAGGTGACGAAATGTAAGTGGATTGAACATAAAACAATTTAGTTGTCCCCCAAAACACTCAAGAATTGTGTTGTTTCAGCTCATTTTAAATAAGTAGTTTGAACAAACAGCCAACTTCTTGTCAAAATGTGCATAAAAACAAGCAACATTACTTGCTCAGAGATTTAGTAGATGTTGTAACATTTCTTTCTTCGGATCTTCATCAGACATACTGTACATACAGATAGAAAATCATGGCATTTTTATGAAAACAATAACCAATGAATATCATGAATCACCATGCATAATCAAGCATAACATATAGAATATATACGAAACATACAACAATACAGTCAATCCCAAAATTATTTTCTTAAAATTATCTCCGAGCTCAGTGTACTCTCACAGGACAGCATTCCAAACTTCCAATTAGTATAAAGCAGTAGCTAAGGGCGCACTCACACTATGCTATCCGAACCATGCCCAGGCCCGTTTCCCAGATCGTTTGAGAAGTGTGAGTGCACTGAATCGGGCTCAGGCACGATTCACTTGGCTGGCCCTGGCGCGGTTGGAAGAGGAGCACAGTTCACTTGAGCTTTGGCGTGGAACGCTTGTGTGTCAGTGCAAAACTTGCCTAAGCTCAAAACTGAAAGCGAGACGTGACTTTTAAGGGACTGATTCATATGGATTTATTAATCATTCTTACTGTTCAATGAACACAAACTGTTGTAGGTTATTAAAGACACAAACCCCTAACTAGTCACGAAAGCTGCGCACCTTCTGCAAACCTCCTAATTCCTGCAGCACGAGGACTTTAAGATTGTTTATGAGCGCCAAAAGTGGCGGATCTGTTCGGAAAAATTTAGAATGAAATCAAATGTGTACATGTGTGTGTGTGTGTGTGATCAAAATGAACATAGGAAGACATACATTTATACTTTAATGTTGGATTTTACAGAAGGGTTTGTTATGTTGAAGTTTGTTGGGTTGCCATTGTAGTTTATGTGACATGCAAACAAATTGCCCATGTTAGCAGGGCTTAACTTTTTTAATCACCGGCCACTTTGGCTAGTAGTTTTCCAATGTTACTAGCAACTCTGCATTTTCAATAGCCACAATTTTGTTGTTGGGAAAATATATTTTATATGCATAATTTTGACGTTGACATGCTAAAATTACTTGATTTAAATTTTGTGTTATGTCCACATGCCTCCTCATTTATTTTACTTTTTGTGTGTCGAGTATGAGGTTGCTCAGTGAGCATGAGCAAATGGGTCATGGTTTCATGGTGTTATATTGCAAGTAGTTTTTATTTCATATGAATTTTTTTAGAGCTCATTTAATGATGTACCAAATGTATCTCTATAACCACACGAAAAAATAATTATTTCTTAGCCACACATTTTAATGAGTCAAAACAAGCAAAATATAACTGTATACTATTCTTTTTATTTAACAAAACATTTCTTGAAAAAGAAAGAAAAGCAATTGACTTTTAAAAAAATAACTATTGTCATGTATCAAAAATATGCACAGTAATCTGTCAAGGCTAAAGATCTCTCAGATTACAAGTTAACTGCACATAAATGGAGAGTTCAACTCCCATTAAAGCAATGTTGAATATATATATATATATATATATATATATATATATATATATATATATATATATATATATATATATATATATATATATATAAACCATTTTAACAAAAATAAAAGCAAATAAAACCATAAGCAAATGAAAGCAGGTGAAACATACCGTGTGTGATAATGAAAGATTGATCACATGCTCACGGTTAACTTTAGGCCATTTTTATAATCTTTTCAAAGTGAAAGCAACCGGTGCTGCTTACAAAAAGACACATTTTGAGCTCTTAAAAGCATCAGGACTGTGGAGGCATGTTCATTCCTTTTTGTCTAGTTTATTTGAAAGAGAACCGATGACAGTTGCGTTTCCAGAACCTGTTCCAGACAAGGTTGCTGCACGATTCGGGAGCGTTTTAAGCTGTCGAGTGCATCACGTTAGCTGTTAGCACTAGTGATCATCATCCTCCCATTCGGTATTCATTTGTTTTTTTCTGCTCGCTTGATCACAATTATTTTACTTTTCGATTCTAAGATCACACTTGCACGCATATTGATCATCATCCTTATATTGTCGAACCCTGCTTTTAGGAAAACTACAATTTAAAAATTATTTTCAACCAGCCAAAGTGGCCAGTGGGATTGTCTGTCTAACTCGCCAAAGCTGAAATCTACCCGCATTTAGCGGGTTGGCGGGTGTTAATGTAAAGCCCTGCATGTTAGTCAGTGGTTATTGTAGCTAAATGCACAGCATTGTGGCAGCCCTTATAAACAACACACTCAATTCTATTCTTAGTCAAGCCTTTGTGAGTATTTCTGTGGCATTCAAAGTTTCTATACGCTTTGAATCATTTATGAAGTGGAATTTCAGTTCGGATGCTTCCTTAGAGGGGCGGAACTGTGGTTAGCACTGTCGCCTCACAGCAAGAAGGTTGCTGGTTTGAGTGCCGGCTGGGCCAGTTGGCATTTATGTGTGGAGTTTGCATGTTGCTCTGAGCGCTCCGGTTTCCCCCACAGTCAAAAGACATCAGACTCAACTTTATTATCCCATATGAGAGTGTGTGTGAATGAGTGTGTATGGGTGTTTCCCAATACTGGGCTGTGGCTGGAAGGGCATCTGCTGTTTATCTGCAGGAATAGTTGGTCGTTCATTTCACGGTGGCAACCTCTGAAATAGAGACTAAGTCGAAGGAAAATGAATGAATGCTTCCTTAGAAGGCATCTGTTTATGTAGGCTGTTCATGAAAACAAAGTCACTGAGCGCTTTTCATGGGCCCTTGCCTTTATATGTCCCCCTCACACAATGATTGAAATTGAGCGCTGACTTTCTGATGTACAGCAAATACTGCTTGCATTTTGGCAAGCAATTTACCCATAATGCAGGTTGCCGACTGGATCATAAGCCCCCACAGCTGTTTCTTTATACCGTTGTGTTCATGCTGCAAGCATTTACATACATTCTGCTTTCTGCTTACATAAAATGGCCTCATTACTGTCTGTCTTCGGCACCGGCAGAGTGTCGCTTCTGTTCTGCCGTTGCCTCCTGTTGACATTACCAGTAATCATGTCATTTCCTGTTGACTCCTCCTCGCACGTGTCGTTGTGCGCCAGTCTTTTTCCTCCACAGCTCTCCTCTCTCGCCCGTCTGAGGCTGGAGACGACGCTTTATCTTCCCACCATACTCTGCTCATTTGTGGCTGAATTCTGCCGCTGGGCCGGCGTGTCAAACGGATTACGGAGCAGAATGAGATTAAGGAAAACAGCGTGAGAGTGTGACCAGCCATTATGACTGTTTCAATGCTAAATGCCTCCTTCTCCGAAGCTGGTGCAGTGAGCTGGAGCGCGCAGTGGCTGCTTTTATTGACGGCGTGTAAAGCGCACTCAATTCCTCACCGCCAGAAATGTCTCTCTCATTCATTTATTCATTCGTTTAGTCAGCCATGCCTTCCTTCTATAGTCCTAATCTGTGGTTTGAGTGCTGGATTATCGGCAATTATATCTTCGTTATGTGGGATATCGTTTCGTTCTGAAAGGGAATATTTGAGCTTTGCTATCTTAAACAACAACCAAATTGGTTGTTTGTGCAAGCTAGCAGCTTATTACGACCTATAGTTACGTTAGTTAAGTTTAGTGCCCTCTAGTGGATCTAAAAATATCGACAGTCTTGTTGCGCGTGTTGTCATAAGATAATATGTGACCAATGTAACCAGTCTAAAATTAAGGTAAACTCTGTTAGTATCGAAAACCACAGCCCATACCCTCCTATATTCACTACCCCCTACATTACACCACTTATATTGTTAACTTAAAGGAGTGAATGAAAACGTGAGTGACTTCAAGCACTGAGTGCACTGGATGCCATTTTGTGTGTGCTTTGCTGGCTGATAAATTTCTTAGACTGGTTGTAATTAGATTTTAAAGTTCTTTGGCAGACCCTGTGCTAGCTATTTAACATTCAGCGAGCTGTTTATGAGCAATGAAACAAGGTATTTCGATTTCTTCATGTATACAACCATTAGTTTCATTAAATAATATTGTATTTAGAAACTTAAACCAATAGGATTCCCCTGTGGATGCCGTCCTTGTGATCAAACACAGAAATTAATTTGGTGCTCAGACTCTCACAGTGCTTTATGGGTGTTTACCAGCGGTTGAGTGTAGATGGGTTTTACGCTCGTTGTTGTGGTGCATTGTTGGATTGATCTGAGTGCACTTCAGAACATCCACTAAGGTTTTGGACACCACTAGAAATGGCTGCTCCCTCAAGTAATGCACTATTTAAGTGTATAGGGGAGATTTCCGTGTGTAAATACAGATTTAGTGTGTGGATTATTTGTATTATTACAGTGTCATGTCTTGGCTCTTTTTAAAAAAAAGTGAGCTTCTTCTGTTGCTGCATGAGCTGATGGTGATTCTCTGTAAACCAATATAATTTAGCTGTGAGTCTTTCTCTATGCTTTTGGTAGCATTCTGTTGTGCTAGGTACCCTTTAGAAAGGGTAGCCAAAAACTGGTTGCATACTAAACAAAAAACAAAAAAATGCATACTGTGCTGTACTGTAATGTACCATGCAGTATAATAATTAGTATTCTGCACCAACCAATTTTATTGTTCCTGTAGCCCAAGAACAGCAGAAAGCAGTTTGGGTAACTTTAAGTGACTTTACTGGCGATTGGTCTTCTCAATATCTTTCTTTTTTTTTTGCAAAATTACAACAAAGAGTGAGAAAGTATGTACATATTCACATTTACTGTAAATTATTCAATTCAACTAGCAGTACTTTTACTAATGTACATTGTTGTTGTGAAAATCTTAATAAGCATATGAGGAAAATCTATTAAATGAGACCATTTCAATTGTATATTACCAAAATTATCATATTTGTTACACCACCAGCATAATGTGTAGGCCAAGAAGAAGTGTTTGTTCAACAAAATACAAGTGGTATAAAACTTATATTAATCAAACGACCCTTGAATGTTTACAAAAACAGAGCTTTAGTTAAACTAGAGCACTTACGGACATGAAATTAAAACACTGAGAGAAAATAAACATAAAACTAATCTGAATGCAGTACTTTAAATGTTGACTAGGTGTTGGGTCAAAACCACAAGTGGCTAGATGCTACTGCACAACAATGATAGTGGTTCAAAAATATATGTTTTATGTTTTTAATATACTTACTCAATATATTTTTGATATCAGTTGCCATTGGGAAAAGGAGGGTGGGCCATAAATGGCCCGCGGGCAGGCAGTTTGAGACCCCTGATTTACACATTTGAAATACAATTTCAAGTCCATTGGAAAAAAACAAAAACATATTTTACCATTTTACATAGTCGTGTTGTGGTAGGTACCATTTAAAAGAGTATCCAAAAATTGAAAGGGTAAAATTTAGTTTTTTGGTACCTTTAGCAGTGGAAACCGACAAAAAAAAGTGTATTGTACTGCACTTTTTGTCACCATGGATCGGTCAACTCTTGACAATTTTACCGTGGCCTGGGGGTGGGGTCGTTGTACGTAAATTTTTAGGTGACCATCAACCGTTTTCTCAGATGTAGACAAGCTGACCAAACATTGCTAAAACTCTGATACAAGTTTGATTTATGGAGAAAATTACAGAGCACTGCTGTGCTACCAAAATGTGTATATTTCTTAGAAAATATGAAGCTGATTGTTCAGTTCTCGTCATGTGACTTGCGGTGCGGTTGTGGCATTCTGAAGATGTTTTCATCTCGATGTGCCTGGAAGACGCAAGTGTGTCGTGCTCCCAATATATGTGCACATAAGCTGCGCGCCTCCATTGGAAACAGCAAACTTGGAGTTGATTTTCTTCTTGCACAGACATGTTGGATTCACCTGATTTGTTGACAAATGGGTGGCGGGTCCATTTCTTCGCAGTTCATGGTTACTTGGCCTTTCTCCTTCGCAAAGAAACTTTCCAAAGATGTGTGTTTTGTGCTAATTTTGCTAGCTTGTGGATTAAACTTTGGCGCTCAAGTGACTAAGATGTAACTGAGAACATTTTTCATTTTTTTTTTTTTTAAAGAAAAGATCGTTCAGACTTTAAATAAAATGTAAATAATTAATTACTTCTTGTAATTAATTACTTTCTCTACTTTATTGTTCAAATGATCCACAGACTGGTATTGGTTCGTGGCCTAGGGGTTGAAGACCACTGTTGTACTGTACTGTACCAAACTGTAAACAGACCATAATAGACCACACACTATTTTTCCTATTTTAAATTCACTAAACTGATATTTACATTTACACATTTGGAATATGATTTACAGTCCGTTGACATTTCACCAAAGGTTGTGCTGCTACAACATAACACTTTCAGTCGAGCTGCACAAGTCACTAATTATATATCGCATTGATGAAAGCACTTGCAGTACGGACACACATTAGTATAAACTCCTATGTGTTGCATTTCAAGAAAGCTATAAACAACCTAAATGGATTTGTAAGTTGGATGGGAAGGTTGAAATATGTGCTTCAAATGAAATTCAGATGTCGGCTTTTAGCTGTTTCTGTTGTGCGTGTTTGCATTTGCAATACAAATCTGTGATCTCAATGGCCATGAGGGAGCGGGATCTGAGCGGATCTGCAGTATGTACCGAGACTGCAGATAGCTGCTGTTGTGCTGTCATTAAAGACACTATCAGCCGCGAGGTGCAGACGGGAATCAGGAGATGCTTTATGGAATACAGTTCCTAATGTAAACACAGCCATTATTATCCCTCAGACTCCCACAGATCGCTATCGCTGACAGAGAAAACAGAGTTAGGCTGAAGGAGACTGAAGCAACGAAGGGAGAACTGGAAAATGGTTAAGCTTTGCGATAGCAGACACCAGATGCTAATCGGATGTTAAAATCCTCATGAATTCTAAATGGACTTTATTTAGCTCACATCTTGTGGAACGCAGTTGTTTTTGTATGTCTTTAAATAATGTGTTTAATCTTTAGTCAAAATCTGAAATATTGTTTGCGTTCTGAAATGACATTTATACAGTAATGTCAGTTTGATGCCTTGGGCACAGCGTAAAGTCTGCATGACATCAAAATAGATAACATTTCTCTATGGAATATTGGAATACAGTATTTATTATTAATGACATATCTTCTCAGACTTCTTTTACTGATGTGATTCAGGGCAAATTGTGAAATTCCCAAGGGATGAAGTCAAAATCCAACTTACAATTTGCAGTTTCACCCAAATATAAAGTTGAAACCAGAAGTTTACATACACTCTAAAAAAAGGAACATAACTATTTTTTTTTTTTTTTAATGTCTGATGGTAAATCATACTAAACTTTTACTATTTTAGGTCTGTTAGGTTTACCTAAATCATTTACATTTGCTAAATGCCAGAATAATGAAAGAATTTTAAATAATTTCTACACAATCAAAAGTATTTTTTTAGCTTTGCTTTTAAACTGCAGGCCTATAACTTTGGTCTAATGTTTTGGGTATCCCTCCACAAGCTTCTCACAATAGTTTGCAGGAATTTTGGCCCATTCCTCTTGACAGAATTGGTGTAACTGAGTCAGATTTGTTGGCTGTCTTGCTCACACAAGCTTTTTCTACTCTGCCCACACATTTTCTATAGGATTGAGATCAGGGCTTTGTGATGGCCACTCCAAAACATTCACTCTGTTGTCCTTAAAGCACATTTTAACTATTTTGGCAGTGTGCTTAGGGTCATGGTCTGTTTTAAAGACCCATTTGTGGCCAAGTTTTAATTTCCTGGCTGATGTCTTGAGATGTTGCTTCAGTGTTTCTACATAATGTTCTTTCTTCATGATACCATCTATGCTGTGTAGTGGACCAGTCCCTCCTGCAACAAAACAGCCCCACAACATGATGCTTCCACCCCCATACTTTGCAGTTGGGATGGTGTTCCTAGTCTTGTAAGCTTTCCCCTTTGTCCTCCAAATGTAACACTGGTCATCATGGTCAAACAGTTCCAACAGTTTAAATCTTAGTTCCATCAGACCACAGGACATGTCTCCAAAAATGTGTCTTTTTTCCAGTGTAATTTAGCAAATTGTAATCTGTTTTATTTTTGTTGGTTCAGGCCTGTTGATTTCCCATGTTGTCACACAAGTAAGCAGTGTGCTTGAGGTTTTCCTTAAATACTATTCTACAGTTGTGCCTCCAATTAACTCAAATGTTGTCAATTAGCCAATCAGAAACTTCCAAAACCTTGACACCATCATCTGAGCTTTTTCAGAGGCAGAATAATCTTATTGTGTAAATAAACTGACTTTTTTAAATGGTTATGTGCCGTTTTATAGTGTATGTAAACTTCTGGTTTCAACTGTATATATAACCAAAAATATAATACAACTTCTGATTCATAGATTTTAAATATGCTTTAAGCTATTATAGCAATTGTATCCGCTCCTGCTATTTTGCTACAGGCCTCTAAAAACACTGTCTAAATCTTTTGCCCGTTATGTTTTGTGAGTGACAGATGTTTTGAGGGCTTTTAAACGTGTGAAATGGAAGGATATTTTCCCGTCTTTCATGTCACATTGATAGTGAAGTGCACATGAGCAAAGGCGTCAGCATCACATTCTGTGGAATTGAAAAGTGCTGTTGGAGTATTGAGGTACAGTGAGGGTTTTACAGTAGTGCTTTTATGCATACCATGGAATGACTGTTTTGCTTGCTCTTTAGTAGGAATATGCATTATTTAAATGTATTTCAATAACCCTGCAAAATAAGCAATTGATTTAAGTGTTCAATTTTACCACAAGTTGATGATGCTGAATGTTAGCTATGTCCTTGTGCCAGTTTACATAAAAGTATGTTGGGTTGAAATTCTGGTCAGTGAGTTTTTTTTTTTTTTTTTTGAAAGAAATGAATGTCTTTTCAGCAAAGGTGTGTTAAATTGATCAAAAGTGACAGTACATGTATAGTTTGAAAATAAATAAATAAACTGAAATCTTTTGAAACATTATGTATGTACCTTGGCACTTTTGATCAATGTTATGCAACCTTGATGTTCTTTTGAATTTAATCTTTATTAAAGAATCCAGAAAAAAAAATAGTTATCACAGTTTCCAGAAAAAATATCAAGCAGGCCAACTGTTTTCAACATTGATGATGATAATGAGCATCAAATCATCATATTAGAATGATCATGTGACACTGAAGACTGTAGTAATGATTGAAAGCCAATCAGTGTGCCACAAGAGGTGATGTATGGAATACTAGTCATAATAGTTTGGGATTTTTCCATTAGTTTTAGTTTTTATTTCGTTTTGACTTCTTTTTTTCAAATTCAGTTAGTTTAAATTAGTTTTCAAAGGCAGATTTACTCATTTTTATTAGTTTCTGTATTTTGAAATTGCTTAGTTTTACTTTAGCTTTTTCTGGTTTTATTTTATTCATTTTTTTTTTAAATAAGGATATTTATATTTGTTAGGTGCAAGATTCAAAGTCATCAGATCAAATATTGTATAATAAAAACTCAACCAAAGATACATTATTTGAAACATGTATTTAGAGGAGATTTATAATCTACCACTACCATTTACCCATCCTCAAATTCAAATACAACAGCCAACAAGACAGCAGCCTTAAGTAAAATATGTGTGCAAGGATGCTTCAGAGGTTAGATACAAAGTAGTGATGGAAAATTCAGATCTTTAACACTAACCGGAACTTTTGCGACAATACCATGTTAGGACTTAACATACAAAAAACATGTAATCATAATTTCAGTAAGTTAAAACATCACCATGATCTTAAAAGTTTCTTACAATTATGTTTTGCAGCCCAACTGAAGCATAATACATTGATTCATTTTCTTTTGGCTTCCCTTTATTAATCTGAGGTCTCCACCAACTTATCCAGCATATGTTTTACGTAGCAGATGCCATTCAAGCCGCAACCCATCACTGGGAAACCCACACAAACATGGAAAGAATCATTAAAATCATTTAACATCCAATGCGATTAATTTAAACTCCATTACGGGTTTCTCAGAATTTACGTTTTGCCAGATCCTCTCATTTAAGTCTTCAGTTTACCTGTGCTGCAGGTTAGTTCAGTCACAGCAGGCTGTCATGTACTGTTTGTGTTCGGTTCACCATCAGCTAAATCATGTATGCGCAATTCCATAGGTTCACCGCTTCTCAAATCTGATCTCAGTGTACTGTCCTAATAGCTGAATAACTCAGTATACATTTCGAGTCAGAGGGGGGTATTAGGCAAGTTAAAAAGTAAGTAGTTTGTGGATAAGTGCTTACTGGAGACACACATCATTTTAAATGATTCAGTTCGATTTAGTGAACTAGTTCAACTTGTTCACTTTGAAGATCCGGTTAAAAGAATGATTCATTCACGATCACAATCGCTAAAACAGAAATAAAAAAAAAAAATTATTGGGCAAAAATGTATTAAATTAATAATTTTAAGTATCTGTATTTAATGCTGACACTGTGCTGCTGTCATGTCCACCCGTTGTTTTTGTCAAGGAAACAACAGCGTGGATGACTGGAGGAGGACCGGCTTGATCTGGCCAATGGCATCAGGATGACTCTGAGGTGCTGAATGGGTCAAACACCTGCTTTTTTGTTCATTTTCGTTAACTTTAATTACATTGAACACTACAAAGTAGCCCAGTTAGTGGTGGCCTTTAAGGGCTCTTCATAGAACCCTCCAATTCTGTTAAATAATGATTATATTTAAAAGGTTAGGTCACTCAAAATTAAATTGTTACTAACTTATGTTGTGTATTGAAGAAGAAGCAACCATGAAAAAAATAGGGCCTCTTCAAAGCAGAATTCTTTAATAAAACTCGCTGTCGCTGTGTTGTTTATCAAAAAATCTCAACTACTGCAGCTGGCACTATGTTAAATACACAAATTAGTGGGTAATGCTTATTAGTAGAAACAAAAACGGTCATTACAGGTTTACTGTAGTAGAAAAATCTTGTTTTCAGTGCTTTGCCTGAAAGTATAACCATGGCCATTTGTTGGACAAAAGACACAGCCATGCCTGGAACTTACAATATGCATTACATTGGGGGCATGATACTGTATTTCACACATGGGCAGTCAAACCTGATCCCTCAGAAATGCATCTAACAATGTAAAAAAACTAGTTTATATAGTTAAAGTAATTTGTAATCTTTAACCATCAATCAATCCCCCCCAAGACCTTCATTCATCTTTGGAATACAAATTAAGATATTTTAGGTGAAATCTAAGCTAATGAGCTCCCTCATCCTCCATAGCCAGCAAGATTCAAATCCCCTTCCAAAGTTCACAAATGTACCAAAAAACATCCTCAAAACCTCAAACCTTCGGTGGTTTATTGGAATATTATCAAGCTACAAGAATCCTTTATTTAAATTTCCTCAATGTCAGTATATCGTGCATATTGACAAGCACTGCAAATTGATGTATGCCTTATTTGTATCTGATGCAGATCTAACATACCTGAATTTGTGTTTTGAAGATGAACGAAGGCCACGAGGGTGAATAATTATTAACATCATTTTTATTTTTTAAGTGAACAAACCGATTAACTGTTAATACATTCCACATGTATGCATTCAATTAAAAAGATCAGCCACACTCTAAATTATATCAGAATATAACCAGCATGTTGTTTGTCAAAAATATGGTAAAAACTTTTTTTTTTCCTTCTTGCTAGTCCATCCTTTCCAGCGGAACTAATGTTTTGATGTCATTGTGAACATTACAGTACGTCACTGCAAGTCATGTCCTGCCACCCTGTGCCCATGAAGAGCACGCAGGCCAATCATGTGTCCCAGCGCACACATGCTGTAAAGTGGTCAACAGTGAGTCTGAGTGCTGGTCTCTCTCACCCTCACGTCCCAGAGGGAATGCGACACGGTGCTAATGGAAGAGAGCTGTCTCAACAAGCCTCCAAGCCCTCAGCTTCTCCAGTGCCTTCTTTTACTTGCCACTGTCTTTACAGTAGGGTCTGAGAGAGTGTTAAGCATTCAGTGATGATAATTGGCTCAGATTCCCAGCTGGTTTTAGTGGCATTAAATATGAATAGGAGGCTCATGTAGACTTGTTTAGACGAGAGGAGTTACGAGCAGCGAAGCGTTTTTTTCATGAAGTATCATCAGGGTGAATAAGAGCAGGCTAATGAAACAGGTCTAAATCAGTGGAGTGTTGTCACACACACACACACACACACACATGGCTGATTGTAATCAGTCTACATAAACCTGCGGGGGGAAAAATACAACCGTTGCCAGTTGCATTTTACATATTTTCAATTCAGTTTTTGAGCCTTGTCACCCACTGTACAATCAGAGACAGTAGGAGCTGAATTGGTCCACTTGTATGCACTCAAATAAGCTTAACCTTGATTCCTCAGTATAGCAACTTTTGTTCCATCTTAATTCCCTGACATTGAAAAACTAGTGTTCAGAAAAAGGGATTGTTTTGACAGTTGCTGCATTTTAAATCATATTCTGTAATGTTTTATTATGCAGGTCCCCTATTGTGGAACTAGACGTGCATACATACACATGCACACTCTTTAAAAAAGAGCTTAAAATGCTCTAACAAACTAAACGACAGAACAAAATGTAAAAATGTATGAAATTAAAGGTATATGTTGTGTTCCAATTTGCATACAAAATAAAATGTGTATGTCCTAAACCATTTATTCAGCCGTTAATTTATTCATTATCTCACACTTATCTGGGCCAGTCATGGGGCAGCAGTCTCAGGAAAGAACCTCAGACTTCCCTTTATCCAGAATCTTATTCTAGCTACTCTGGGGGATCCCACAGTGTTCCCAGACAAGCAGAGAGACATTGTCCCTCCAGTGTGTTCTAGGTCTGTCTTTGGGCTTCCTTCTGGTGGGACAAGCCTGGAACACCTTCCTAAGTAGGCATCCAGTCCAGTTCCTTGATGGCTCCTCATCCCTTAACAGAGCATCTCAGACCCCATATTCCTAGAGCATCTCACACAGAATGCCAGGGTGAATATGGTTGAATACCTCTAGAAACATGTGGTCTGGTCAAGCATATTCGAGCATTTTAGTTAGGATATAGGGCTTGTCCAATGTTACACATTCCGAGCAAAATCTGAAAAATGGAAAATTGTCCCTCCTGAAGTTTTAGGTTCAGCCTTCGGTCAGATTCTCCTCTTCAGTAACCTGGCATAGACTTTTCCAGAGAGACTAAGCAGTGCAATCCCCCTATAGTTAGACATACGCTCTGGTACCCCTTCCTAAAAAGGGGAACCACCATGCCAATCGCCTAGTCCTGAGGTACTTCCTCATCTTTCATGTGATGTTGTAGAGGCATGTCATCCCAAACAGATGAACTGGTTGAGCATACTTCCATCAACCCTCGAACACCCTAGTTAGAATATAAAGCTGGTCCAGTGTTACACAGCTTGTACATATCTGCATCATCTCTCCTGATTATTAGGATCAACCTTTGGCTGAATTCTCCTCTCCAGGCATAGACTTTTCTAGGGAGGTTGAAGAGTGTGATCCCCTTATAGTTGCCTCTGGACCTTCTTGCCAATTGCCTAGTCCAAAGGTACCGTCCCCAACCTCCATGTGATGTTGTAGAGGCATGTCATCCCAAACATGTGGACTGGTTGAGCATACTTCCATGAACCCTTGAGCACCCTAGTTAGAATATAAAGCTGGTCCAGTGTTACATGGCTTGGACAAAATCTGCATTATCTCTCCTGATTATTAGGATCAACCTTTGGCCGAATTCTCCTCTCCAGGCATAGACTTTTCCAGGGAGGTTGAAGAGTGTAATCCACCTATAGTTGCCTCTTGTCCTTCTTGCTATTGCCTAGTCCAGAGGTACTGTCCCCAACCTCCATGTGATGTTGTAGAGGCATGTCATCCTAAACATGTGGACTGGTTGAGCATACTTCCATGAACCCTTGAGCACCCTAGTTAGAATATAAAGCTGGTCCAGTGTTACATGGCTTAGACAAAATCTGCATTATCTCTCCTGATTGTTAGGATCAACCTTTGGCTGAATTCTCCTCTCCAGGCATAGATTTTTCCAGGGAGGTTGAAGAGTGTAATCCACCTATAGTTGCCTTTAGTCCTTCTTGCTATTGCCTAGTCCAGAGGTACTCTCCCCAACCTCCATGCAATGTTGTAGAGGCATGTCAGCCAAGACAGCCCCAACTCATCTAGAGGCTTGAGGTCCACAGAATAGATCTCATCCCTCCCCCCTGCTGCCTTGCCACTGCCACAAGCCAAAACCATAAAATCAATCACTGACCTCTGACTTGGGGTACCCTGGTGCTATCTGCACTGGTGGACAACCCAATGCTCAAAAATGGTGTTCGTTTTGGACAAGCTGTGAAGAAATCACAACTCAGATTCAGATTAGGGTGACCTTTCCTCCCAATCACGCCTCTCCAGGTATCACTGTTGTTTCTCACATGAAATTCCCCAGTACAACAGATCATTTCCAAATCACAGTATGCTGAAATACTTATTCCAAAGTTATAGAGATAATCTACTATTTTGGTAGAAATTTGTGCAGATACATACATATTCTAAATGTTAACACTGCCCACAATACATTGAAAGTTGGACGGGAATTTGATTAGTAAAACATGTTAACTACAAACACAGTTTAACAAACTGAGTGGAGATAAGTGCAAAGGTTTTGGCAAAGATGTTTGAATGATTCTTAACTGATATCAAACATTCTGAAATATAATCATTAAACATTTTTCGTTTTATATTTTATTTGCAGCAAAAATGTAACCTCTTATAAAGATGTGTTTGGTCATTAACTTCTGAATGCATAATTATGAAAACACCCTAGGAGATTTCTCTGCATGAAAGACCTGTGCATGGCGGATTAACCTGCTGCTGCACCTCCAATATGGTAGGAAATTAAATATGAAAGAAATGTGGATGATGTGACAAAATGATTGATAGTGCACGTAACTAATCAACATAACAGTCCGTTAATGAGGAGGTGGTATGTCACAAAGCTTGCATATTCTTCTGCTACACATTGATAAGTATACTTTATCTAGTAGTTTTAGGATATAGTAATAGATTCTTTTCCAAAACCATCCGATTGGTCAGGGTTGGGTGAAAATATAATAAAAATAACCCTGCAGTTGGGTTTGTTTGTGTTTGTTTATGCAATGTGTAGTTAATATTATGTTGCACAGGTGATGTATGTATATGAGAATAGCCAAAATACATTGTATAAGTCAAAATTATAAATTAGTTGTGTGCCACATTTATTAGAATAAATCTTCCATGAAGAGATTTCATGAATTTCCTTAAATATCAAAACTGATTTTATTTTGGTTAGTAATATGCATTGCTAATAAGTTAATTTGGAAAACTTTAAAGGTGATTTTGTTAGTATTTAGATTTATTATTTAGTCCTTAGATTTTTAATAGTCATATCCCAGCTAAACATTGTCCTGTTCTATCAAACAATACACAAAAAAAAAAATTTCAGCTTTCATATGACATATAAATCTTAGTTTTCAAACATTGACACGTATGACTGGCTTTGTTGTCCAGGGTCACATATATTAAGGACTGTTACCTCATTTGCATGATTTCCTGAGTAAATTAGACTCCGAAGCACCACAGACAGTACATAAAATGACACCATAATTCTTAGCGAATCCTCCCAGAGAGAGCAGCACCTTTCAGACTGGATCCATCTGTTGTATGAGGACTGTCTGTTAAAACTAGGGCGAAACACTGCGAGAGCTCGGCTAACATATTTCAGCCTTTTTGAAGAGCACCACTCCAATACACGACCTGTTCGCATGCAGCGTCACTGTAATCCTGCTCGCTTCTCTGCATGTGTTATGAAAAGCCTTCCTGTTTGTTCTTTCAGTCCAGGTTGAGTAACTGGATGCACAGAGGCTGTTGTGGAAACCCATCACGCTTTTTCATGTGAGGGGAAGCTCATTTCAATGCAATCCTGGATAAATGGGTCTCCAGTACAGTATGAATGCGTCTCTGAATGCAGAGGAAATGTTAAAGCATCATACACTAATGGATATTTTTTATGTGCATATAAATGTTCTGGCTGTGTTGTCCTAGACTTATGTGGCAAGTTGACACTGTGTCAAAATAAATATTATGACATGCAGTCAATGAATAATTGAATCAATAAATTTATTTAAAAATTAAATATATATATATATATATATATATATATATATACTTGAAATCAGAATTATTAGTCCCCCTGAATTATTATTATTTTCCTCAATTTTTGTTTAATAGGAAGAAGATTCTGAACATGACACATTTCGGAATTTCTGAACAATATTTTGCTATAATATAAATAATATTTTATTAGATTTTTTTTTTATCAGGATACTTCTATACAGCTTAAAGTTACATTTAAAGGCGTAACTAGGTTAGTTAGGTGAACTAGGCAGGTTAGGATAATTAGGCAAATTATTGTATAATGATGGTTTGTTCTGGAGACTAGTGGAAGAAAAAATATTTGCCTAAAGAAGATATTAATTTTGACCTTAAATGTTTTTAAAAAAATGAAAAACTGCTTTTATTCTAGCCAAAATAAAACAAATAAGACTTTCTCCAGAAGAAAAAAATATTATCGGACATACTGTGAAAATTTTCATTGCTCTGTTAAACATTATTTGGGAAATATTTAAAAAAGAAGAAAAAATTCAAAGTTGTGCTAATAATTCTGACTTCAACTATATATATATATATATATATATATATATATATATATATATATATATATATATATATATATATATATATATATACATATATATACATATATTTTGTACTTACCTACTTTTTAAAACATTTTCCTCCCTCCTCTATCCTCCTCCTCCACCCGCATCCTCCACACTTACTACTGATGACTTTGCTACATTCTTCTGCACCAAAACTGCAAAAATCAGTGCTCAATTTGCTGCACCTACAACAAACACGCAAGATACAACACCAACACCACACACACTCACCTCTTTTTCTCAGCTCTCTGAGTCTGAGGTGTCCAAACTTGTGCTATCTAGCCATGCAACCACCTGTCCACTCGATCCCATTCCCTCTCATCTCTTGCAAGCCATCTCTTGCAAGCCATCTCTAGTTCACCTAACTAACCTTCATGGCCAAGATTCTGGAGAAAGTAGTGTTCAATCAAGTCCTGGACTTTCTTACTCAAAACAATCTCATGGACAACAAGCAATCCGGCTTTAAGAAAGGCCACTCAACTGAGACTGCCCTGCTCACGGTCGTGGAGGATCTCAGACTGGCTAAAGCAGACTCTAAATCATCAGTCCTCATTTTGCTGGACTTGTCAGCTGCTTTTGACACTGTCAACCACCAGATCCTGCTATCTACGCTTGAGTCACTGGGCGTTGCGGGCACTGTTATACAATGGTTCAGATCTTACCTCTCTGACAGGTCATTCAGGGTGTCTTGGAGGGGAGAGGTGTCCAACCTACAGCATCTAAACACTGGGGTACCTCAAGGCTCTGTTCTTGGGCCACTTCTCTTCTCCATCTACACATCATCTCTAGGACCAGTCATCCAGAGACATGGATTCTCCTACCACTGCTATGCTGATGATACCCAGCTATACCTCTCTTTTCATCCTGATGATCCCTCGGTTCCAGCTCGTATCTCAGCCTGCCTGTTGGATATTTCACACTGGATGAAAGATCATCATCTTCAGCTGAACCTCGCAAAAACGGAAATGCTTGTAGTTTCTGCCAACCCGACTCTACACCATAACTTTTCAATCCAGATGGATGGGGCAACCATTACTGCATCCAAAATGTTGAAAAGTCTTGGAGTAACGATTGATGACCAAGTAAACTTCTCTGACCACATTTCTAGAACTGCTCGATCGTGCAGATTTGCACTCTATAACATCAGAAAGATCCGACCCTTCTTATCTGAACATGCAGCTCAACTCCTTGTTCAAGCTCTTGTTCTCTCCAAACTGGATTACTGCAACTCTTTACTAGCTGGGCTTCCAGCTAACTCTATCAAGCCTCTTCAACTGCTCCAGAATGCAGCAGCACGAGTGGTCTTCAATGAACCTAAACGAGCACATGTCACTCCGCTGCTAGTCCGTTTGCACTGGCTGCCAGTTGCTGCTCGCATCAAATTCAAAACTCTGATGTTTGCCTACAAAGTGACTTTTGGCCTAGCACCTTCTTATCTGCACTCACTTCTGCAGATCTATGTGCCCTCCAGAAACTTGCGTTCTGTGAATGAACGTCGCCTCGTGGTTCCATCCCAAAGAGGGAAAAAATCACTTTCGCGAACGCTAACGCTCAATCTGCCCAGTTGGTGGAATGAACTCCCTAACTGCATCAGAACAGCAGAGTCACTCACTATTTTCAAGAAACGACTAAAAACTAAACTATTTAGTCTCCACTTCACTTCCTAATCTGCAATTGCCTCTTTGAATATCACACTAATTGTACAAAAAAAAAAAAAAAAAAAAAAACACTACTAACACTTCCCTTCTTAGACTTTACAGACCTGAAACTTGCCTTTAGTACTTATTCATTGTTGCTCTTAGTTGTGTAAATTGCTTCCTTGTCCTCATTTGTAAGTCGCTTTGGATAAAAGCGTCTGCTAAATGACTAAATGTAAATGTAAATATATATATATATATATATATATATATATATATGTAAATATATATATATATATATATATATATATATATATATATATATATATATATATATATATATATATATATATATATATATATATAGATGGCGACGCAGTGGGTAGCACATTCGCCTCACAGCACAAAGGTCGCTGGGTCGCTGGTTCGATCCTCGGCTCAGTTGGCGTTTCTGTGTGGAGTTTGCATGTTCTCCCTGCGTTCGTGTGGGTTTCCTCCGGGTACTCCGGTTTCCCCCACAGTCCAAAGACATGCGGTACAGGTGAGTTGGGTAGGCTAAATTGTCCGTAGTGTATGAGTGTGTGTATGTGTGGATGTTTCCCAGAGATGGGTTGCGGCTGGAAGGGCATCCGCTGCTTGAAAACTTGCTGGATAAGTTGGCGGTTCATTCCACATCATGGTTTTTCATGATAAATTTATCTCTAAAGGTGCTGCTGGCATGAAATTGACCCAGATTTTGGTAAAAACCTGAAAAGATACCTCTGGTTGGGGAGAATGGAGCTGCATACCTTGCTCAGAGATGATTTTGTCCCCCCCCAGACCTCAACTTGAGTTCTTATTTTATATTTGATTCAGGTCAAGTGATTATCTTGACCATTCTAGCACCTTTATTTTCTTTATTGAAACAATTTGAGAGTTTCCTTGTCTGTGTTTTGGATCACTTGTCATGCTGAAATGTTCACCCTCATCTTCATCATCTGGTAATGTCAGTTTTGGGACTGAAGCCGCTAATATTCATCTAACAAGAGTTGGTTTTTAACTACTGAGAGATTCCAGCTACTGTCTGGGCTTTCCATGCCTTTTTACACCACACTTTCTTCATGTGTTCAATACTTGTACCTTTTACTCATCTGTTTAATACACATAACTTAATTTCAAAACAAACTAGTCTTGTTTTCTTTGGATGCATGGATTACTTAAGTTGTCTGATACAATGTTTTAAACTATCAGTTACGTTCTTTTGCGGTATTTATTTGTTGCTGTGCAAGGAACTGCACAAAAGTAATCCTTTAATAATATGTACAGGGACATATCATTGACAATTAGTGTAAAAAGGAACACATATTGTTGGCGACATACTGCCCCATAGTGTAATTTTACCTAGATACTTCTGTCAAACAAATGTTAAATTATGTAGACTGAAGCACATACTTCATATGAGCCTGTGTTGAAAAATGTACTTGGACTAATGTGTTTGTTGCATAATGTGTGCCTACCACATCTATTTTCATCACCTATGAATGATTTGAAGGTGGTCCGAACACAAATCTAATACATAATGCACAACAGTGCATCCACAAAAATGCGGAAGAATAATCTTATCAGGGCCTTTCAGTCAGCTGCACTTTGCCCATGGACCGCACTCCCAAATGAATCCAACAGTATAGACTAAACCTCCAATGAGGCACTTGAAACACTGCAGTCTGCATTAGAAATAGCGTTTCGGATGGTTCTGGCAGACAGCTCGTGTCAATGAAGTGAGGTGGTGGAACTCAGAGCAGGTAGTAATGCAAGCGGACGCCCACAAGCCCTGGCGGACGAACGAGAGAGAAAGAGAGAGAGGCTGCTTCTTCTGCTGGAGGCTTTCACTGCGCCACATTCTCCTGCCAAACACATGACCTCTCATCCCTGCTGCAGACTGCATATGTGTGTGTTTGCATGTCAAAGAGACACCCTGAGCATCATGCGAGGAAAAACTTCAGATTGCTGAGAATTTAGAGAGAGGGAGAGAGGGAAAGGGAATATACCGATGCCAATGCTCAGCAGACAGGGACGTATTTCACCATGGAATGGAGAGAAAAATCATTAGAGGGCAAACCTTCTCCACCTGCCCCCTCCATCCATCACCTCAGGCCACAAGTGGCCCTCCATCACCTCTATCTCTTCATTTCTATCTGCTCGTCTCTTTTTAGCCACAAATCTGCAGCCTCCCTCCGCTTAGGTGCTCTTCCCTGCTTCTGTTTCATTTGCTATGCTGTAATATCATTACAGCCCACCTCAATTCAATTCCACGCTATTTAAATGGAAAGCTTTTCAAAAAAGAAAAAGAAAAGAATCGCTGAAATTGGCATTGATAGCCATGCGTTTAGTTAAAGGTAAACATCGCTCGTCTCGTAGGCATGTAATCACAGCTTGTGTCGCACAAATGTATTTGTTGTTCTTGAAAAAAAAAAAGTCTGTCTTATCGTTGCCGGAGCATTCTGTTGTTCTGCTTCTGTCAAACCCGGTTGGCTCATGCATTATTGACCCACAATTGAATTTTGATGAGCGCAAACTCCCAATCCGCCTTACGCATTTGGTGATGCAGCTGATGCACACAGAGATCAATGTACAAGAGATTGGGCTACATGTCGATGTGTTGTTTGTGATGTAGTTTGAGTTTTTTTCTTACTTTTTGGTGGCTTCTGCTACTGATTCTTGTCAGTCTTCAGTATAGAGGAGACTGGAGTAGTTTCACAAGGCCTGTAAATGGCAATTTTACCCCTTCTTCTTACACCTACTCCTCGATCTGCACGTTCACGTGAACACTTCAAGAGTTCACACTTAGCTGATAATCAAAAAAGCCTATTTGGCATGCTGTCCCGGGAGAGAGCCCTGAGCTCGTAATATCCTCAAGCCTGGGGCTCCCTCCCGTTAGAAGGGCGAGAGGGAAGTTTGAACTCAGGTAGGTCTCGAACTCCCCTGCTTGTCGCCGTGTTCAATACGAAGATAACCGGAGCGAAAAACTCTGGATCTTTATAATGCTTTCATAATCATTATGGAGCTAACGAGGAGCCAGCCGTGTTGATCACAAGCATGTGATCCTCTCTAAATGAAACCACACATAGGGGTGTATCAATTATCTTTAGCTTGAAAACTTAGGGCTGAGGGGAAAGGCTAGATGGCCCTTGAAACTGAGATTTTCCAGGACCACACTCAAAACCAAGGGATATGAACATTTCCCAGAATACACCATCTACATGAGATGCACAAATTAGTAATTTTATTATTATTATTGATTTTTACAACAAGTGAAGTTTATTTATGAACTAATTTCAAGAGGAGCGCAAGCTTATGATTGACTGCAGCTGGTCCTGCATTAGATAATGCATGATCCACCAATCAGATGATTACTTAATCACTATGAATAACCAGAGTATCTTACTTTAGCCATCTTCGACTTGAAGAACGTTCGAGGTTACTAAAGTAACCCTTCGTTCCCCGAGGAGGGGAACGGAAGCACTATAAGTGGATTTGATTTGTAAAATCCACGCATTGGGAGGTTCGGTTCAGAAGCTACTCATCTGAAAGAGTATTGAACGGGCCAATTAAGAATGAATTGGCAGCGCAAGCCTGCGCAGGTGAGCGGCATAAGCAATCAACTGAGTATATAAGCTCACCTGGCGCCAGCAGACGCTATCCTTTTTAAGCTGAAGAGACTTTCAACAGCTAAGGGACAGTCATTATGGCGACGGAGTATAGTGCTTCCGTTCCCCTCCTCGGGGAACGAAGGGTTACTTTAGTAACCTCGAACGTTCCCCTTCGGGGGGAACTTCAGCACTATAAGTGGATTTGATTTGTAAAATCCACGCATTGGGAGCCCATTGAAAGCGCCATAATGACTGCACCTTACCAACACCCCCGATGAGGAGATAGTCAAGCAAGCGTGACGCACCCGCATCATGGGGGGCGCGGTCCTCCAACGTGTCCCTGGCCCTAATTTATCCTACTTCAACAGAAGTTTTACAGATTTATATATATTTTTGGGAAGTCGTGAGCATCTAGATAATTCTAGGAAAATACGACAGTACGTTGGGAAGCGTGCAATCCCGATAGGGAGGACGCTGCGGAGGCCATCCGTTACCCAAGGGGGGATAGATGGCAGAATTTACATATGGACTAGCCCTAAAAAGGGGGAGTACGCATAGCAAAAGAGTGGTTAGCGGGGAGGGAAGACACGGGTCCGCCCAGGGGGGGGGACTTAACCGTGGCTGAATAAGCATATGGGATCGCCTAGTGGGGACCACGCATAGCAGGCACCTTTACCCAAAACGCGGGCTGACCAGCGGGCAGACCTACAACGTAGTGGGCCAGCAAGTGACTCCTCCGCTGAGTCAGTGCTGGGGGCCACGGAGGAATCTGCAGGGCTCACCTGACGGGGAACTTTACTGACAGATAAAAAGGCGCACGTATCTCCATGTTAGGGAAAATGGCGCAGCAAGCGTGTTTCAACACCCTACCGAATTGTTTCCTCAATCACCAAGGGTTACCTAATACCCTTGAGGAAACCGGCTCCACTCGCAGATTGTAAAACCTTGCAAATGTGTTGGGTGTCACCCAGCCCGCAGCTCTACAGAAGTCTGTTAGAGGGGCGCCGCGTGCGCGCGCTCGAGAGGATGCGAAACTCCGAGTGGAGTGCGCACGCGCTCTCGGGGGACGCGGCTTATCTCGGCTCTGATAGTGAAAGAAAGGCATCCACAATCTAGTGGGAACTTATTTCGGTACGGCACTTCCCTGCTGCCGACCGTTATAACAGACGAAGAGCTGCTCAGATGATCTAAACTCTGAGTGCGGTCCGGATAATACGCAAAACGCGAACTGGACAATAAAGAAGGGCTGGGTCTGCCTCCTCCGAGGGCAGCGCTTGCAGGCTCACTACCTCGTATTAAAACGGAGTGGTAGGAACCTTGGGCACATATCGCGGGCGGGGTCTCAGGACGTGAGAGAAGCCAGCCCAATTACAGGCACGAGTCACTGACCGAAAATGCCTCCGGGTCCCCGACCCTCTAATCGATATCAACGCGACCAGCAGAGCTGTCTTCAGGGACAGAAAGATACTGAGTCGAGGATCGAAGGGATCTGACGCGGCTTGTGTAGCGAGGGCGAGATCCTAAGAGGGCATGAGAGGGGGCGGGATGGATTAATTCGCTTAACGCCCCTGAGGAACCGGATGATGAGGTTATGCGTTCCCACGGTGCTGCCAGCCACCGCGTTATGAGAGCGGAGATGGCAGCCACGTAACCTTGAGTGTGGAGGGCGACAGCCTGCTCTCCAGCTTCTCTCGGCGTAAAGAAAGCACAACGCTGATCTGGCAAATTACGGGGGTCTTCTCAGCGAGAGACACACCATTCAGTGAATAGACTCCACGTCAGGGCATAGGCGCGCTCGGGGAGGGGGCTCTAGCCCGAGTGACGGTATTAGCCACCGCAATCGGAGGTTACCTAAGTCTTCCTCGCGTCTAAAATCTCTTCAAAGATCGGCGAGGGTGCCAGGTGGTGCCCTGTCCCTGAGAGAGTAGGTGCTCTCTCGAAGGGACTGCCAGGGGAGGGCTATCGCGAGGGAGAGCTCTGACATCCAGGTCCGGTTGAGCCAGAGGGGCGCAACCAGCAACCTGTTCCTCGTCCTCTTCCTGACCTTGCACAGTAACTGCGCGAGCAGGCTCACTGGGGGAAACGCGTATTTGCGCGTGCCCCGAGGCCAGCTGTAAGCCAGTGCATCCGTGCCGAGAGCACTCGGTCAGGGAAAGAACAACTAGCAATGAGCGATCTCGGGGGAAGCAACAGATCGATCTGGGCTTCCCCGAATCGCGCCCATATCAGCTGAACAGACTCGGGGTGGAGTCTCCATTCTCCAGGACGCAAGGCTGCCGTGAGAGCGCATCGGCTGCACGGTTGAGCTTGCCTTAATATGAATGGTGTGCAGCGATTTCAGCCGCGGATGACTCCAGAGGAGCAGACGGCGGGCGAGCTGAGACATGCGGCGAGAGCGCATACCCCCTATACGGCTGATATACGCCACCGCCGCCGTACTGTCCGTCCTGACCAGCACGTGTTGCCGCTCCAGCACCGGAAAAAAACGGTGGAGAGCGAGGAACACTGCCAACAGCTCCAGGCGATATGCCAATGCAACTGGGTACCTTTCCACAGGTCCGCAGCCGCATGCCCGCAACGCACAGCCCCCCAGCCCGTGTTGGAAGTGTCTGCTGAAACGACAACAAGACTGGACGCCTGTTCTAGAGACACCCAGGCCTGTAGGAACGAGGGGTCGCTCCAAGGGCTGAGGGCGCGGCGACACAGCGCAGTAACAGAGACTCGGTGTGCGCGCGCGTGCCATGCGCGTCTGGGGACTCGATCGTGAAGCCAGTGCTGAAGTGGTCTCATATAGAATAATCCGAGCGGCATGAAGCGGCTGCGGATGCCATATGCCCCAGGAGCCTCTGAAATAGTTTCAGTGGGACCACTATTTTACTGTCGAGCTCTCTCAGACAGTACAGCATCAGCTGAGCGCGCTCTCCGGAGAGGCGCGCTGCCATGGTGACCGAGTCCAGCTCCAGCCCGAGAGAAGAGATCCTCTGCACGGGGGCGAGTTTGCTCTTTTCTCGGTTGACCTGAAACCCCCACAGGTGGAAGTGCCAGAGCACTTTGTCTCTGTGCATAATCAACTGCTCCGAGAGGGCAAAAATCAGCCAGTCGTAAGAAATTGAGTATGCAGATGCCCGCGAGCCGAAGGGGCGCTGAGGCACCCTCCGCGGGCTTGGTGAGGACCCGCGGAGACAGAGAGAGCCCGAAGGGGAGGGCTTTGTATTGCCAAGCTCGACCTTCAAACGCAAACCGCAGAAACTGTCGGTGGCGAGGAAGAGTGGAGACATGGAAATACGCGTCCATCAGGTCTAATGCTGCAGACCAACCCAGAGGACGAACGCACCGGAGGATGCGCTTCTGCGTGAGCATTCTGAACGGCAGCTTGTGCAGGCAGCGGTTCAAAACGCGCAGATCTAGGATTGGCCGTGACCCACCGCTCTTTTTGGGCACGATGAAGCGTGGGCTGTAAAACCCACCCTCCATCTCGGCTGGAGGGAGCGGCTCGATTGCATCCTTCGCCAGGAGGACAGCAATCTCCTCTCGCAAGACAGGGGCGGACAGGGGGCTGACCCTGGTGAATACACACCCGCGACTTGGGGGGCCGTTTCGCGAACTGAATCGCATAGCCGAGTCTGATTGTGCGTATGAGCCACCGCGAAGAGCTGGCCCGCGCTAACCAGGCAGGCAGAGCTCTCGCTAATGGACTCATCGCTACAATCGCTGACGTACCAGCAGTGGGGCAGCGCGGAGTGGGTGTGCTGATCCGGGAAGCTCGCGGGTCCCACGGAAAAGCTGGAGGTGAGATATTTGCTCTCACTCCAAACCCGAGCTCCGGAGGGGAGGCTCGAGGGGTGGGAGAAAGGAGACCGTCCTCCCAGCGCTCGTGAGCCACTGGCGAAACGCACCGAATCTGCAAGCTAGAAAGCATAGCGTCCCAGACTGGCAGATTTCGGGCTGTCACATCTGGGGAAGTGAAAAGTGCCCTTTCATAATGTTTTCATGGCAGTAAAAAGTGCCGTTGGAAATGGGGCCCCGCCCTCCAGCGGGGAAAGAGCAAGTTCCCTCTTCTCCAGATGGCCTGTCCCAGGGGCGCTTCGCGGTCCGTTGCCGGACTTAGCGGCGTTCTGGGCAGGGGGGCTGCCTGCTTCCGAGGTGCCCGACGCGCTCGCTTCGCCTGAGGCGTGTGCGGGGGCGGAGCAGCTCTCGTAGGCGGGCGCCTTCGGCGAGGAGCAGGTATGAATGGCACGGCGGGCGGAGCGGGCTACGGACCGCCGATAAGACATCACCCACCAACTGCTCTCTCACCGCCTTGAATTCCTGGGTGAATTCACAGACAGTGTCGCCGAACCTGGCTGGGGATATGGGGAAGTCAAGAAAGCGGACTTTGTCGACTTTGCGCATATCAGCCAGGGGTGGCGCTCCTGGACCACTAATGTGGACATCGTCCTCCCCAACGCACACGCAGCGGACTCAGTAGTCCGAAGAGCTAAGTCGGAGGCGGTGCGAAGCTCGTAAGCCTGGGTTGGACCCACCCTCGTGCAGCTCGGCCAGCGCCTGCGCTTGGTAGCGCTGGTAGGTGGCTATCGCATGCAAGGCGGAAGCAGCCTGGCCCGCAGCTATGTAAGCTCTAGCTCCGAGGGAGGTAGATAACTTACAGGCTTTGGATGGGAGACGAGGCGGACCCCGCCAAGAAGAGGCGCCGCGCGGATTTACCGCCATCGCGCACTCAACCTGAGGAATCGCCACATACCCCCTGGCTGTTTCACCGTCAAGAGTGGTTAGGGTGGAGGAACACGCAGCACGAGCAGAAAAAAGTGCTTTACAAGACCGCGTGAGCCTACTGTGCACCTCCGGGAAGAAGGGAACGCCCCTCTAGTCGGTCCGGCCGCGGAGCTGGGGGATAAACCATCTCCAACCCACGGCCGAAGCAGCCCGGGAAAGCACGGCTAACATGTCCGTTTCAGGATCCGTAGTGACAGCGCTCACCAGCCCGAAGGGGGCGAGCGGGTCTGGATCATCATCGGACAATGAAAGCCCACCCTCCGATGCCGCGGTGGACATCTGGTCTCCGGTGTCATCGGGCGTAAGGGCTACCATCTGTTAGACGGATCGCTTCCCCCGCCCGAAGCTTGGATGGAGCGCTTAGAGGAGCGGGAGGTCCGCGGGCCCGTGGGCGACGGATTATCTCTCGCTGAAACCCTCAGATCTGCCCGAGTGCCCGCTGCAGAGCAGGGGACAACTGGGGTGGTTCACCCTTTTGCAAAGGCTAACCGCGATCTTGCGCAACAGTCATGGCATCGCAATGACGACATGAACTGCCCGCGAGCAGCGCATTAACATGCTGGACCCCCAGACATGTAACGCAATGCCCGCGCCCATCATCCGAGGACAGGAAACCACCGCATCCAGAAACGCACAGTCGGAGCGCCGTCCTGATAAGGACGTGCTGCACGACTGTGTTGCTCTTTCTGTGAAGTTTGCAACTTTATACGCACCGCTCTGGAGGACCGGACCCAAAGAACGCCAGGCAAGGGAGAAACCCAGCTCGACCGTCTGCCACTGCGTGTACACACTCTGGACCGGGAGAATGCACTCGTTCGCTCAGAATCGCTGGTCACAGCAGGAGGAACCCTCATCGACTCGATCAGAAAGTCTCTGAAGCGAAAAGGATAGCGTCTGCTGGCGCCAGGTGAGCTTATATACTCAGTTGATTGCTTATGCCGCTCACCTGCGCAGGCTTGCGCTGCCAATTCATTCTTAATTGGCCCGTTCAATACTCTTTCAGATGAGTAGCTTCTGAACCGAACCTCCCAATGCGTGGATTTTACAAATCAAATCCACTTATAGTGCTGAAGTTCCCCCCGAAGGGGAATCCCACATTCCACCCCTACTTCTCCCCTTTCCTTGACAGGGTGGCACAGAGACCTAGTGGTTAGCACCGTTGCCTCACAGCAAGAATGTCACTGTGCTCTGTGAAGGGAGCACAATTGTAAACATGAAGATTGCTAAAACTGAACTGTAAAAATAGTTTGAAAGCAAATTACATCTAAGAGAGATGACCTTAATGCTTTTTTTTAATATTTAATCATTCCAACTTTGAATGTTAGAATGTTCTTAATGAATAGGGCATAGCAGGAATAAGTGGGAATAGAACACAGCCATGAATATGTTTCAAACTACAGCTCCAGAGCTTTAGTTGCCAGTGCTCAAGTTTGCGATACATTGCGAATGTTTGTTGGAGCGACAGATTTGGGAAATGGCAAATCAACAAACTATATTTGTAACGACGGAACTTGCGACCTTAGTTGGCTAACGATGGTTTTGGGAAAAGCACCCCTGGGTATGAGCTAGGGCTTTTCTTACCATAATACACCTAAAATGGATTGGCCTAAATCTTGTCAATGGCGTGAAAGCGTTGTCTCCTAGTTGACGAAATATCTTGTGTGGAAAGTGTTCAAGTATCACATAGACATAATCACAATATCAATATAAACAATATTACATAAAACACAACGGTTTCCAATCCAAGTGTTGGTGATATATATGAATAATAAAAGCAATCATTTCTGCATGCTGAGAAACCAAATCTTTTTTTTTTTAATCTCCATTATAAATAAGTTGCACCATAGAGCAGCAGACGATGCACAAAGTAACAAATTCTGTTTGTAAACTGAAAATGATTGTTGAGTTGTGAAAACAACATTTAAAATGGTTGGATATGGATCAGGGGCGGCAGTGGTGGCACAATGGGTAGCACAATCACCTCACAGCAAGATGATCACTGGTTTGAGCCCCGCCTGAATCAGTTGGTGTTTCTGTATGGAGTTTGCAAGTTCTCCCAGTATTCGTGTGGGTTTCCTCTGGGTGCTCCGGCCCAGAAACATGTGGCATACGTGAATTGAGTAAGCTAAATTATACGTAGTGAATGAGTGTGTATGGGTGTTTCCCAGTGATGGGTTGCAGCTGGAAGGCATATGCTGGATAAAATGGTGGTTCAGTCTGCTGTGGCGACCCCAGAATCATAAAGGGACTAAGCCGAAAAGAAAATGAATGAATGATATGAATCAGGGTGATCAGGGTTCTGCAATGATTGGGGAAATTCCAAATTAAACCAAAAAACAAAATGACTACAACCAGCTAAAGATTGGTAATGAAAATTTGGAAAATGCGTCAACAAACAACAAACAAACAAAGATGGTATGATATGAGATCGGTTTTCTAGTAGCTCTATAATTTATCAGATAGTCTGTTGAATCTAAATCCCATTTTTTTTATGTGCATGCCAGAATTTATTCAGTAAATGGGCGCCTGTTGTAGTTTATGTGCATGTTTTTTCTTTTTGGATAAAAAGTATATCCTACTCAGATGTGCGCATATGGGCATTTTCAGAATTTATGCGCATCTTGATGTTCTTTTTTTTATGCAATACTCAGAAAGTGCTGGTTTCAGAGCAGGACAAATTTTTTATTTCATTTTATTTATTTACTAAAAAAGTACAAACACAACAAAAAAGCTGACCACTGTACAAAAATAAAGAAGGCAAGAGTTTAAAAAAGAGTTTCACATCTGTAACAAGAGGCAATTCCATAATAATAATAATAATAATATATTTTATTTAGGCGAGGCAGTGGCGCAGTTGGTAGTGCTGTCACCTCACAGCAAGAAGGTCGCTGGGTCGCTGGTTCGAACCTTGGCTCAGTTGGCGTTTCTGTGAAGAGTTTGCATGTTCTCCCTGCCTTCGCGTGGGTTTCTTCCGGGTGCTCCGGTTTCCCCCACAGTCCAAAGACATGCGGTACAGATGAATTGGGTAGGCTAAATTGTCCGTAGTGTGTGTGTGTGTGAATGTGAGTGTGGATGTTTCCCAGAGATGGGTTGTGGCTGGAAGGGCATCCGCTGCGTAAAAACTTGCTGCAAGTTGGCGGTTAATTCCGCTGTGGTGTCCCCAGATTTTTTGTAATTAACTTACAAAAAAAATGTAAGTTGACATATTTTATATAAGTATGCACATAATTCATTTAATCATTTTAAAGAGTTTACTACTTTTTTAAATGGGATTAATGTTCCGAAATATTTGTAGCATTTGTATTAAATCTGTTTCCACTGAATGTGATCTGGAATCTAGGTTAAATGCAAATGAGAGCTAGTGCATTTGAATTGAATGGGGATATGAATTGATAAAGAGGCGTATCATTAAAGAATCCTGAGTCAGCATCAGTTTTACAGCCTTCTCAGAGAGAGAGCACATCTATGCCCTGCCAAACAACACTGAGGTGTTTTCACAAGGAAATGGAACTATTTCACATTTTGTCAGTTATGCGGCTAATTCGTAAAAGTTCAGTCGTACAAAAATGTAAGATATAAAAACAGAGGTGTGGCACCCACACCCCTAAACCCAACTATCATTGGTGGACAAGAAAATCATACTAAATTGAACAAATGAGATTGTATGAATCCATAAATAAGCAACTAAATCAAAAAGCTATTATTTCTGTGAGATTGTGTTGTAGCTTTATGGATTTTAAATTGATCATATTAAAACAAAGAAAACAATCCGAAGTTGTTGTTTTTAAGTTATATATATATATATATACCATGATTTTACTAGTCCGGCCCACTTAGGAATAGGTTCTACTCCATGTAGCCCCTGAGCTAAAATGAGATTGACACTCCTGCTGTAGGATTTCGTTTTTATGATTCCTGGTAGAATCCGATAAACTTAAACTCTGCTGCTATTTGGGGATTTCCGCCTGGATTTTGCCTACCCAAATTTAAAAGCTTCCCAAATCCACATGCAGAGGTGTAAATGCAAAAATTTGGTATCATTTTAAAGAAAACCCTTTGCATTTTCATAAAACACTATTTAAAGTGTTTAAAATAACTGTATATGTCGTCTGTGTTATAATAAACACCTAAAAAAAGAGGCGCTTTTTATATATATATTTTTTATAAACTTTTTTTTTATAAGGTTCTGTGTGGTCTAGCGTGCTGTAATTAATTTTGGTGGTTCCTGCATATGTCTGTAATCATAGGAAAAAAGAAAAATGTCTCCACCATAATCTATGCAAAAGTTATTGCATTCCAACTGATGAGAGGTGCTGATACAAGCCACAGAGACAGATCCTTGTTTACATATTTCACTATTCTTTTGTTTGATCAAACATAATTCACTGTGTTTGGACCACATCAGACATATAAAAGGATTACTTATACAAAATACTGTGTATTGTAACAGTTTACTGTGTAAATAACTTTTATACAGTAGAATAAAAACCAAAGTGATGCATATGTGCATAAAACATAGATTCTACACTTTCAAACGAAACCACTTACGGGGGTCTGGTGCAACGCTAGCCCTTTAAATGTGAAAGCGAAAGTCGATGACGTCACGGACCCGGTACCGGGTCCGCAGAGTTTAAGTCGTTAAAGTTATGTTACATCTTCATCATGATTTCGAAGCCTATGCACATCAATGGTTTCACCCGGAACTATATTAAACATGAAAAGCTTCCTCTACATGTCATCATTCCTTCAGTGTAATCCTTAGAGGTTTCTGCTGGAGAGTGAATCTGAAGGTAAGATATGGTAAAGCAGCTGTAATTCTGACCCTGTGGGTGACCCACTCACTCTCATACTTCATCCTTCTTCTCGTCTCACACTTTAATCCTTTCCTACTTTCCTGTCTTTTTTCATTATCTTTACTTCTGAAAGAACTTACTCCTTTAAATATCTCATCCTCCGAAATACTGGGTCTCTGTGGACCCCTCGACCTGCCCAGGCACCTGACCATCGCTCTTCTCTTGTCTTACATGTATTCATCCATTCATAAGAGATCCGTCATTCATAATGCTATTGCAGAGAGATGGGTTCAAGGCAGGATACTGGCAAGAGAAGTGGAGGACAGACATGATGGAGGAAGAATGAGAATTTAGGGAGGTAATTTTAAGCTGCCTCATCCCGCTCTGTCCCCAGGGGAAATGCCTGGGTTTGGCAGAATTGGGCTGCAGAAGAAGAATGGGCCAGATTTTAATAAAGGGGCAGGAACAGGGCAGTGCTTGAATAACTAAGTGTCATTGAAAAGATTTTTTTAGGACCAGAGATCTTCAGTATGGCTTCAGCCATGCTTTAAAATCTTGTGAGTTGTCTACATCGATAGAGCTGGCAGTTACAAAATGGCAGATTGTAAAATAAGATATAATGTTTTGCATAATTTGAGCCAGAATTGCAAAAGACAGTTAAAGCCAAACCCCTTGAAAAGAACATTTGTTGGTAAACCATCCCAGAGAACTTTCGAGAACCTTTTCATTCACTGTTCTTTGCTGATGGAATACCATAATAATTGTCTCTGACAATACCATACCCCGACAATATCAGCAAACCCATTTATTCCATAAGTATTTAACTGCATCTTGAAATAAAAAATATAACAATAAAAATTAATAATAATAATAATATATATATATATATATATATATATATATATATATATATATATATATATATATATATATATATATATATATATATATATATATATTTAAAGATTGTGTGTGTGTGTGTGTGTGTGTGTGTGTATATATATATATATATATATATATATATATATATATATATATATATATATATATATATATATATATATATATATATATAAATATAAATATATATAAATATATATATATATATATATATATATATATATATATATATATATATATATATATATATATATATATAGAGAGAGAGAGAGAGAGAGAGAGAGAGCAGCAGTTGTGTTTCTCATGCAGCCCAACAGTAACTTCACTCAGCCTTAGAAAAACTATTCTGCATTCTCTCTAGGCCATGAACTGAAACAACCAATTTTAACCAACACTGATTTGATTCGCAACATTACAACCTTCAATTTGAAGCAAGAGGAAATGGGGTTGTATTGCTTGAGCTGAGCATCTCAGATCAGCTTTTTTGAGCAAATTTTGTTAGTAAGCTCTGCTATTCTTACACACTGAGAATAAAAAAAGCTAACAATGTGGTCAATTCAACAAATATCTATAGAGAAATGGACATATTGAATTGTACATGGATTTTTAAGGTAGAAAGATTGAAAAACATATAACAATATGGTAAGTGCACAGCTAGTGTTTCTTCCTATACCGATAAACTTCCAGTGAACTGTTAATTTTTTGTTAAGTTCCTTTTACGGAAATAAGTTTGTAATGTAATTAATATACAATGAGTTAAACAGACTTCAGCATTCATTTAGCTGTTCAAGCGTAAAACGAGATGAAAAGCTGTTTACACACGCATGCTGTCAGGATCAGCAGGCGAATGCAGAAACACCATTGAAAATACGGTGGTAAAATAAATATTCATATTTTAAAAACATGGCGCTGTACATTTTCATTACATGCAGTGCTTTTTGTACAATCTGAGACCCACTTCATATTGTATATCAATCAGGCAGTGAAGATCATTGACTTTTAAAAGAAACAGACCTTAAAGGGCCGATTATGTAACTGCTTACAGTTCACCAGAACTTCTTGACTGGTTACTGCAAAAGTATCTGCATACTTTTACATATATCATATAGTCTTACTGTATTTGAAAAAAAAGGTAAAGTGTACATCTTACAAGTACATACTAAACACAAATATAATTTTAAAGTTAAGTTTAAACATTTTTTTGACCAAAACAATTATTCAGATTCATTCATTCATTCATTCATTCATTCATTCATTCGTTTGTTCATTAGTTCGTGTAATAAATCATTTAATGTTTTTGCATGTTTCACTAAGTGAGATTTAAGACACTTTTAAGACCATTATGAATGACGTTTTTTTTTTTTTTTTTTTACTTATAAAGGGCTAAGAATTTTATTTTATTTATTTTATTTTATTTTTTTGCAAATATCCCAGTTGGAAAAAAAGATTTTCACTTGCCTTATCAAAAACGATTTAATTTAATACATTTAAATGACCATTCTTTCTCATGATTTAATGATGAAAACTCAAAGACGTTACGTTGTACTCACCGGTACAGACATCCAGTCTACACGCTGGAATTCGCAAAAGGATGTAATCGCCGTGACGTAGCTTTAATATTTTTTTTTTCAAACTGAAAGAAAAAAAATATCTTGAAATAACGCAAAAACAAGCAATTTTCTTTTTTTTTGTGAAATATAGGTGTCCTAATAGTGTTTTTAGCAGCATGGGACACATATATGACTATCAACATCTCAAAAAATTTGTTTTGTGACCCTTTAATAATACAATATTATTAAAATCATTATATATATATATATATAAATATATATATATATATATATATATATATATATATATATATATATATATATATATATATATATATATATATATATATATATATATATATATATATATATATATACAGTATATATATATAGGTCAGGCCAGTATCCTCAGCAGTAAATACATGCAGAGCTTTAAAACAAATGTTACTGTAAGGAATTAAAACATCATGGTAAATAGAGTTAAATGGTAAATAAAAAGTTAAGCGTTACGTTGAGATGCATTGTTAGTAATTGTTTGGGTGTTGGCCAAATTGGGTAGCTATACATGGTCCACTTTTAGCACCATTGTCTTTTTCTTAATTGTAAAAGCATAGTGAAATAAGTCAATTCTGCTAATGTTTTGTTTTGTTCTTTTGATGTTCCTTTATTATTCTTTTGGTTTGTCAAAATTCTTCCTAAGTGTAGTTTCTTAAACTAAAGCTGCAGTCACACTTGACTTTTCTCCCCATAGACTTCCATTCATACGCACGCGAATGCTTCAGACCGGAAACACAGGGTCATGCTTTGAGTTTCGCAGTTTGCTGCGGTGCAAAGTTCAAACTTGGTGAACTCTGACCTGTGAAATCACATCACTTGACTGTGTGAGACCAATCGAAGATCAAAACAAGACCTCTCTGGACAGAAATGTAAAACATGCAGCAGTCGCTCACTTTTTTTAATGTCTAATAATCTTGTTTAATCCCGCCCCTTTTCGCAGCACCTGTTCTGGTGCACAGTGCTCTGTAGCGTCGAACAGAAGGTAAAAGTTCAAAGAGGCAGTGTGCTGGGTGTGAGGGGTCCGAAGTGATTTTGGCAGCTCTTTTGCTTGCTCTGGATAAGTAGAGTTCTTGGGGAGTAGGGAGGGTTGTACCAGTGATTCCGTACTCAGCAGTCCGACCTATTCGACATAGTCTTTGGAGGTCAGATTTGGTAGCTGAGCTAAACCAGACAGTTATTGATGTGCAGATGACTGATTCAATGATGGAGGTGTAGAACTGTTTCAGCAGCTCCTTTGGGAGGTTGAACTTCCTCAGCTGACGAAGAAAGTACAGCCTCTGTTAAGCTTTTTTGACAATAGAGTCAATGTGAGTGTCCCACTTCAGGTCCTGAGAGATGGTGGTGCCCAGGAACCTGAATGACCCCACTGCTGCCACAATGCTGTCCATGATGCTCAGTAGGGGTAGAGCAGGGGGGTTTCTTCTGTAGTCCACTGTCATCTCCACTGTTTTGAGCGTGTTGAGCTCCAGATTGTTGTGATTGCACCAGACAGCCAACTCCTGACAGCCAGATCATTCTAAATCTACTATAAATATCCTGCCTGAACTTCATTCCCTATCTTCATTTTGGATCCTATGATTGGGCAACACAGCGGCTCAGTGGCTAGCGCTGTTGCCTCGCAAGAGGAGGCCCAAAGGTTTAAGCTCTAATTGAGCCAGACGGCACTCCCTGCTTGTAGTTTGCATGTTCTCCCTGTGTTCACGTGGGTTTTCCCCGGGTCCTCCAGTTTCCTTCCACAATCTAAAAACACGCACATAAATAAATTGTTATAAAAGTCACAAGCACTTAGCATAAATACTGAATCAATCAGAATCAACATAATAGCCAAAGCATAATTGGGGGCACTCGAGAAATACCTGATGTCTTATCCCTCCTAATGCTCATTGACCAGGCGGGAGCCTTGGGCTCATATATCTCCGAGCTCAGGGTTCTCTCCTGGAACAGCATGGCAAACCTGCTACCATAGTCGAGCATTATCTAAGTGTGAACTCTTGAAAAGGGGGCCAAATGACGACGCCCCCTTGACCTATTATTATTATTATTATTATTATTATTATTATTATTATTATTATTATTATTATTATTATTATTAAAATATTTATTTGTCTATAGTTATTATAAACAGCTTGTCTTCATTCAGATACGAAGTCTAAATGTGTGTGTTCGTGCGTGCGTGTTCTGTTGTGTATGACCTCGTATGAGTAATCAACATATTAATCAGTCTCATCTGAGGCAGTGGTGCCTGTTATTAAAACAGCAGAGGACTGCCAATGTCAGAGATTTAGTGTGTGTTTTCGTGTGTGTCTGTTGTTCGTGCAATTACGAATTCAAATACGTTGTGTCATTATGCGTCAATAGACCTATATAAATATGTGCATTTGTTCTGTGTGTATTCATGTGAACCTTTGACCAACAGGTGTGCGTGTTTGTGAGTGTGTGTGTGTGTGTTGACAGTGGTTGAGTGGGAGTGCAGGGCAGCCCGAGGGGATCAGTCTGTTCTCAGGATGAGGACTGACAGTCAAAGAAAATGAAGAGAGGCAGGCCGTTCACCTAGACATTACCCTACGCTGCCCAGGGCTATGTGTGAGTGGGAAGTGAGGGTGTGTGTTTGGATCGTTGCAAGTGTCAGGTTTATTGTTTATTGTTTGTTGAGGTCCCCATTAGCGGTTGCCTAGCTACCACTCTTTGGCTGCCCCGTGCATCTGCATGAGGAGTGTCTTTGGGGATCTCTCAGTGCAGCTGTGTGTGTGAGTGCGTGTGTGTTTGTTTGTTTTTATTGTTTGGCATGAGGCAGAATAATAGTGATGTTGAAAGTGTGGGTCTAATGTTTGGTTGCTAGTTAACAAAACAAGGGATTGATTAAAGCCATGTCCACATGAACACGGGTATTGTTAAAACCACAATTGTGTATGTGCGGTTTGGCTGTTTGTCAACACAAAAACTTAAGACTAGTCAGCTAGCAAAATATAAATTGTACATTTTGATTTCTTGTAAATTTTAACACTACTCTCCATCTGTTTGAAGACAAACAATATACACATTCATGAATCATGATTCAGCCCTTTAAGTTTAGCAGTTTTTGCCAGAAAAACGTCAGAAGTACAATATAGCCCAGGGGTGTCCAAACTTGGTCCTGGAGGGCCAGTGTCCTGCAGAGTTTAGCTCCAACTTTCCACAGCACACCTCCCTGAAACTTAAAGTACACCTAGAAAGAGCTTGCTTAGCTGGTTCAGGTGTGTTTAATTGGGGTTGGAGCTAAAACATGCAGGACAACGGCCCTCCAGGACCGAGTTTAGACACCCCTGATACAGCCTATACTCTAAATTGTGCACCCAATTTTGGTATTCATTGCAGTTAGTATTTAACATCGCCGGCAGCTAGCTCTGTGCAACTCTCACTGAAGCTAAGGGCCCGGTCAGTACCTGGATGGGAGACTACATGGGAAAGCTAGGTTGCTGCCGGAAATAGTGTTAGTGAGGCCAGCAGGGGACATTCAACCTGCAGTCTGTGTGGGTCCTAATGCCCCAGTATAGTGACGGGGACTCTATACTGCTCAGTGAGCGCCGTCTTTCGGATGAGAAGTTAAACTGAGAGGTCCTGACTCTATGTAGTCGTTAAAAATCCCAGGATGTCCTTCAAAAAAAGAGTAGGTGTTTAACCCTGGCATCCTGGCCAAATTTGCCCACTGGCCTCTGTCCATCATGGCCTCCTAACCCTCCCCATATCGTATTATATTATAGTTATGTACTTTCATACTATATAGTATACTAAAATCAGTATGCGAGCCGAGTAGTATGTCCGAATTCATAGAATTCGAAAATCAGTATGCGAGAAGTACCCAGATTACTTACTACTTGCTTGCTTGCTTACTTACTGGCGAATATCTGGAGTGCGCATCCCATGCACGCTGCATTATCCCATAATGCCATGAGAAAGAATTAATGAATGGAAGTGAAACGATGCAACTGACGCAGGTAGGTCACGTGACCGTGACAAAATGGCGGATGTAGTTTGTCCGAATTCCATTTCGGAATTTTTTATTTTTTTTTCAAAGTGTGACTGTTATACTCATTTTTATAGATATAAATGCAGTTAAAATTGTGAAATAGCTCTAGAAACTTGTAACTGTGGTAAATAAAGGCAAATAAGAAAATCAAAATCAGAATTGCAAGACATGCATTCAGTATGTGTCAGAATACTGCCACTTTCATTGTGTAGCATTTATTACTTTAGAACAGCAGGTGAAAGTGGAGCAGGTGTGATTCAGTGGTGGCGGGCCTAATTTCCATATTCATGTGTCTGCATATATTAAATGAGGTAAGAGAATATAGTTATATTCAAGCCATTTTAATGCATAAGTAAATGTATTTCTTTATTTTTTCAAGAGACCCTTGGTGGTGAAAGTCTAGAATTAACATAATTTACATGTCTTTCTGTTATTTTTAATAGGCTTATAAACAAACAACCCTACACTCGCAAATGCGTAATCAGAGATATCGCAATTGCAAATTTACATCTAAGAGTTCTTACAGTAGGCATACAGTTTGTGGCAAAAGCAATCTAAAATTTCCATTTTCATTATGTAGCATGTACTATTTCGGTTGACGGAGTGAAAGTTGAGCAGGTAACCTGAGCTGGTATGATTGAGTGGAAGCGGGCCTAATTAGCATAGTAATGAATATGCATGTAAATAAAATAAGGCAGCAGGGCTATGTTCCTGTAATTCAAAAGCAGAATGAACTAAGTTTCACATGATTAAAAGGAGTTTGAGGAGACTTCCTTAAATTTAAAACCACACTCTAAAAATACAGGACCCATGGAGTGAGCAGTACACAGTAAATAGTACTTTATTTGTATATTTTTTTAATTATATGATTATTTCCTGAAAATAATGTTCCTCGGTGTAACTCTTTTTTTGTATCTCTACAAAAAAAAAAAAAAAAAAAAAAAATTATATATATATATATATGTTTAGATATTTAGAAACAAGTCGTATATGTTCAATAGTGCTGCATTTATTTGAAAAAGAAAATTATATATATATATATAAACAATTATATATATAACTATATATATTTTTTTTATATATAATTTATATATATATATATATTTTTTTTATATAAATTTTTTAATTATATATATATATATATAATTTTAATTAGTGGTGAGCCGTTATCGGCGTTAACGCGAGACTCTTAGAACGCGATAAAAAAAAACTAATAACTACGCACACTGAATTAACTTCGACTGAGGCATCAGAGCCACGACACGGCACACTCAGACATGTTAATTAAAATAAAACTATTTTGATGGCGCTCCGTGGCGCGGCAGAAACATTAAGTGTCTCAAATTGTGGCTGGGCACCGCAGACAGCCACCTACTTGAAGCGCCGGTGTGTGTACCCTGATAGAAACCTATGTTGTGATAGAAACCTACGCTGTGTGGTGAATAAAGAGGGCCGTGCCCGAGACACCTCCCTCACCACATGCCTCCTCAGTTATGCCCACGACACCTCCCTTACCCCCCGCGTCCTCAGTTATATCCGCGCCTAGGGCGGCACAATAGAGAGGACGGCGTCCGTGACGCCTCCCTCACCATCCGCGTCCTCAGGTATATCCGCGACCGCATGTTCCCCCCCTTCACTTTGGTTACTTTCGTTTTCACTTTAGAGTTAAGGGTGGCGTGATCGTCCTTTGCCTAGAGGGGTAGTTCAGCTTGCTCCGGCCCTGGCCACAGCGGAATGAACCACCAACTTATCCAACACATGCTTTATGCAGCGGATGCCTTTCCAGCTGCAACCCATCTCTGGGAAACATCCATGCGCACTCATTTACACTCATATACTACGGATAATTTAGCCTACCTAATTCACCTGTACCACATGTCTTTGGACTGTGGGGGAAACCGGAGCACCCGGAAATGACAACTGACCCAGACGAAGCTCAAACCGGTGATCTTCTTGCTGTGAGGCTAAATTGGATTATTAAATACTTTTTAATTAGCTTTACTTTTTTTTTCACTTGTTAAAAGTTACATTTTGAAAGAAAAAGTTTTAAACAGTAGTGATTTATTTATTCAATTTATTAAGGAAAATTAAGTTACTGATACACACTTGTTGAAAGTTACATTTGTCTTCATTACAATTCATGACCTGTGCAAAACATGACTTGTCAAGTTTCATTCATTCATTTTCTTTTTAGCTTAGACCCTTTAATAATCTGGGATCGCCACAGCCAGGGCTTGCACGTCTATAGAGGCGACCTAGGCGGCCGCATCAGGCAGCAGAATAGAGAGGATGGCGTCCGCGACACCTCCCTCACCACCCGCGTCCTCAGTTATGTCCGCGACACCTCCCTCACCACCCGCGTCCTTATATCCACGCTTAGTATGGCAGAATAGAGAAGGCGGCGTCCGCGACACCTCCCTTACCATCCGCGTCTTCAGTTATATCCGCAAACCCATGCCCGACCCTGCTCCCCCCCCCCTTCACTTTGGTTAACCAGTCACTTTCGTGTTCACCTTTGAGTTGAGGGCAACGTAATCGTCCTTTGCCTAGAGTGGCAGTTCAGCTTGCTCCGGCCCTGGCCACAGTGGAATGAACCACCAACTCATCCAATACATGTTTTATGTAGCGGATGCCCTTCCAGCTTCAACCCATCTCTGGGAAACATCCATACACACTCATTTACACTCATACACTACGGACAATTTAGCCTACCCAATTCACCTGTACCACATGTCTTTGGACTGTGGGGGAAACCGGAGCACCCGGAAATGCCAACTGACCCAGCCGAGGCTCGAACCAGAGTCCTTCTTGCTGTGAGCTTTTTCTACAGTGCCACTGCGTTGCCTGTCAAGTTTCAGAATAAAAAAAAAAAGTGTTGACAAATATGTCTTTCCAGGGCGAAAGAATAAATGAATGATTTAAAAAAAAAAAAGAAAGAAAAATCAATAACACTGACAAATGCCTTCAGGAAAAAAAAATCATCAAATCTAACTGATGATTTAATATTCCCCGCTATTAGAAAACAACACTCTGCCTCGGCATATACTGTGCACAGTTTTCATTCACTGAATTTCAGATGTGATTTTCTTCATTGGGTTTCCTTTATTCCATCCATTCAGGCAAAGATGAAGGAGAGAGAGAGGAAGTGTGTTGTTGCTATAGTAACAGACCCCGGCATATGGCATGGGTTCTGTCCATTGTCCTCTTCTCCTCCACTCTCTCGCTCTCTTTCTCTTTGAGGATCCTCTCATTGTCACATTAAGTGCGTAAGTGTGTGTGTGTGTGTGTGTGAGTGTTTGTGGGTTTATGTGATTGTGTAACCCTTCAGATCTGCTCCTCCTTATGGGCCTCGTCGTATGATGCAGCGCTTTGCTCCGTGCACGTGCGTAGGATGTGCCCATATGTTTATGCATGTCTATACTGTATGTTCAGCATATGTTTGATCGGGGCATGTGCACAGTTTCTCTCCGATCCATCTGATTGGCTGCGAGGAAGACCATGCGTGTGTTTTTAATGTGAGATGGGAGATTTGGTTTGTAGTTATGGTTATGGTGTTTAATTTAATGCGTAAGTAGATTTCAGTGTATCCTTTGTTTGCAAAGCTACCATTACACAGCGTCACATATCATTCTATTAGCACTAAAGCAAATCTACACTAAAGACATATACTCACCGGCCACTTTATTAGGTACACCTTACTAGAACCAGGCTGGAGCCCTTTTGCCTTCCGAACTGCCCTAATCCTTTGTGGCATAGATTCAGCAGAGATTTTGCTCCATATTGACATGACAGCATTACGCAGTTGCTGCAGAATTGTCAGCTGCACATCCATTATGTGAATCTCCCATTCCACCACATTCCAAAGGTGCTTTATTGGATTGAGATCTGGTGACTGTTGAGGCCAATTGAGTACAGTAAATTCAGCCATGTTCAGGAAACCAATCTGAGATGATTTATAACACGGCGTGTTATCCTCCTGAAAGTAGCTATCAGAAGATGGGTACACTGTGGTCATAAAGGAATGGACATGGTCAGTAACAATACTCAGTTAGGTTGTGGTGTTTACGCAATGCTCAATTGGTACTAATGGGCCCAAAGTGTGCCAAGAAAATACCCCCCACACCATTACACCAACCACCACTTGCCTGAGGTGTTCATACAAGGCAGGATGGATCCATGCTTTCATGTTGTTGACGCCAAATTCTGACCCTACCATCTGAAATGTATATATGGGTACGTAATCAGAATGAGCCTGGGTTGGAATTCTGTGTATTTTGATTGAGTATAGGATGTAGATGAAGATGTTTTTAGTAAGAGATATAATACATATTTTTCTTCCCGTTTTTAGGATTGGTTTGTATGTTTATTTATTTTTAACTTTAACAGTTTATTTGATTTTTTGCTGCTCAAGGTTGAATATTAGAGAATTTTTGCTGTGCAGGGGTTGAGGGTCAGTGCATTGATCTTAATGTAATCATGGCAGCCTGCATCTCCATTTTGCATGATTCATGCTTGCTTTAAAAAGACTTCTGCATGTAAAAAATTGATTTATCAACAGTGTTGAGTAGGGTTTGGCAGTCTGACCAGAATCTTATGTCATAGTATGAATAATTATATTGATTTGTGTTATTTTCCTGTATGTTCCAGTATATTTTGGTTGTTGTTGAGAATTCAACATGATTTAAAAAAATAAAATAAAGGTAGAGTCAGAGACAAAAAAATTAGCCCTCTTGTGAATTTTTTTTTTTCCAAATATTTCCTATTTGATGTTTAACAGAGCATGTTTTATGATTTTTTTTTTCTTCCTGAAGTAATCTTTAAGTTAATTATTTTAGTTTGCCTGGAAGGAGAATATAAACATATGAATTATATTATTAATTTTATAATATTATTATATAATATATTTTTATATAATAATAATAATAATAATAACTATAATAATAATAATAATAATAATTATTATTATTATTATTATTATTATTATTATTATTATTACTGTTGTTATTATTATTATTATTAAGATGATTATCCATATTATTATTAGTATTATTATTGTAAGTAATAATAATAATAATAATAACACTAATGATAATAATACTTTTTATAAGTAATTGTTAATATTACTATTGTTATTATTATTATTATTATTATTATTATTATTATTATTATTATTATTACATAACAACAATAATAACAATAATAATAAATAAATATTCCTTATTATTATTATTTTTTATTGTCGTTATTAAAGGGGTATCAATAATATGAATAATACCCCTTAAATAATAATAATAATAATAATAGTTGTTGCTGTTGTTATTAATTTTATTATTATTATTATTATTAAAATTATTTTGATTGAGTACGGAAAAAAACTGTTGTCCAATGACTTACCTAATTAACTAAAATGTACTTGCTCAATTAACCTAACTAACCTAGTTAAGCCTTTATAATTGCGCGATAAGCTGAATATTATCTTGCAAAAATAACTAGTCACATTATTTATTGTCATATCATCATGGCAATGAGTTATTAAATCGAATATCTTTAAACATCTCACCTTTAAATAGCACTTTAGAAATATTCGAAAAACACTTAACATTTCACAGGACGCCTAAGAATTTTGCCTTCAGCCGTATCTCAGGTCATGCGATGTCTTCTTTTATTTTTATTTTTAATGTGATGGATGCAAATCAGAATGCCAGATTGTTCATAATGTTTAATAAATCTGGCATCAGTTCAGAAACACCTGCTTCACATTAAAACACTTGAGTTATAAAACAAAAGACTTAAAACAGTAAAACTAATGGCAGAAAATGGATGGATGGATGGATGAATAGATACTTGTGATTATATAAATTGGCTTTGGCAGCAGCAGATCTCTAAAGCTCTCTCTGTAGCATCAATTATTTTACTTTACCTGAAACATTTTACATCCCGACAGAAAGACAAGCATATTTGAACTTATTTTTTGCTCATCCATGATGGGTTTTTATCACCTTTGTGAACTAACCATAGCCCAGAATCTCATTCATACAAAGCTTTCAAACATGGCATAAATTGCGCTATTCACACATAAATGGCCGCGTAAACATTTGAGTTTACTCGCTTCATTCGCGCATCAAATTCACTTCAGAAAAGAAGCGGATTCATGTGATGGGCGGGGCTTCAGTCTGCCTGCTCACTTTAGCTTCGTTGCTAAATGGCTAACATGGATTTTATTAAGAAAATAACAGTGTTTATGTGCTTTATGAAGGCTGAAAAACAGCGTTGATTCGTTTAGGGCCGTGTCTGAGTCCACTAGATCCTTTCAGAGGTGCATCCAGCTCTATGAGCTCATACAGTCCTCCAGAAACTTAACCTGGATAATGGAGGCTTTCAGCAGTGCTTATGTATGAGCCGAGCCCAGTTTGATGCACTGTTGTCGGTGTCTGCTGGAGGATTTCCTCCGGGACACCAACAACAGGCCCTACGTCACAATCACGCCCCCACAAGAGCAAGCTCCTGATTGGTTAACGCTGCGCAAATGTCCGCTTAAGTTTAAGATTTTTCAACTCGAGTGATTCGCTCGAAACGCGCGTCAAACGTGCAAAACGCTCAATTTGCGACGCACCATTCGCGCCTATCGCACTGCAGGATGTCTATTCACGTGTTTGCAATGACTCAACATGTAAATCACTCGCGCTTCACGTGACTTCCGCGTCTGGTGTGAGCACAGCATAATGCTGCGTTAACACCAGACGCAGAACGCGCGGATAAATCTCGCTATTTGCGCGTAAATAGCCACGTGAACATTTCAGTTTACTCGCTTAATTCGCACATCAAACCTGCTTCATTCGCGCATCAAATTCACTTTAAAACAGATGCGGATTCGCGTGATGGGCGGGGCTTCTGTCTACCCGCTCACTCTAGCTTCATTGCTAAAAGGCTAACATGGATTTTATTAAGAAAATAACAGTGTTTATGTGTTTTATGAAGGCTGAAAAACAGTGTCAATACGTTTAGAGCTCGTGAATGAGTCCACAAGATCCTTTCAGAGGTGCATCCAGTTCTATGAGCTCATACAGTCCTCCAGAAACTTAACCTGGATGATGAAGGCTTTCAGCAGTGCTTATGTATGAGCCGAGCCCAGTTTGATGCACTGTTGGCGGTGTCGGTTGCAGGATATCCCCCGGGACACCAACAACAGGCGTACGTCACAATCAAGCCCCCACAAGAGCAAGCTCCTTATTGGTTTACGCGGCCATTCGCACCGCTCAATTTGCATCATTCACGCCGCAGGATGTCTATTCACGCATTTGCATTGACTTAACATGTAAATCACTCGCGCTTGATGCGCCTTCCACGTCTGGTGTGAACACAGCTTAAGGGATTAGTTCAATCGACTTCAGTGTGATTCAAAAACACTATAGTATTTACTATAAATTACTATATTATATTTTTTTCATGTTATGGACTTATATGGTTGTATAGATTAAAGGAAAAATTGATGTTTCTAATCTATTAATTAATCAATCAACCAACCATAAATCAAACAAAATTGATTGGTTAGCGAATGTCCTTTATTTGGCTAGTTTGAGTACTTTGTTGATAGCGTGCACACGGTCTGTGTATGCGTTTGGTACAAGCCAGAAGGGAGAAGAGGAGGACTGGAGGATGTTAAAAACAGATTTATGAGGCATGTCACCGGCGCCCTTGCAGAAAGTGATCTTTTGATGGCTGCTCTGCATGAGTCGATGAGACATCTCTTTGGAGAGTTTCCTCTCTCTGTGAGGTCTGCAGCTGAGGTCTGAGATCAGTGTTAGTGAGAGTCGCAGGACGGGACAGCGAGGCTGCGGGGAAGCTACAGAACGAGGTCAGAAGGGCACAGATTGCTGAACAGAACCAGGACAAAACTATGACAGCTTTAGCAGCCAGAAGTTTCTGTGAAGCCTGTAACTTCTTTTATAAATCTACAAGCAACTACAAGTGTCCTTCCTCTGAGGTCAGGCGGAAAATGCTGTGTTGACAGATTATGACATCAGTGACAACAACTAATAAACCAGATCAGGCCCATGCAGACACTTACAGGGGCAGGAGCTCAACACGATGGGGCAATCGCAAAATGAAAAGCGGGGGTGGGGTCATTTAGTCATTTAAATCACCTTTCTTCTCCATTCTGATGGTCAGTTTAAACTACAGAAGATCGTCTTGATCATGTCTACATGCCTAAATGGATTAAGTTGCTGTCATGTGATTGGCTGATAAGAAGTTTTTATTTAGAGCAGTTGGACAGGTGTACCTAATAAAAAGGCCGGCCCTTATATGTTTTTTTTTTTTTTTTCTAATAAAATGGATTCTTTCTTGACCATACAAGTCCTAAAAAAGAAACATTTTCTTATGTTATGAACATTAAGCAAGACATGGAATGTCTAGTGTACTTGATTTCTACAGCAGTGCAACATTGTTTTCATTTGTGTAATTAATTATTGTAAATGCAAAATTATCATATTAATCATATAATAAACATATTATAAGCATGATAAAATTATTTACTACAAACAAAAATTAACATAGTAAACTTGCATATGGATTTTTAAATAAGGATAGATTCATTTTTTAGGCATTCAATAGGCATATAAACTAATAATTCCAAAACAATAACATAATATAAGCTACATGTGTAGTAAAAGTGAAGTGCTCGGCATGCAGTGCAGGAAGCAGAAGCTGCAACAGTCTAATATTTGGCGTGTCCTTCCTCTTGGGACACTGGGCAGACACGTGCTGCAGGTGGTGCGGCGGCGCTGCTCCTCTCAGAACAAATTGCACTGTGCCGACAGTTCTGGTTCACGATGGCTCTCTGCTGGGACGTCAGACACAGATTCGCAACCATGACAAGGCACCTGGGCCCTACCAGGCCTCGCTTTCAGAGGACGAAGCTTTGTTTTTTCTAACTTGCGCTTTATGGTTCATTACATCCTGCTGTAATATCTGTAGTGTTTTTCGAAACGCTGAAACGAAATTATGCCCTGCTCTGTTTGATGTACTAACCTGATTACTGTGTCTACTTTAAGACAGATCATTAAAGCTAACTGTGGCGTTGATTCCGGAGCCCCACAGGGAGGCTCTCGGCGCTTGTGCCATCACGTAGAGCTTCAAAGGCCAGGGAAAACGCATAGGCACATCTGAGGAGACTGATAGTTAGAAATCTGTTGACTTCATTAAATACTGGGAAAGAATAAAGAGAGACTGGGTATATGTGGAATAATAGCTTGGTATTTCATCATCTGTGCTGTATATAGTGTGGATATAGTGTGATGGCCTAGTATTGCCAGTGTTTAGGAGCACATTGCTTATATAGTAAAAATCCAATGCAATGCTCTTGAATTGACCTTGCATTTTCAAATGTAATGCCGGAGAATTGTAGGGATTGTTTACCCAAACATTAAATTCTGTCATCATTTTCTCACTCTTCACATGTTCAAACCTATCTGAATTTCTTTCTTCCGTTGAATGCAAATTAGGCTGTTTTAAAAAAAAATGGTTGCTGGGACACACCGACTTCCATAGTCGAAAAAAATCTGGGGTCGCCACAGCGGAATGAACCGCCAACTTATCCAGCATATGTTTTATGCTGGATAAAATGCATATGTGTAACATCTATACACACTCATTCACTCTCATACACTACGGACAATTTAGCTTACCCAATTCACCAGTACCGCATGTCTTTGGACTGTGGGCGAAACCGGAGCACCCGAAGGAAACCCACACGAATGCAGGGAGAACTCCACACCAAAATGCCAACTTACCCAGCCGAGGCTCGAACCAGCGACCTTCTTGTTGTGAGGAGACAGCACTACCTACTGCGCCAGAGCGCATGTCTAAAGTTGGGGCTGACGCGATCATCATAGCAGCGTCAGCCAATGAAATTAGTCAGCAATAGGCCACTGTCTGAGCTGGTGTATTTGCATACAGCGATCTGATTGGCTGACACTTCCGTCGGCGCTTTAAAAGTTGAGCAAGTCCCAACTTCTGAAGCAAACAACGCCTCTGAAGCGGCGCCGACGGATCCACAATGCAGTTCAGCAACGGCTGATGTCACCCATTCAACGTGAATGGGAAGCGCTGACGCCCCGTGTGAATGGAGCGTAAGGTGCTTTACAATTTTATATTTGTGCATATACATTACTTTAGTCAGTAGCCAAATCTGCAGCTATTCTATCCAACAACTTACAGCAATGGTTCAAAAATTAGGGAAAATATTAAATAACATTTTCAAAAATAGCAAAACTCAATAGAAACATTCATTCATTCATTTTCTTGTCGGCTTAGTCCCTTTATAAATCTGGGGTCGCCACAACAGAATTAACTGCCAACTTATCCAGCAAGTTTTTATGCAGCGGATGCCCTTCCAGCCGCAACCCATCTCTGGAAAACATCCACACACACACTCATACACTACGGACAATTTAGCCTACCCAATTCACCTGTCCCGCATGTCTTTGGACTGTGGGGGAAACAGGAGCACCCGGAGGAAACCCACGCAAAGGCAGGGAGAACATGCAAACTCCACACAGAAACGCCAACTGAGCCGAGGTTCGAACCAGCGACCTTCTTGCTGTGAGGCGACAGCACTACCTACTACGCCACTGCCTCGCCCCAATAGAAACAAACATTTTAAATTGAATTGTTTAGAATTGAATTTAAATGTTTTATTTTTTTATCCATTTTTAAAGATGTTCTGTGACTAAAATGATATTTTAATAAAAAATATCAGTTTAATAAATCTGTTTGTCAAAATGCACCAATATATATTACCCATATTCACTGAGAAGTTGATAAAACACTCATTTTTAAAATGAAGTGTACTCATATATGCTGAGCAGTGCATACTCTATTGTCAAAATGCTTACATTCTATAGACTCCCTTCCTCACAAACTGACATGTCTCCCCCATTTGATTATTCTCAGGGAGAGCAGTAAGACACACAGGAAGTGGGGCAGGTGGGACAGGAGATGTTTTCTGGGCAGTCATCAGCTCAGGACAGATGGTGATAGTGATTCATTCGGCAGGATTCTGAAGACGCAGCGGAGTAGAGCACGGCTTGATATTCTAGCATTTATGCAATGTGATGTGATTTCTATGAAGCGATTATGGCAGATTAAACTGGTTAACAACATCTGCAACTTTGGCTCTGCTCATAGTGCAGTTCTGCTGAAAGTGTTGTGTGGACTTGTGGGTTTTTGACAGCAGCAGCATTTTTTTATTTTTTTCCAAGGAGACTGATGTCTTCAGAGACGCGCAAAAAACCTCCCCCCTCCCAAACCCCACCCCCACTGCATACACAGACATTCTCAGAGCAAAGCTGAACGGAAATACAACCTTTGACTAGTGTTTCTGCAGTAGACCAAGTGTGATATCTGATTGGTTGGAGTTGATGGTTATATATTATAAGAACTAGACGTCGTCCTTCAGCTGAGGTTGTGCACGTGACTGGTGTGTAGCATGCGTAGGTGATTCTTCAGCTTATTTTATAAGACTTAAGCTTAAGTCTTTCATCTTGGCCCCTCTAGATATCAGCAATTAACTCTTAGTGATTAGCTGCCAGCACACAAATCTGTGAGTTTTCTTAAAGGGATAGTTCACCCACAAATGTCTTTATTCCAACCCAGGCTAACCGTACGTTTACACCGAAAGCGGCGAAGTAGCCGGAAGTCATTCATTTTCAATGAGAGCCGGCAGCGATAAGCGGCGAGGAATTCTCCGGCGTGGGCGTCGAGGAGAGTTGAAATCAAGTCAACTTGATGGTAATGAGCTATGACGCGGTTCGGCGGCATGCAGTCAGAATAAAGACGTCCACCGCTTGATAGGAGTTCAGAGAACACAGACCTGTGAACTTTGGTTCCGATTACAGTTGTTCCCAGGGGTTTGATGATTGCGGTCGCCGGATTTACAATGTTTTCTTACAGGAACATGCATTGAATAATTACTGGCGAGTTACTGATTATCATTAAAGTTATATAAATGTATCTCAAAAAAGCGGGAAACTCACGCGACGTGACAGTACAAAACAGTATAGCTGCTTCAGGATATTTCAGACATATGGATACGTATTGGATAAATTAAGCAAAGCCACACCAGACGCAACTTGATCTTCCATTGTTATTTGAATTTGATAAGAAGTGCGCAACATTTTCATGCTAGAAACATGTTTTATGCAGGAATGTAACTGATATGCTGCAACGGCTCCTTTAAATACGAGATCAATGTAGCGAGTTTTGACGCTCTCGCCGCCGGAGCTGGAGGCAGACAGCGTTATCGCCAGGGTGGCCAGAGCGACCTTGGACGCTCTCGCCGCTTTCAGTGTGAACGTACGGTAATTCTGAAAAAGTACCGCTATATACATTTCTAGAGACCCGTCCCAGGAGCAACTTATTTAATGGTTTTTGTTTTCGCGTATGCACCAGAGGCCGCTGTGGACACTTTTAGATCTCAAATTTCTCTCATGAGTGCCATTCTAGTGATGGGTCGTTCATTAAATATTCAGGGCTCTATTTTGACGGTCCATGCGCAGAGTGCGAAACGCAGGGCGCAAACGCTTTCAGGGCGTGTCAGAACGGATTTTTGCTAATTTAGGGATGGGAAAATCCGCTTTGCGCCATGGCGCATGGTCTAAAAGGGTTGAGTTTATTCTCTTAATGAGTTATAGGTTTGAGAATAAACCAATTAAAGCCTCATCTCCCATTCCCTTCAAGAGCCAGCTGCGTCGCGCCATAAGCGCATTTTGACGTAAAGTAAGTTCGCATTCGCTTTTGCTCTCATCGTAGTGAAACGTATACGCACAGACTTATTAGCCTATAAATAATTAATTTCGTTTGTTAAACGCAAAGATTTGTTTCAAAACTATTTCTAAATTCAGTTCTAATTTCTAGCAAACTAATAAATGAACAATAATAACCAAGTGTGGTTGTAAAATAAGAGTTATTTCCAAATACACCTGCCATGCCCCATATGGTCTAAAACCTGACAGGTGGACAAATCTAAGCTTGTTTTTAATAAAACAAATATAAATATGGATATAATAAATAATACTGCTAATAATAATAACATTTATACAAAAGCAGATTGAATCAACTGAAAAAGCCTCCCGAGATGAAGAAAGTAAGGCAGTGGTTTTTAAATCTTCATGTAGGCTAGAAATTAATGTTTTGTAATATTTTAATCATATATATTTATGTCCTGTATATATCCTTATTTTATATATCATATATATATATATATATATATATATATATATATATATATATATATATATATATAATATATCCTTAAGATATTATATATTTTTCATAGGAAAAGATATTTGCGTATTGCTCTGCATCTATTTACAGTTTCTCAAAATAGCAACGCGCCAAAACACGCCTGCTTTTTTAGACCAGAACGCCTATAGGCGCACATTTGAGCGCAAATGCATTTGCTATTTAAACAGCGTTTAAACCTTAAAATGACCCTTGCGCCAAGCTAAAAGTAGCAAAAGAGTATTGCGCCATGCCTTGCGCCACATTGCATCGGGTGTATGATAGGGCCCGTCTTAAACCTGTAAGAACAAGTCAATTAGTTAAATTCCTGCTTCACTGTTTTTGCACAATGTTTTTTTATTATTTATTTATTTTTATTATTATTTTTTTTTTTTACAAAAGTGTACTCAATATTTTTATTTTTTGTAAGAGTGAATAAAGTTGGCCGGCCCTGACCGAGTTGGAAGTGGTGTGCCAGAGACATAGTAAAGTGTGAGTAAAGCGCGTCTGAGCACAAAACTGAAGACCCAACGTCACTTTTAGGTTTCATACGGATTTTTTAATCATTCTTTCTTTTCGATGAATGCAAACTGTCATAGTTTATTAAAGATGCAAACCCCCCACTGCATGTCAGCTGCAAACCTCCTAATACGTGCAGCATAATGACTTTCATGAACATTTATGAGCGTGACAATTGTTGGATCTGCCATTTGAATAATAAAACAATAATAATAATAATGTAAGGATAACGCATTGGCGCAGTAGGTAGTGCTGTCGTCTCACAGCAAGAAGGTCGCTGTTTCAAGCCTCGGCCTGGTCAGTTGGTGTTTCTGTGTGGAGTTTGCATGTTCTCCCTGCGTTCGTGTCGGTTTCCTCCGGGTGCCCAAAGTCCAAAGACAAGCTGTACAGGGGAATTGGGTAGGTTAAATTGTCTATAGTGTATGAGTGTGAATGAGTGTGTTTAGATGTTTCCCAGAGATGGGTTGCAGCTGGAAGGGCATCCGCTTTGTAAAAACATATGCTGGATAAGTTGGCGGTTCATTCCACTGTGGCGACCCCAGATTAATAAAGGGACTAAGCCGAAAATAAAATAAATAAGTGAATGTAGACTCATAGAACTCGTAGAAATTCATACAAATTAGCCACTAAACTGACTCAACATATACTACTTGCGTTTCCTCGTGAGATCGGGCGGGTCCATCACAAAATGCTGACTTTCCAAACCTGCAAGGAATGTTTCCTGACAGCAGCTTTTATACTTGAACTGCCCGCAGCTACAACAACTCTTTAATTTCTCATTATTAAGTCCTCAACAGTGCAGAGCTAACAGCAGCCTAACCAAGCTGAACATCTCCCACAGGATCACCAGATGTCTCCTGCACACACATACACACACGATGCTCTGATAGGAAGTCACATTGCTGAGTTGATGCTAATGAGTGAATTCCTTTCCGCTTGGCAACCATGTTTACGCTCTGAGTGAGGGGTCACCTTCCTAATGAGAACAACAACCGCACACAGGCCTTCTGAAAACGCTTTCATGTTCACCCTATATTTCAAGAAAGCAAGTCCCAACTGACTATAAGCCAGATTGGGTCAAACTGCATTATTGTTTGAGGGGAAAAGCGTAACTTCCGTTTCGCTGTTGCATGCAGAAACTGCCTTAATTGTTCATGGCATGAATTCAGTAGGAATCTAGAAATATTCTTCAGAGATCTTGGCCCATATGGACATGATAGCAACACCCAGATGCTGCAGGATTTATCAGCTGCACATCCAAGTGACAAATCGCTGATTCCAGGACATCCTAAATGTTAAAATGGTGCTTGCCATATGCATCAGATGTTTAGCCACAGGAATGTGGGCAGTGCCTGGCGTAAGGTCTGACGCTAGAATACACCAGACCAGGTTAATTTTAGAGTAATTTTGAGTCTTAATTTGGTCATAACTTTTTCAACAAGTGGAATGATTTCTGGGGAAAAAATATCTTATTTTAACACATATTACACTTCAGGCAAGTTTACTACCCTTTTCTTATGTTAGGGTTGAAAACATCCACTAAATTATGCTGCTGTAAAATGCATAAAAAAAAAAAATAAATAAAAAAATAAATAAATAAATATATATATATATATATATATATATATATATATATATATATATATATATATATATATATATATATATATATATATATATTAGCGCTGTCAAAATTAACGCGTTAACGCATGTGATTAATTTGAAACAATCAAGGCGTAAAAAAAAATTACGCAATTAACACAGTTTTTTTTTTTCCCTGTTGTGGCCAGGGCAGACGCCGGGCAGTTTTCCAATGTTTCGACATACTTTTTGGGCCGTGCTGATCATCTTCTTATGATCTTTACTAAGTTACTAAGAAAAATATGTAATTAAATTACAGTTACTTTTGAAAATGGTAAAAATTACAAATGGGGTTACATCTAATATTTTTCTTTAAATCTCTGTGACATGTTGAATAATATTAATCTATTACTTTGCCTGTTTTTGATATGCACAATGGCTTCTGCTAAGGCAATTTATTCAAGCTCTGATGCTTTTGATTTGCGGCGCTACCATGGGCGTAAATCCCGGGGGGAACATGTTCATTGTCCTCCTCACCAAATAAAATATATAAATATATATATATATATATATATATATATATATATATATATATATATATATATATATATATATATATATATATATATATAAAAGCACTCTCTGTTTTGAAAAATATATGTGTGTATACCTAAAATAATTGTCTAAGTAGAAAAAAAACCGCATTTATTATTTAAAATGCATTTAGAAAGAGTTCACCCCCGCTTCCTCATAGTGGTTTGATCCACCTACTACTCAAGTACACGCAGCCTGTCAACACAGTCACAGACAGACAGACGCAGAAGTTAGGTGTGTGGCTACAGGTCAATGTTAAATTTGAGTAAGTATGGTGTATTAATCACATTAAATAAATCGATTCTCTTCAAAGTTAATGCAGAATCATTTATAAATTAGTTGCGGCAAAAATGCAGATTACCGATGTCCATGAATCTGCTGTATTAGCGGTTAAAATTACTCATGTAGTTAACGTATGCTTGTTTAGCTTACGTTAGTGGCGCACTGCAAAATATATATATATATATATATATATATTAGCGCTGTCAAAATTAACGCGTTAATGCATGTGATTAATTTTTAAATAATTAACGCGTTAAAAAAAATGTACGCAATTAACACAGTTTTTTTTTTTCCCTGTTGTGGCCAGGGCAGACGCCGGGCAGTTTCCCAATGTTTCGACGTACTTTTTGGGCCGTGCTGATCATCTTCTTATATCTGATCGGCCCATAAAACACTCAGCAGACTGTCATGTTTTTTTGCCTCAGTGATTGTGAGCTGTCACGCTCTGAAAGTAAGATGTTTCTTTTGCGGACAGAGCGGCTGTGTGACATATTCTGCAGCCCAATCACAATCTTCCATGTTGGGCTCTGTGTAACGTAGGTGTGTATTCGTCAAAATAGCCGAGAGTCACGCCTGTTTCTTACGCGCGGGAGAGCAGGCTTTTGCGTCTGCACTCTATAGCGGGGCACAGATCAATATATTCCTGTCTATTCTATCTAGTTACCTATCTGTCCATTTACATATACTTTTTTTAACTTTTAATCTGCACCACGGCCGTGGCAATTTCCTCCTATAATGCTGTTTCCTTAACCTGCAAGTCTTTATTTTACAAATGATAAAGAATGTCCGCTCCTCAAGCTCTAAGAGGGGTGTCATTTATGTATTTTAAGATGCACTCGGTCAGAAGACAAGCGCATGAGATATCATGACATAATGTTTTTGATCATCAGCATGATGCAGGCTTATAGTGACAATAATATTTATACAACATGGTTATTATAATGATATTTATACATGACCAAACTAGTGCGCAACTTAAGCAACTTTTTTTTACATTTAGTTTTGTTGTTCTGCCCAAACAAATATTTGTTTTATTTTTTAATTGTTTAAGTTCATTTGATTGACAATGTAAAAGCTGTTAGCTACGTTTGAAGATTGAGTTAAACATTTTTTTTTTTTAGGGTCTCTGACACATTGCTTTTATTATTTATCTTTATTTTATTAATCTACATTAACTGTGTGCGTCAGCAGGCAGTTTTTGTCAAGCTCAAACAGGCAAAACTGCTGCTAATAATCACTCATTGTGGCACAGACTAATAATTGGTTTTATCGTTATTATTGCAGTAAGTAACTTTTTTTATTGTGATAAAAACTGTTGCCGATATGTCACAAACAATAAGGGATCATCCATCCCTAGCCTTTGTGAATTGTAGCCTCAGTTTGTTTCTTGTTAATTAACAGTAGTGTCATCAGTGTTCTCTTCTGCTGCTGTTGCACACCTGCTTCAAGGTTTTACTGTACTTTTACAGATCCAGTCCTGTCGGTTGTAACAAATGGTTATTTGAGTTACTGTTGCCATTCAGCTTGAATCAGTCTGGTCATTCTTCATTAGCTATACTGCTCACTTTTTTTTTTCTCCAGACTATTCTCTGGAAACCTTGGAGAGGTTTGTGTGGTAAAATCCACAGTTTCTGAAATACTCTGGAAATATCTGGCACCAACAACCATTCTGGAAAACCCAGTATGTTCTCCAGCTTCTCTTCTGCGCATTTACTATGTTTATTTATTGCTCCCTTGAGAAACGCATGGTGATAGTAGGTGTGGATGTGTGGTACATTGATCACAAGGGCTACAAATCACAGTGAGTTACTGCCCACTCGGTTTGCACAGTTCCCCAGAGGTCAATGTGTGAAACACTGACCATCACTCTTCATGTAACAGGAGTTTAGTGACCTTGAATGTGTGTATGCCAGTCAAGGAAGAAAAAAATTATCTGCTGTAGATTAGATACTGGAAAAGCTGTTTTTATATGTGTGTGTGTGTGTGTGTGTGTGTGTGTGTGTGTGTGTGTGTGTGTGTGTGTATGTGTGTGTGTGTGTGCATGCATGCGTGCTTGTGTGTGTGTGTGTTTTGTGGGTGCACACTTTTGGTTTTGAATGGAAACATAGCAGTAAAAATCTTCATTCATTCATGCATTTTCTTTTCGGCTTAGTCCCTTCATTAATCCAGTACACCACAGCAGAATAAACCGCCAACTTATCCAGCATATGTTTTACGCAGTGGTTTCCCTTCTAGCTGCAACCCATCACTGGGAAACACCCATTCACACATTCACATACATGCACTACACTACGGACAATTTAGCTTACCCAATTCAACTATAGCGCATGTCTTTGGACCCACACGAACATGGGGAGAACATGCAAACTCCACACAGACATGCCAACTGACTCCACTGGGGCTCGAACCAGCGACCTTCTTGCTGTGAGGCGATTGTGTTACCCACTGCACCACAGTGTCTCCCTTTAATACATTATATATATATATATATATATATATATATATATATATATATATATATATATATATATATATATATATAAATAATTTTATTTTATTTTTGCTGATTATAGCATTGTTTTGCATTGTTTATAGCTGATTATATACATCTAAGTATGCATTTTAATCGTATAATTTAGTTTATATATATATATATATATATATATATATATATATATATATATATATATATATATATAAACAGTGGTTTCCCTTCTAGCTGCAACCCATCACTGGGAAACACCAATACACACATTGACACACATGCACTATACGGACAATTTAGCTTACCCAATTCATATATAGCGCATGTCTTTGGACCCACACGTATAAACTAAATTATACGATTAAAATGCATACTTAGATGTATATAATCAGCAATAAACAACGTCTGCTATATTTAAAATGCACCTCTCGAAGCTGTTTTATCCTCAGCAGGGGCTTACCTGCTAAAATTAGAGATGAGAATACATTTAAAACCCACCAAAACCCAGGCTGAATTGATTACATCATTCAAAATGTAATCTTTGGTTGAGCGATTCAGTGCTTCTTTTAATAGGTAAACACCTTTTTTTATTTTATTTTAACACTGTGCCTATGTATATTTGATTCATTTTTTCCTTGAGTCAAATTCTCTGCGTATTGTTTTAGTTCAAGGCTTAGATCCCTTTGTAATTTTTTTTTTTTTATACCCATAGCGGAAATGAATAAGATCTAGGTTATGTACTGCATTTCCACAGCCAAGGCCACTGCAAGAAACAAAGAAAAAAGTGTGGTCACTCATGTAGTAAAGCAGTGTAAAACTGCCTTGCTAAGGACTCCGTGAAGGATAAGCTAGGGTTTAAGGGTCAGTTTTCGAAGGTTTATCATTTCACAGAGATTTATACTTGAGAACGTGTGGTTAGGATTAGTAGCATGATGTGTTTCAGAGTGTCTTCTGGTGTTTTTATTTTTTTTCTCTGCCTCTGTATGTGACCCACTGGGATCAGAAAATATTAGTCAGCAATGACACATTATATCAAAAGTGATAGAAGAGCAATAAAAAATGTTACAAAAAAAAAGAAATATATATATATATATATATATATATATATATATATATATATATATATATATATATTGAATGATGTTAAATTTCTCACACCCATACCTCACAGCCAAACCTGCTCAAAATCATAAAATAACAAAGTACCTCCCTGACAAAGTGAAGTAGACCAAAATTGATAAAAAAAAACTAGACATCATTATTTATCTATCTAATTAAATAACCCCATAGCTAACCTGCATTCTAAACCTAATAGTAAATACATGGAATTGATTAATATTGCTCAGTTAAATATTAAACAGTTCTACTGAAACAAGGACACATTCAATTGAACTGTGACCTTATGCTGTGAAGTACAGTATGTGTAATGATGCTCAAAATTCAGCTTTGTTTGAATGAAATCTTATACATTTTAGATTATATTCAGATAACGTCACATTTACAAAATATTGATATATTTATTATTTTTATTAATATTAATAATTATTATTTTTTTACATTTTAATTAATCGTTTTTATTATTTATTATAATATCTGATCAAACTTTATTAACTGATCACCTTTGTATTTTTCCCATAGATATTCAACATTTTGAAAGTTGTGTGTTGATATTGTTTGAGATATCCAATGAAAAATATTTTTTTGAAAAAAAGGAAAACTATAATAATAATGTATCTTTTTATCTGGAAAAAAATAATAAGGAATAATAAAATAATTAATAACAAATGGATTAAATTAAACTAATTTTTAAAATAATAAATGACTGGTCTAATATAGTATAAACAAACAAAGTATATTATATAGCTAAAAGCAAACTATGCTGATACATTTGAATTTTATATATATATATTTGCTTTGTTAAATATAACAGAGGCTTATCAAATTGCCCATATAGCACCAATATGAAATAGTATTATAAACTGTTTATGTAAAAAACTTTTTAATAAAAAAGGTACATGCTGCAGCAAGTTAGCTCTGTTCGGACAGGAAGTGCTGAGGTAAGATTTTGAATCCCAGGTCTTTAATAATTCACTGGTGCGTTGCCTGGTGTTAAGCACTGTTAATGACTCTAATCTTCACCCTGTGGATGCTGTAATTGCCAGTTACAGCCGGGCCAATATGTGTCCAGCACGGCGGATCGGCCCTCTATTCACTCACTCATTTCAAAAAGCACTGACGGGGGAATTATTTCACCTCTTCTTATATACCCGTGGATGTCACCGAATTGACAGGTTATATATGAACTACATTAGCCTCCATTCATCATTATGCACTTTGCATTATTCAGTCAGTCCTATCACATTGTTCAAATCTGCTGAATAATGATATTTCTGGCTATTGGTTGACCAGTATAGGCTTTTCAGTCTCAATATCTAGACCAAAGGGTGGTTGAAGATAAGGTTATTAGTTACTAAAACTTTATTAGCTAACCATAACTTTATTTACTAACAACTTTGACTAATTAACTAATAGCTAATAACTTTAACAGTTAAAGTTCATTCATTCATTCATTTTCATTTCGACTTAGTCCCTTTATTAACCTGGGTTTGCCACAGCGGAATGAACCGCCAACTTAATGCCAACACAGAAACGCCAACTGACTCAGCCGAGGCTCGAACCTGCAAACTTCTTGCTGTGAGGTGATTTTGCTACCCACTACCCACCGTGCTGGCCACAGTTAAAGTTATTAATTCATTCATTAATTTTCTTTTCAGCTTGGTCCTTTTATTAATCTGGGGTCGCCACAGTAGAATGAACCGCCAACTTGTCCAGCATATGTTTTACGCAGCATATGCCTTTGCAGCTGCAACCTATTACTCGAAAACATCCATACACACTCATTCACACATACACTATGGCCAATTTAGCTTTCTCAGTTCACCTATACCACATGTTTTTTGGACTGTGGGAGAAAGCGGAGCTAAAGTTATTATATATAAACATAATTAACCTGCAGTTATATATTATAGGTGGTATCTATGTGTACATGTTCAATGAAATGCATTAAGTGTGTTGTCCTTGAAGTCCTAGGATAGATTTTTTGGTCCAAATGGGACCAGACACAATCAACGCAATTCAACAAGACTGTTGGTTTCTGTCACCACTAACTCTTTGACATCAGCATGATCAACGCAATCTCACGGCAATTCGTAACTTTTCGATATAGTGGTTAATTTGTATGGATTCGTGCAATCTAATTTGTACAATGTAGTATGATTTGCTCATCCCCCAATGGAGGTTGGGGTTAGGGGTGGGGTGCCATGCCTCCTTTTTAAAATCGTACATTTTCGTACGAACAACTTGTACGAATTCATACGAATTAGCCACTGAACTGACAAAACGTACAATACTAACGTTTGCTTGTGAGATCAGGCAGGCTTGATTTATCTTGGACTTTAGTACCCAGTTGGCACTGGTTTTTCTTGGACTTTCTTTATGTAAACAAGCTGTTTTTGTTTCATTATTTTTCTAAATATTTTTAATAAAAAACACACACAGCGGCCTCACACAGATTCGCGAAAACAAAAACTGCACAAATAAATACCTCCTGGGACGTATTTCGCGGTCTCAAGAAATGTACACGGGACTACGTTTTCAGAATGAGCCTGGGTTGCATGTGGTACAGGTGATTTGGGTAGGCTAAATTGTCTGTAGTGTATGAGTGTAAATGAGTGTGTATGGATGTCACTTCTTACACAGGCTAGGGACGTCACTTGGCCAGGGACATCACTTCTTATACAGGCTAAAGAACACAACTTTATACAACTCTATATTTGTTAATGCCTTCATACAATCAAAACAAAATATGTTTGCTGTTTGTTTCAAGATACTTGAGCTGAAATAACACAATTTTGGGGTTTTTTTTGTGTCAACTTAATTGTTTTTTGTTCAATCTACTTACATTTGTAAAACAAAATTATAATTTATAAACAGGGCCAGACGGAATCTGTGGACGTTTTTTGCTATTTCTGCGGAGAATTTTGGTAAAAATCTGCGGATTTCTGCTGAATTATTTTGGGAGTATTCAGCGGAGTATCATAACTAAAACCTTAATATATGAAATAAAAAGTAATAAATTACTGAATAAAAATGGAATAAATTCAGATTTACACATTTACTCAAGTAAATAAACTGAATTATTGATGGGCTAAAAATCTGGAGAAATCTGCGGAATTCTGCGGAAAATCGGCGGAATTCTGCACGTGCAGATTCTTTGTGGACCTAGTTATACATATAGTTATAAGTAAACTTAATTCCTTCATCTTTTCCCAATTGATTGTGTGGAACTCAGCATTTGTTACAATGGTCTTATGACAAACATAACAAGCTTAATACATTTGAAGATATTATCTGGTGACTGAATTCAGATGAGCAGTGTACAAGCTTATGACAAACGTAACAGGCTTGATACATTTGCAGATATTGTCCGGTGACTGAATTCAGATGAGCGAGTGACGAGCTGACTTCCACTTTTACTCCAAGGTGATAGTGCGTCAGAAGCTGTCAGCAAAGCCTCTTGCTTGAGAGTTATTTATAAAATGCTGATAATGACTGTTATAACAGCTCCAGGTGTGGCTGAGCACGAGCGTCTCGGTTTGTGCAAACGAGCATTACATTTTTACCTCAGCTTTCTATGTTTTGCGAATGTAACTATTTTAGGTGTTGTCAGGAAAGTGGTTCATTCGTATAAATACATTCATTCATTTTCTTTTCGGCTTAGTCCCTTTATTACAGTTTTTCTCAGTCGCTTTGCTGCATTTCTCACAACACTATTTACATTTGCACAACAGGGGTCCGTTCTTCGTACGTGGATTACTCAGTTAGCTGGACTTGGATATTGACGATTTGACACGATCCAGGATCGTTTCGTTCTTCAAAGCTGATCCGAGAGTTGTTGTCATAGCAACAGTTCTGCTAGGTCAAACCTGATCGGGAGCAGGTTCAATTCATGTAAACAGGATTAAATTGGCTTAGTTCAAGCAAAGATAATACGGAAAGTATAGTTCCGAATTCTGATATTTTCTTACAGTAGTAGTTATATACACTTGGGAAAGTGGTACATATTTTTAAACTATAAAGTTATGGTCATTAATAAAATAAATAAAGTTACACATATTAATAAAACGTATGCAATCTGCACCCTCGAAATGAAAGTACAAAGACTGCCACCTGGTGGTGCAAAGAGAAAACTTTGATATGAACTTTTTAGATTGCTTTAGTACAAATTGTGTATAATAGAAATGCACAATATGTGACTTTTTTTTAAAGCAATAATACATTTATGCATACATAAACATGTTTTGATAGTTAATATGCCAGTGATTTGATGCTTCACAAAAGTTGCAGACGCCTTTACCAATATGAAAATGCTTTTGTAAACAACCAGTTATTCTTTACACCAATTAAAAAACAGCTACTATAATAAAGAAAATCTTTTCTAAATGTAAAACTAAATACATTGATTTGCATTGAAATACATGATGAATACTCTTGACGCATGAAAGTGTAAAGCCTGCAGCTCACAACAAATGTGGAAAGTTCTTGCGTGTCATATTAAACAAGCCGTTTACTGCTAATTTGATGTAATTTTGCTCACATGGATAATTGAATATTAATCAGATGATGTCATTACGCTGTTGTGCCGTCAGCCAATCGTTGCATTGCTGATCATGATTTCGAGGATCGATAGATCTGTCCTTCACAACACACGCAGCGATCTCAGATCAGTTTATCCAGACATTCTAATCTGATTCGCGAACTCGTTTGAAGAACCAAATTAGCGAGAGATCAGTTATCAAGATTAAAAGATCTAAGATCTGCCAAATAATCTTAGATCGTTTAAGCGAGGTTTGAAGAACGGACCTCAGGTAATGCATTTCTCAAAACAATTAGTCATTTGTGCACATCCTGGTAGCAGTTTCTCATTCTTTTCAACAAATTGAAAATGTCTTTAAAATTGAACAATTTGATGAATAATTTACAGACCTGTGTGTGTTGTAGGCTCAGTTCCAATATGTACTGCAATATTGTTTACAGTTGTGCACAGTTCAACCCAAAGGGAGTTTATGTTTGTTGTAAATAAGGCTGTGTTTATTCTTTTGCACAATGCTGGGAATAAATTAGGATTGCAAAGAGCAAACGCAGTAAAAATGTGAAACATACATATTCAGTGTCTTGTACTCAGATAACTCACTCAATGCAGTGATGTCTAACTTTACTGTAGTTTTCAAATGGCTGTGCGAATAGTATACAGTGCTGTCTTGAGCATTTTCAGGACGTGTCACCAAAATCTGATGTTTTTTTGCAATGAAATAATGTAGAGATTAAACTATCATAATGAAAACATGACTAAGCCATTTGACTATCTTGTCCATAAACAATGGTGTCAGGACTTTTCATTTTGATGACACTGACACTCTGATTGACATCAATACTTGCTTTTGAGGAATGAACTGTCCATTTTGAGCATGTGACGCGCTTTTGCAGGTTATCAGCTAGGTTTTGCAGTTTGTACTAATAGTTTTGAGAAATGCATTAACTGTTGTGCAGAAATGCACTGGTGTTGTGAGAAATGCACCAAAGTGACTGAGAAAAACTGTAATCTGGGGTCGACACATCGGAATGAACCACCAACCTATCCAGTACATGTTTTACGCAGCTGCAACCCATCTTTGGGAAACATCCATACACACTCATTCACACTCATACACTACAGACAATTTAGCCTACCCAACCACATGCAACCCAGGCTCATTCTGAAAATGTAGTCCCGTGGACGTTTCTGGAGGCCGCGAAATACGTCCCAGGAGGTACGTATTTGTGCAGTTTTTGTTTTCACGAATCCACGAGACTTTTAGCATCTCAAACGTCTATCGCTGTTCTCGTGTAAACCCACCAGAGGCCGCTGTCAAATGACCATCTGTCTGACTGGCTGAATGAGTGACTGGGCGACAGGCCAATTGTCCAACCCACCCTCCTCCTCCTTCCCTAAACCCAACCAGTTTTACTGATTGACCTACCCACCCGCTTACTTCCCTAAACCCAACCAACAATTGACAAAAAAAGCCGTCCAGCAAAAGAAAAGCCCTCATCTGATTTTTACCACGTTTTCAGATTTTACCACATTCTCACCCTGTTATGAACTTGTTCACTTTATTTTTTGGATTTTGTTTTTGTCTTACCTGATTTCTGAAACTGCTCTTCCCCGGACTCAAACCCGGTCGTTGTCGTGGTGGTCAGCTCCTTTCTGCGTCTCAAGTCCACCTACGTACACGACGAGCTAACCGGACAAACTGGTTGCAGCGGGAAAGCCCTCCATATGCAGGTAAGCGGTCAGCCAGTAAACGTGAAAATGAACGGTGTCACACCGGCCCGTAGCGTTCGCCTAAAAAATTAAATGCAGCCATACGTACCTCCGGCGACATAATTTGCGGTCTCCAGAAACATCCAGGGGACTACGTTTTCAGAATAAGCCTGGGTTAACCGCATGTCTTTGGACTGTGGGGGAAACCGGAGCACCCTGAGTAAACCCACGTGAACACAGGGAGAACAAGCAAACTCCACATAAAAAACACCAGCTGACCAGCTGATACTCGAACCAGCGACCTCTTTACTGTGAGGCGACAGCAGTATCTACTGCGCCACTGCATCTCCCGTACAAATATAGACAATTTCAATTGTATGAAAATGTGTGATTTTTTAAAGGAGGCCCCCAAACCACACTCCTTAACCAATCCTTGATAAATTTGAGCAAATCATTATAAATATGTATGATATTACTGTACACATGATATTAATGTACACATTTACAAAGCTGTAAATGTGCTTACGCAGTAAAAAATTCAGATGTATGAATGTTTTAGTATGAAATCAATGCAAGTCTTCGTACATGAGGCCCCTGGTGTCTATTTTTGGTATAACAACTAAAACAAAATCACACATGAACCTTGTTTGTTATAACAATTTGAAGTATGAAACAGTACTTAGTCAGATATATGACTTTGGTTATGTAACAATTTTCAATTACAACATCTTTTCAAAAATATTATACAGGTATGTGCCAACAAATGTTAACATCAAGGGAAAGTTCATTTATTTCAATAATTTGTTTCAAGATGTGAAACTTGTGTGTTATACTGTAATAGTTCACTACACACAAAGTGAAATATGTCAAGCCTTCTTTTCTTTCAATTTTAATGATTATGGGTTAAAGATGAAACCAGTATTTCACAAAATTAGAATATTTCATGAGACCAATAAAAAAAAGGATCTTAAACACATGTTGGCCTACTGAAAAGTGTGTTAATGTACTGTATTATATCCTCAGTACTTTGTTGGGTCTCCTTTTGCTCTAATTACAGCATCAAGGCGGCGTGGCATGAAGGTGATCAGCCTTTGAGTTGAGTTGAATTGAGTTGAGTTGTTATGGTAGCTTAAGTTACTTTGATATAAGCCTTCAGCTTGTCTGCATTTCAGGATCTCTGTTCCCTCATCTTCCTCTTGACAATAGCCCATATTTACTCAAGTAAGATCCTTAGCTAATAAATAAAAATATTATAAATTGCTGTGAGATTGTGTTGACAACCACAGCCTATTACAGAGATGCAAATTCCGTCATCAGAAATGTATGTCTATATTACATTTGTACCGTAAAATGTAGTACTTTTAGTGTGAGAGACAATTAAAAGGTGTCTTTATCAAGCATGAATTATTCTAGTGCACCTTTCCCATGTTTTGAGAGCTTTCTGCTCTGCTCTCCTTCCTTCCTGCTCTCTGCTTCAGGTTGTATAACTTCTGACAGACTCTCTATTTCCTGTGGGAGCAAGTGTCCAGCGGTGCTGCGTTTGCTTTGTTTGTGCCGTGGGTGACGGACAGGGCTCTACGGGACTTCCCCTGTTTACCGGCTGACAGCAGGGAGTCCCGTGGTCTGCTATTGTCTGCCCCTCCACCCACCCACTGGCATCAAACAGCGCCCCCGTTGGTCAGCCGGGGAATTGACAGGACTAAATATAGTAGCGGAACTCAGAAGCACGGCGTGAGCCCCCCCTTCCAGCACCCGCAGCTCTGAGTTATTGACAAGCGCCGCACAGGCCTGTCAATCAGCCTCCAGCACCAGGGGGATTGAGTGGCTGAGAAAGACTGTCATTTAGCCAACCGCTCTGGGCACGCACCCTTTCACTATGTGTGTGTCCATGCGTGTGTGTGTTTTTCCATAGAATGGTTTTCAAATGGGAGGATGGTTGACTAGTTGTGCGACAGCAGACTTTGGTTTTAGCATATTTTTTTTTTAAGGTGTTTTAAAACGGATGAATTAAAGGGATAAACCCAACTCACGCTGTGCGATTTAGTCATCCGAGACAGATTTTGGAAAATCTTTAAGATAATACTAACAACACTAACATCATGCACTAAATGGTTATGTATTTAAGTGTGTGATGTATAGTATGTCGTTTGGGATGTAGCTATGGTGTAAGCCCAGCTATAGTCCACCCCCACCCCCGAGAGATTTTGAAAGGCAATTGGTTTGAACTGCAAATGATACTTAAATGTGTATCCATAAAGTGTATTTGCATTTCTTTTATGTTAAAAACACAACAATAGAAGAAGAAAAAAAATTGCCTCTTTGAATTTAGTATTGGTGATGCTGTGGTGCAGTAGGTAGTGCTGTCGCCTCACAGCAAGAAGGTCTCTGGTTAAAGACTCGGCTGGTTCAGTTGGCATTGGCGTTTCTGTGTGGAGTTTGCATGTTCTCCCCCTGTACGTAAGTTGTCTCTAAATTACCCTGTGTTGGTTCAACTCATTTTAAGTAAGTAGTTTGAACCAGCAGCAAAATGTTTGGAATTTTTGCATTGCTTTTGGCCTTTTTTTTATTTTTATTTAACTGTTAGCTTATAAATAAATGCAGGCACACATATATTTGGCATTGTGTCACACGTATGTTGAATTTATACGCAATGAAAATCATCATAGTATGATCTTGTGGCCTCCAATTATTCAGGGCTTGCTTGAAGGTAAAGTTCACCCTAAAGTTTATATGATTTAGTTTTCATTCAGTTCTTTAAACTGCTTTCTTTACTTGGATATATTTTGAACAATGTCAGTAGCCAAACATACTGTAAATATATTCATATAGTATATCCATACTTTGTGATTCATGTTTATATATATATATATATATATATATATATATATATATATATATATATATATATATATATATGTATATGTATGTATATGTATGTATGTATATGTATGTGTATATATATATATATATATATATATATATATATATATATATATATATATATATATATATATATATATATATATATATATATATATATATATATATATATATTTATTTATTTATTTATTTATATTTTTTTTTTCCCCATACTGTATATTTGCTTTTGTATTGAATTAGGGGACCTTTTAGCCTTCAAAAGTTCAAAAAAGTGACTTTTATTAACCCTTTTAGTAGTTTAATGTGATATGTTTGGGTGGGTGTTGTGTATTATTCTACAAAGCCCTGGTAATAAACTGCCTGTATATTTTATGTTATTTTACAGATTTATTTCTCTATAAATTATTTCTTACACTCTAAGCCGGGATAAGTTGAGTTAACTTAAAAAATAAGACTCGTGACGAGTCAAATATACTGAAAGAATCAGTTTATCAACTCGAGTTTGATAAGTGGCATCTAAAACGTGTGTTTGGGAAAGAATACGTTAGCTAACTAATGCCATTTGACTTAATTTAGCTGAAAATAAGCTCTGATATTCCTTTTTATTTTCACCATTCATTCAGAACGGACCTTCGGGTCACTGGGAAGGCGGTGAAATTATAAATTTGTGTCACTTTCTCTTCGCTGATAAGATATACAGCCAGGTGCATAATGTTCCTATGTAACTCCCAACGATGCTTCCGGGTTTCTTCCCACCGCAGCCTCGATTTTGCTTTTAAAAATGGCGGCTGCGTGCAATCTGTCTATATGTTATTCCAAAGTACTAAAATGTCAATAAAAGTCATTCTGTTAAACTGTTGAATTTAATTTTCAACAACAAAAGTTGACAAAGCATAGATCAATGTCCCATATTGCCATTCACAATCATAAATAAACAGAAAACACAAAACACAGAAACTGTTAACAGATATTGTTTACAGCAGGGGTGTCAAACTCAATTCCTGGAGGGCCGAAGCCCTGCACAGTTTAGTTTCAACCCTGCTCCAAAACACTTACCTGTAGGTTTCAAACTAGCCTGAAGGACTCAATTAGTTTGATCAGGTGTGTTTAATTAGGGTTGGAACTAAACTGTGCAGAGCTGCGGCCCTTTTGGAACTGAGTTTGACACCTGTGGTTTACAGCGTAGTAACCTTCGATTGTATTACTTTGCTCCTTCCATGGAAGTCAGTGTCTGCTTTTTGGTTTCAACATTCATCAAGTTATCTCAAGAAAGAAACTCATAAAGGTATATATCCACTTCAGCATGAATAAATGATGAGTAAATGTGGGGTGAACTACTTCCTTAAACCCACATCCTCACACTAGTCAGCATATGAAATTTGTGTGAGTGTGACTGTAGTGCTCTGCCGCTCAGTCATGCTTATTAGAAATTGGCCATTGGTATAATTCTTCATCTCTCCATGGTTGCCCTGTGGGGAACTGATTGGATCTGTGTCGATTCAGCATCATTTGCCTGCTGAAACGAACGCTGAGGATCCAGCTTGATAATTTGGCAGAAATGGTGGCGTGATGAACTTGGCTGTTTCATTGGGCCTCTCATTGTGATGTCACACAGCGAACACATGTATAATCAGGTAATAATTAATGATCCGCCTCAGTTAATGTGGCAGGCTGGAAACACTGATTTTCGGATATGTTCCAGAGATAAGGCTTCATGTGGTCCATCCAGAATCCTGTAATTCTCCTATGATTCAATTACTGTCATATATAATTTGGAAAATGAAATTATATCTGCTATATACTACTATGCATTTTGACTCAGTAAAATCCTAATTCGCCGCTTAATAAGAGTTAAGGTAGTTAGGTTTAGGGGTTGAGTAGGATTAGAATATAGTTATATATTAAGGATATAGAATAATATCATGCTGAATATGTAGGCCTACTTTATAATCAGCAATAAACAGCCAATATCTTAAAGGCATGCAGTATCCAGTGGTTGAACAGGTATTGCACGCATGGTTAAAAAAAAAAAAAAAAAAAAAAGATTGATGCCACCAACGGGAACGAGCCTGTTTATTGAGCCTAAAGGCTGATTTAAGTCGTGTTCTAAATAAAACAACCCGGGCTCATTGTGGAAACGTAGCCCCGCGGACATTTCTGCGGACCGCGAAACACGTCCCGGGAGGTATGTATTCAAGCAGTTTTTGTTATCGCGGATCCGCGTTCGTGCCCGCGCTGTTCTCGCGCGAAAAGTCGCCGGAGGCCGCTGTGGAGCGACCGTCCGTCCGACTGGCTGGCTGAACGACCGAACAATCGACCGAGCTTGTATAGCACCTCTCATCAGTTGGAATACAATAACTTTTGCATCGATTAGGGTAGAGACATTTTTTCTTTTTTCCTATGATTATGGACATGTGCAGGAACCACCAAAATTAATTAAAGCTAGCTAGACCCTACAGAACCTAAAAAAAATACTCTCAATAATGTTTTCTGAAAATTCAAAGGGTTTTCTTTAAAATGATACAAAATATTTGCATTTACACCTCTGCATGTGGATTTGGGAAGCGTTTAAATTTGGGTAGGCAAAATCCATGTGGAAATCCCAAAATAGCAGCAGAGATTAACTGGTTAAATAGCTATCTGGTTTAATAGTGTGTAGTTGGGGTGGTGGAGGGATTCTGAAGTCGAGAGAAAACAGAGGTATGGCATGTTTGACTATAGGGGTTTGCTCTTGAGCTGATTGGATAATAGAAGGATTGTAGGTGTGATGAATTAGCCTCGTCAAAGACTGATCGTGCTACTCCCGAAATTTGTTTATAAAACATCACAAAACTGCGCACATCCATAAAAACATTTCACACTAAAAAAAGTGAAGTAGTGAATGAGTTCTAATATTTGTAAGTGTATTAAGGGACATTTTGCCTTCAAAATATTAACTTGATATGATAATATTATGTCTATGTTGAAACTGAATAAAATAGCCACAGAGGAGACTAACAATGTTTCACCCACTTAAAGAATTCTGGTCTGAACATTGATATTTTCACCCATCATCTGTAGTGGACAATAATGCACTCCAAAGAATGAGCAAGTGGATGTTTTATTTTTATTTTTTTTTAATAAAAGGTCATATTTATAAGAATTTCCATTTTTTCGTTCCTATTATGTCATGAATATTTATGGATAATGTCACCCCAGTTGCACTTACTGGGTGAGTGTATGTACTGTCTGTGTATATACTCTAGCTATATAATGGTGTGTGTATGTGCTGCGTTTACATCAGCAAAATGTCAGACATGAACCCGCTCATTACCGGGACAGCACTGTGTTAGTGTGTGTCATGACCTGCGGGATGCGCTAATATTAACAACGGAGGAGTGAAGTCACTTGAATCTTAAAGAAAAATGTGTGAGCAAGGAAATCTCAAGTTTAACAGCTATTTTTGGACTTTCTCATATACATATTCAAACACAGTAGGCTTTTTGAGGGTGTGTGGATCACTGTAGAGGCAGAAAGTTCACAACTGTGTAAAGGAAGGACAAGGAGAGGTAAAGTATAGAGATTTTGTAAACAAAATCTGTGGTTCTACTATTGGAGAAAGTGTAACAGTCAACCTCTGTTGTGTTGTTTTAAGGTCCCTTGATATTAGCTTTTGTATTGTTTAATGCAGTAGTCCAACGTTTTTATCACTCCGGACCTGTACATTGATCGCTAGGTGACCATCAACTGTTTTCTCAGGTGATGACAAGCTAACAAAACATTGCTGCAACTCTGATACAAGTTTTATTTATGAAGCAAAATAAAAAGTGCTGCAGTGTTTGCTTGTTCAATGCTTGTGTGAAATAATTTGTATACCGAAATGTGTACAATCTTGTTCATATTCTTGTCAAGTGACTCGTGGTGCGCTATTGCTATTCTGAAAGTTAAAATGTTTTCAACATGCACAAGCAGCGCATCTTTGTTGAAAATAACGGACTTGCACGCAGAAAAGGTGTGATATTTGAACAGCCACTGTCATTTCGACCTTCAGCAGTTGATTTTTTTTTCTTGAACAGACATGTTGAATTCACCTGATTTGTTGACAAATGGGTTGTGGATCCATCCCTTCGTGGGTTCGTGAGTCTTCAAAGGGCATTTCCCCTTTGCAAAGAACCTTTCCAAAGACGTCTGTGTCTTATTCATTTTGCTAGCTTGCGGATTCATTTTTGGTGTTCAAGTGACCGAGATGAACCAAGAGTATATGGTTATTTTTCAAAATAAAAAGATCGATCGGACTCAAATAATGAATAAAAATTTAATAATTAATCATTTATTGTGCAGCCCGGTACCAATTGATCCAAGGACCGGTACCGGGGTGTGGCCTGAGGGTTGGGTACCACTGTTTTAATGTAATCTCAACTGAAACAAGAAGACAGGGTGGGGCATAGAGTAGCTCCTCCTTCGTTTCAAAAACAGCCAATCACGTTTATTCAGTATCAATATCATATGTATGTGTGAATGAAACAGCTTGATGCTGTGTTTAGCTTGTTTGTTGCTGTGTGTGTGTGTGTGTGTGTGTGTGTGTGTGTGTGTGTGTGTGTGCGTGTGTGTGTGCGTGTGTGTGTGTTTGTGTGTGTGTGTGTGTGTGTGTGTGTGTGTGTGTGTGTGTGTGTGTGTGCGTGCGTGTTATGTGGGTGTGTGTGTTTATACGGAAAGCTTGTTATAGGCTGTCAGGACTCTGTGTAGCGAGGTGGTTTTTTATTTTTTTTTCTAAAAAAAAATTGTCCGTAGTGTATTAGTGTGTATGGATGTTTCCCAGAGATGGGTTGCAGCTGGAAGGGCATTCACTGTGTACAACATATGCTGGAAAAGTTGGTGGTTCATTCCGCTGTGGTAATCCCGGATTAATAAAGGCACTAAGCCGAAAATGGATGAGTATTTGATTGGTCAGAAGATTTAATAAAAAATCAAATCAAATAATCTGTTGATTAATTTTGCTGGAAGGTACAAACTTAAATATTTGCATGTTTAGAACTTGTAAATGCAAATGCTGTCACTGTTCTGGAGCACACTAGCTTATAGATAATCTTAAAATGGACATATTGATACTAACACCTAAAAAACTTTGACTGCTGATTTTGTCGCATTATAGTCTTCAGTCAGTTCCTGCAAATACCCTAGAAATAATATAAACGGTTTTATAATGGCCTTTTCTTATGCTATTTTTTAAAGTCAAAATGTCTCTCACTTTAAAATACACATTTAAGGGAAATCACATTAGTTATAAGACTGTCAATTAACCAATAGGCAATAAAAAAAATTGCACACTGAAACCTTTTCCTGATTCAAACCCTTCACTATGAAGAAAATGGCCTTGCCATTTGTAAGCACAGCATTATGCATTCTTCTGCTAACCTCGGAAGGTAGCTCTGGACAAAGTGCATAAGGCTGTCTTCAAGCGTGCTTCATGGGAGGTTCTCACTATGGAATAAAATAGATGCACTGTGACTTTTTATATTCTTCCCTTTCTTTCTTTTTTTACTTTCCAAGAAAAGTCATGTTACACATTGGACTCGAGTTTTCTCAGAACAGCCTGTCGCTCTGCAGTGCACTACATTCTTAAGCTTGACCATCTCTGGAAGATATCCGCTTGGCCTTCTGCAGACTGAGATCTGGAGCCCTTCCTTCACAACATGCTTTTTTAGTGACTCTGAATGGTCAGTGTTGTCTTTGCTGTTCTCACAGGTCTCTACAGTCTTTTTGTGCATTGTTATCCTGGGCCAAGAATATCTTAGCCACTTCCATTTTGAAGTCTAGAAATTGCTCTGTGGTATACATAATCCAGTTTGGTCCTGCAGTTTTCTCTTCAGAGTGAAACTGGGAAAGTTTTGAGATGAATTGAATAGTCCTCTTTGGTCCAGGTCACTTGGTCCAGGTGTTGGCTTCTTAGGCTCATTGTTTAAGCCATCAGACTCTGATGTCTAGGTGAACATAAAATGCCAATAAGTGTTAAATTGTCCGTGTTTTAACCATTTTAGAGTGTAGTGTTGATGTTATAGAGTTAGTTTTTGATACATTAACACAATTAGAGTTCTAAGCTGGTCTAATCCATTGTAAAATCAAGGGGGTACGCATAACCAACTCGATTGTTATTTCCAACATCTTCCTTTGACCAAAGTTCCTTTGACCAAAAATCTTAAAATAATATGCCATTTTTAAAAGTCTTAAAGTGTTTATTTGTAAAAAAAAAAAAAAAAAAAAAGGATTACATTTGCAGAGCTGGCTGTCAAGTGTTGTCATGTTGTCACCTTTTGAAAAAGTACTGCCCGAGTGAGAGCTCCCAAACCTTTATTTCTCAGAGTGTACACAGCAAGCATTAAAGGGCCATGAAACCCCCTCGTTTCAGCAGGGTGTTTTCACACCTCTACTTTGGAAAAAGTCAGAAAAGTGGGCGTGTCCAGCTCTGTTTAGGGGGGAGTGTCGGAGGAACTAAAGAGGAATGTTGTGGGAGTGTCTATTTGGGCACGCTGAGTTTCAGAGTCAAAACACACACACAGGGGTGAAAGTGACTGTGTTTACATGGACATATGTAGTCGAATTATTTACCAAATTAATAAATGGTGGACTTTAACTGCAGTTTGGCTCTTACATTCAGGGAATTCATTCATGTCCCTCGCGACAAATGAGATATTTGATTCGAGAAACTGCTCTAAGCGTGTATTTTTCATGCAATGTTTGATACCGCACGGCGAATAGAGAAAAAAACCCTCAGCATTTCCCGGAAACCTAGATGCACACGGCAGGTAGTGTCAGAAAGCTGTGTGTGTTATTCCAGTCACAAAATGCTGTGAAAATCCTACACGACGGTAATAGTTTGGTTGTGGTGCTAACATGTTTACACTTGGTGCAATCGATATGAACAAACTGAATAAACAAAGAGCACTGGTCGCTCACTTACCAAATCTGTAGAGACAGGACAATCACCAGCAACTAGAGCTGCGTCTTTATTAAGAGGAGACTACAAGCGAATCCGGATCTCAGCGTTTGCAGATGAGAACAGCTCTCAGGTAAACAATGTTCCTCCTTAGACACGTAAGTTATTGCTGTCGAGGGTTGCGTACACTGTAATCCACGCGTGACTCCAGCTGCGCTCTCACAGAGAGAAAATGAAAACAAAACTTCACTGCAGCAAACTATAAAAGCAACACTTCACGCTTGTTTTGCCAACACAACGTGGTGTCTCTGTCGTCCAAACACTGTGGCAGTAATGAATATTAATGAAGTTGCACAAAAGAGCGCGCTGATTGGTTTGAACCAAGCCTTACTCATGCATTAATGCAGCACACTCTGAGACGTAATAAGACACACTCTGGTACAGACATCCAGTCTGCACGCTGGAATACACGCTATTATCTCATGGCCGTGACGCAGCTTCGTTTCAAACCGGAAGTACGAATTTGCTTGAAATAACGCAAAAACAACCAATGTACACTTTTTAAGTGAAATATAGGTGTCCTAATAGTGTTTTTAGCAGTGTGGGACACACATACGACTGTCAACAGCTCAAAAAATGTGTTTTGGTGTTTCGTGACCCTTTTCAATAAAACATTCAGATAGCTCAAACAATAAAGCATGACTTTAGCAACTTCAAAATCAAGGGTTTGGTTTCCAGAGAAAGCATGAACTAGTAATGTAAATGTGCCCGCCGAATGCATAAATGAATACATTTCTTTGTAAATCTAATGCTTTACCTAGACCAGACCTGCCTCCATGATAATGAAAATCCTGCTGTATATCAATCCTTAAATGTGTTCTCTTGCGCAGCAGTTCTGCTGCACCAGCCTGTCGCATTCTGATGGGTTAACATTCTGAAGGGCTAACCAGGAACATAAAGCACAAAAGAAGCTCTCTGATCGGGTTCAGGATTAGATCTGTTCTAAATATTCCCAGCCACACTCAGCCTTTACTTAGAACAATGCCAGATGAGCATTTAATATTTCATAAGCTAATTAAAGCTCAGGCTCCAGGGCGCTGTCGAACATGTGAGCATGTGCGTTGTTAGAGATACGGTCCGGTGTCTCCAAGCGTTCCCTGTTAGATGTCCTCATAGGCGTATGCCAAACAAATTCAGCCCTTAAGGAATGATGAAAATACCAAAGGATTATTTCAGTCCTTCTCTCTCGAGAGAGAGCGTGTATACATAGCCGTGTCAAGGGTTATTCCAGTCTCCAAAGGGCGTTCAGAGAGAAAAAGGGAGAGACAGAGGCAGACAGACAGGGAGCAAGAGAGAGCGAAAGCATATGTCAGGTGGGGTGCAATCACTGCAGCATTATCATATGAAAGACCTCCCGTCTCTGTGCATGGATTGAGCTGCAACGGGGGTTGTATTAGGTGACTAGGCTTTTATAATCCCCCTGACATATTTCCATGCGGATCTGATGGGCTGAGTACCTGAGTGGCGGTCTTGGGCGCCCTGTTTCTCGCCGAGACCTGACGGGAACTCCTGATTCATGCTGGGGGATTGTCATAAAGCTGCCTGTAGAAGCAGAGAGAGTAAATATCAGTGTGGATGTAGAGCCCCCCCACCGGGATGAGCGCTATGAACTTAAAGCTGATTGCCAGGTAATCACAGATTTGCAGACAATATATTTATATTCACTCGGAAGCAAACGAGGCAGGTCGCGACACAGTGTGTTATTTCACTTGCAGCTGGTTGCCAGCGGGAGGATGTGTTACTACAGAGTGTTTGTTCTCGCTGTGTTGCTTGGGAGTTCAAATTGATGTTGTCCATAAATAATTTGCCCATTTCAACCTTATTTTGAGCCTGGTGTGGTACAACTTGCTCTGATCCATGAAACAAATGCTATAGTCCTTGGGGAACTACTGAAAATGCTTCAATTTTTGTTTGCATGTGATATATTGTTATTCAATCATTTCTTTTGGCTTAGGGCGTACTCACACTATGCCATCCGTGCCGTGCCCAGGCCCATTTCCCGGATCGTTTGAGAAGTGTGAGTGTGCTGAATCGTGCTCAAGCATGGTTCACTTGGCCGGCCCTGGCCCAGTTGGAAGAGGTGTGCCTGAGCGCGGTTCACTTGGGCTTTGGCATGGTACGCTTATGTGTGAGTGCAAAACGCGCCAAAGCCCGAAACTGAAAGCGAGACGTGACTTTCAAGGGACTGTTTCATATGGATTTATTAATCATTCTTACTGTTCAGTGAACGCAAACTGCCGTAGTTTATTAAAGACGAGAACTCCTCACAGCACGACAGCTACGAGCCTTCAGCAGACCTCCTCATTCCTGCAGCACGAAGGCTTTATGATTGTTTATGAGTACCAAAAGTGGCGGATCTATTCGGCGAAATATCTGACTGTGTGTTACCGCTTCCCTAAGGACTGTTTGGCGAAATATTTGACTGCATGTCACTGCATATCAAACGACTGACACGATGTAACTAGAGAAATCTCCTCTGTGCTGCTGAGTGAGTGAGAGAGCTTCTCACTGAACAGCGCAGCAGCGATGACGTAAGCGTGCCGAGGCCCATTTGTGGTGTGAGTGCGGGCCGTCGGGGGAGACGGGAGGTTCGAGGCAACTGTACCTAGTGTGAGTACGGCCTTAGTCTCTTTACTCATCAGGGGTCGTCACAGTGGAATGAGCCGACAACTATTACAGGGAATGTTTTACATAGCGGATGCCCTTCCTGTCGCAAACCAGTACTAGGAAATACCTATGGACTCATTCATGTACACTCATACACTACGACCAATTTAGTTTCAAGAGTTCACACTTAGCTGATGATTGATAATAAGCTTGTTTGGCATGCTGTCCCGGGAGAGAGCCCCGAGCTGATAAGATCCTCGAGCCCGGGGCTCCCTCCTGTTGCAAGGCGGGAGGGGAGTTTGAGCTCAGGTAGATCTCGAGAACTCCCCTGCTGTAGTAACCTATGAACAGTAAGTGATTGCTCTTTGGAGATAACTACATACTAGAAGCATGTCCATGGTGCTGATTTGGATTAGTCAATTAACTTAAGTTGCATGTTTTTGGACGGTGGGAGGAAACCGGGGAACCCGTGGGAAACCCATGTGAGCACGGGGAGAAAGTGCAAACTCCACACAGAAACGCCTCCTGGTTTGGAAAAGCCTGGAACCAGAGACGTTCTTGCTTTGAGGCAACAGTGCTACGCACTGGGCCACCGCGTCACCCATCTAGGAAGGAGGAGTAGGGGTGGAAGGGGGGACTCTTCAAAACGAAGATAGCAGTGGAATGTAACCCAAGGTATTTATAGTAGTTTAGGAGTTGTCTGATTGGAGCATTGTAAATTAGATAATGCGTATCCAGCCGCTAGCAATCATAAGCACGTGATCCTCTCGAAATTAGTTTATACATAAACTTCACTTATCCAATGCGCTTATTTCACGCGGCCGCCATTTTAAAGAACCAAAGCGAGGCTGCGGTGGGAAGAAACCCGGAAGTATAGGACCAGCACTGTAAACATTCCAGTAAAATGCTGTGTACTTCAAACCTCCAGCTGTTGCCGAGATTTCAAAATGCAGAAATGGTGTAAACATTGCTTCAATATCATTCAGTAAGTTTATTTTAAACAATTAAAAGCAATTTAGCATCAAACAAGATCACAATCTCAGTGATGCGCTTAAGTGTCCTCCTGAGCTTCAGTTCATGGCACTAGTTAAACACCGTGAGGACGCTTTCCTGCTTCAGTCTATATAACCCGGTGAGTAATAACACTGCAGTCCTCTGCAGCACACCCTATGTGTTGTCTGTAATAGTGTTGTCCCCGTACTGAAGTTTTAAACCCGGCTATTTCCCGCTAATATGGAAGCGCTGCTAAGCGCGGATGACTCGACTGATCTTCATGGCTTCGCGCTTCAGTCTCCGTGTATCTGTGTTTGGTTTGAACTCAGGTTACCGCTCTTCACCCAGTGCAAACACAGATACACGGACTGGAGCGCGAAGCAGCCGTCAAGATCAGTCGAGTCTTCAAGCAGATCGCTCGTCTGTCTGTATTTATGCTCAGTATAAAGCAGTGGGTGAACTGATGACCTTCTCAACCAATCACAATCATTTCTGTTGAACACGTGAACACAGTGGCAAATCAGTGCTGTTTTAAGAAAGCCATCAACATCGCCTTAAATGTTAGCGCGAAATTGCCGTTTTTTCTTTTAATTCAGTATCGTGACAAGTCCAATAAAGTGAAAGAATCAGTTTATTAACTCGAGGTTGATAAATGGCATCTAAAACGTGTGTTTGGGAAAGAAAACGTTAGATAACTAGTGCCATTTCCCATAACTTAGCTGAAAATGAGCTCTAATATCCCTTATTACATTCACCATTCATTCAGAACGGACCTTCGGATCACCCGGAAGGAGGAGAAATTATAAATTTGTGTCACTTTGTCTTCGCTGATAAGCTATATAGCTAGTTACACAACATTCCTATGTAACTCCCAATGATACTTCCGGGTTTCTTCCCACCGCAGCCTCGATTTTGCTTTTAAAAATGGCGGCCGCGTGAAATCAGTCTATTTACCTATAGCGCATGTCTTTGGACTGTGGGGGAAACCGGAGTGTCTACTGGCCCAGTTAAGACTCGAACCAGCGACCTTCTTGCTTTGAGGTGACAGTGCTAACCACTAAGCCACTGTGCTGCCCTAGGATGTACCTCTTTAATAGAATGAATCACTTTTTATGATGCCACATATCAGAGACAGCCCCGATTACAGCAGAATGAAATGATTCTCCAGCATGAAGCAAATTTTCCAATGCTACACATGAGAGACATTTCGAAAAGCACAACTGTAGCTACAGTCTATGAGGCACATTTTCTATTGACTCATACACATACACACACACACTCCGATGAAGCACTCTCTGTGGTCTTCTTTGTGTTTTATGGTGCAGTTTAATTGTAATAAAGTAATAAAGCTCTTGCGAGGCGTGGAACATGAGCGAACAAAATAGAAAACGCTTCTGAGTAGAGGACGACTGCAAGAAAAGCTCTGGGAGAAATCAAAACACACACACACACACAAGCTATGTCCAGAGGACTGGGTGTGCAAATTAATTAGAAGTCATACAGATAAACACAGTCCCAGTAGCTCTTTGACCTCTTTCATTAATTACTTTTTTTTTTTTTGCCTATTCCACAAGTCTAAATCTTTCTCTCTTTCTCTCTTTCTCTCGCACTGATAAGGAACAAACACAGATGAAAGCAGCTGTGAAAGCGTGAAGCAGGTGTTCAGCATGTGACCCAAATGTGCCTCCCGTGCAGCTTGCAACACATATTCACAACCTAAACAAAGCCAACAAGGCCTGAAGGTGTTAACATCCCTCTGATTGTATAAGACAATGTGCAGTATTGAAGCCAGGGGTGATGCAACCTTGTTATTTAACAATCTTTGTTCAGTTGGTTGTTGGTTTAAGCCTAAAAAAAAAACAAAAACTAAAGACTGATGTGTTATGAACAATGGCTACACAAACTGCAGGTATACACATATACATTTAGTATATGAAAAAGACTGGTTCTTGAAAGACCCCAGTAACAAAAGTCTCCGCATTGATACCGTGGGCCAGCCTGAACACCTGGATGTGACCTACTCACACCTGCAGCTTCACCATGATGAACGTCCAGCGTTCTCCAGCCTCCAGAGCCTAGACTGCAGCTCTGCACAAGACGATTGGCCAGAGGAAAAATGGTTGTGCCAAAGTGAGCCTGGTTTCTCTCAGGGTTAGTTTTCCTTTTACTTTTCATAAATTGGTGAAGATTTTATTCCTCGCCACTGTCGCCACTGGCTTGCTTGGTTTGAGACTTGTGGAATGCTAGTAGCTGGTGGGATTAAAGATCCATTGTGTTGAGTTTCTGCACCAGTGTTTTGTGTTTACGCTGGAAATGCGTGCGATACAGTAAAAAAAAGCTCACACTCAAACTCATTCAAGGGAGAAAGAGGCAAGATCGTTCTACAATTAATAATCAGGTAAATATAAAACAAAAGTATCTGAAACTTCTCTGTCGGAATTAACACTTCATAAATCCTCTGGACTTGCTCTGCTTCCACAGATCTTGGCTCCACCCATAGATGACACCATTACAAATCTGACCAATCACAGATCCTCCACTTTATGTAGTTGAAACATTTTTTTTTTTGATGCTATCACTTGCTATATGTTTATCCTGCTGCAATGTCATGATGTTAGGTAATAATCGTGGACTTCAGTGATAAAAGTGTCCTGATTTGAGTTTGAATGTTATTGGCCTGAACTTTAGGGACAGTGACAATGGATAATTTACCCTTATTCAGGGAAATAATTCAACACTGGAAGTAGGTCATTCTGATCATTCTCATATAAGACATCATATCGTCATGTCATATTTACATTCAGAGCTTCTATTGAGATATTAAAATTAAACTTTGAATGTCTGTCATCATATTTAATTAAGTCATCAAACTAAAAATATAATATTTTTTGATAACACAGCCTATAAATGTATAGTTAGGCCATAGTGGTCTAGGGTGGTCGTGCTTTTTTCGTACAGTGCCACTAAGTTATGGAATGGCCTACCCATCAGCATCAGGAAGACTGTTTCTCTGGAATGTTTTAAGAAACTTCTCCTTTTACCATTGCTTTTAACTTAGATTGGTTATTTTTGCTAATTTTTTCATCCAATTGTATTTAATCGTTCATATTTTATTGTTTTATTGTGGACTTTTTTTTGACTGTTTTTAATTGTTCTGCTTGGCGATGCAGTGGCACAGTAGGTAGTGCTGTCGCCTCACGGCAAGAAGGTCGCTGGTTCAAGCCTCGGCTGGGTCAGTTGGCGTTTCTGTGTGAAGTTTGCATGTTCTGGGGCCGTTCTAGGGCCGTTCTCCCTGCGTTCGCGTGGGTTTTCTCCGGCTGCTCCGGTTTCCCCCACAGTCCAAAGACATGCAGTACAGATGAATTTGGTAAGCCAAACTGTCCGTAGTGCATGAGTGTGAATGAGTGTGTGTGGATATTTCCCAGAGATGGGTTGTGGAAGGGCATCCGCTGCATAAAAACTTGCTGGATTAGTTGGCGGTTCATTCCGCTGTGGCAACCCCAGATTAATAAAGGAACTAAGCCGAAAAGAAAATGAATGAATGAGTGAATTTGCCTTGTATACCTGTTAGCACTTTGGGTCTGAGAAAAGCGCACTATAAATAAAATGTATTACAATTATTATTATTATTATTATTATTATTATTATTATTATTATTATTATTATTATTATTATTTTGGACCACACTCAAATGTTAGCGTCTCACTCTCATTTTCACTTTTTCTAGCAGGAGAGAAGGCTTTTTTGAAATACACATCTAAAGTAAAGTTATTTTTTTATTAGCATGAAGTTGCTAGGCAACAGAGGCACATGTTATATTTAAATTCATGGGGAAAAGTAGCATAAACTGAAAGGCATGCAGTAATTTTCACTGTTATGGTAGTTCTAAGTACAAATAAGCTTTATTCTTTTAATAAAATCACAATGTTAAACTGAAAAATACACACATTTAGAATAAGAAAAGGAATATTAGTTGTGTGTGTGGGGGGTTTTCTTCAACAAAGTTATTAAATTGAAAAATGAAAAATGGTAAAAATGAACACCTGTAGTTCTAGTGTTAAAGAAAACATAAATATTAAATATGTCATCTCTATGTAAACAAATAACTAATTATTACATGATTAAAACCAGCGGTGTAAAGTACTTAAGTAAATGTACTTCGTTACTTTACTTAAGTATTTTTGGCTACTTTGTACTTGTACTGAGTATTAAAAATATAAGCAACTTTTACTCACTACTTGACTACATTTTTAATTGAATATATGTACTCTTTACTCAACTACATTTGAACGGGCGCTTATTGTTACTCGTTAAATTGTGATTGTGCGCGACAAGTCAGCATCTTTATCTACCACGGCTAATTTCTTGGGCGGATGAGGCGATATTGCCATCTGCAGGGTGCTGAAGGTACTGTATGCAATTTATGAGCTAAATCACGTGAACGTGAATTAGCAGCTTGCCTAAAACCAGGTGTTAAATTAGCCACATGGCTGCACCAAATGATGAAGCCGAAATCGGCACATCAAGCAGTGCCTTACAGGACGCAGTGACTACTTTGCTTGCCACGAACCACGAAAAGAAGTGCTTTTAAGAATTCATCATCAAATTTGAGAAAACACATTGAGGTAAGAGTGTATTTAATGTTAATTCAATGCGAATTTAGTGAATTTAATAGTTACGGATATGGAAAAAACTACTGCGACAAAACATGACTATGCTTTAGCTTAATTTTTTGTGCAACATAAATGAATCTCTGAAATTCTACATTTTGCATCAGGTGCATTTAGCTGTGAGTTCGTGATGTATTTTTCAATGAATTTATATGTAGTTTACTAAGTTGAAAAATAACACTGCTCCTCTTTGTTTAATTTTAATACAGGGAAAATAAAATCTTAAACAATTGAAAAACTACTCAAAATAAAAACATTGCCCCCTTTTGAGATTGTGAGGTAAATCACATGAAAGTGCGAAAATTTTTTTTTTTAATAAGTTTTACTACATCTTTTTTTTTTTTTTTTTTTTTGAAAATTGTTTGTCTTTTTTTGAACATTTTGAGTTTGACTGACACTTTTTGTTCTATTTATTTCATCTATTTTGTGCTGCCATTTTTGAAACTTCGAGGTGTTAGGAAATAAAAAATTTTCTTGGTGTTTGAGCTTACATTCAGTATAAGTAAAATACTTAAGTTCTTTTAAAAATGGATACTTTAATACTTTAGTCTTATTGGAATTGGTGACTTGTAATGGAGTAATTTTTACAGTAAGGTATGTGTACTTTTACTCAAGTATGGCTTTCAGGTACTCTTTACACCTCTGGTTAAAACCTGAATCACAGCCACTGATCAGCTATGTATCTGTAATAATGTTAAAACTGCTTAGCATTTATATGATATACTCGATGCTGTTTGCTTGCAGTCTTCTGATTGGCTGTGAATTTGGAGTCATTTTGTAACCATGTGAAAGATAAGTTAAAAACGTTAGTCTTTTCATGACAGATTTTAGTAGCACTGCAGACCAGTTGCTCACATACTGGCACACAATTGCACATGCCATAACACAGGCCACAGGTGAGTCTGGCGCTCTTGTTTTTGATTGCTCACCACTGTGCACGAGCTGGTATTGTTACCATAGTTTGTCTGCCTCCTCCTGGGTGAGTGGTGTACTGAGCTAATACTGTTTGGCTTTTCAACAATGCAAAGCTGTTGTATGTGTGCCTGGTATAGAATAGCTCTGAAGTGCTGTGGCAATGCAGAAGGCAGACTGTATGAAAAGATGCGACGTGCTGCTTTTTCCCCCATTACTTAGCCGTTAACAAATGACTATCTATATGCAGTATAATGTACATTTAATGGGCTCAATAAAAATTGAAGCAAATATGAGTGATGCATGAATTTTTGCAGTAATGCTTGGGTGTTGCTCTGTAGTTGGTGTTTCGAATGGTTTATATATATCCTCAATGTTGGAACCACTTGAGGGTGTATAATTAGTGAGTCAATTTTCATTTTGGGATATGTTTTAGCACCATATAGTCTGTCACGTTCCTAATGCTTGATATGCAAATGCAGCATTTTTCAGCCAGTAGTTTGTATGCTCTCGCATTGCTGATTAATAATAACACTACAGTGTTCAGCTGCACTGTTAAAGGCCTAGAAACAATGGCACAGGGGTCTTCATGACTGTTGTAATTAGCTAAAGCAGGTTCCTCACACATCATGACTCAAGATCTTTTTATAGTCGGTGGCCATGGCGCTAATTTATCTCTTCCCACCTGAGCACTCCTCTGTCTTCCCACTCAGTTACTGTAAAACACCTTTCATGAGTGTTTTACTGCACACGCTGAGAGAAAAATAGGAGGGACGGATAAAAGTTGTATTATTAGATTGCTTTAATAAAGGGTGTCAGGCATACCACAAGCCTGCGACTCTACTCGCAGTATAGCACAGTTTCTAGTGTCTGATTGCTTTGATGAAAGTGTTACTATTTCATGAAAATATAAAGAAATTCTGTTTCAGTAATTTTACTCTGACCATTTTTTTGTTTTTAGTTGATCTATTTTTTTTTTTTGTATTGAACTTCCACTAGTTTTTATGTTTTATTATAAAGTTATGTTTTTATTAGCATGAAGTTGCTAGGCAACAGAGGCACTTGTTATATTTAAATTCATGGAAAAAAGTAGCATAAACTGAAAGGCGTGCAGTAATTTTCACTGTTATTGTAGCTCTAGGTACAAATAAGCTTTATTCTTTTAATAAAATCACAATGTTAAATTAAAAATTACACACATTTAGTAAAAGTCAAGGAATTACAGTTGTGTGTGTGTGTGTCTGTGTGTGTGTGTGTGTGTGTGTGTGTGTGTGTGTATATATTAAATATGTCATCTCTATGTAAACAAATAACTAATTATTACATGATTAAAACCAGCGGTGTAAAGAGCTTAAGTAAATGGACTTTGTTACTTTACTTAGGTATTTTAAGCTACTTTGTACTTGTACTGCGTATTAAAAATATAAGCAACTTTTACTCTCTACTTCACTACATTTTTCAATTGAATATATGTACTCTTTACTCCACTACATTTGAACGGGCGCTTATTGTTACTCGTTACATTGTACGCGACAAGTCTGTATCTTTATCTACCACAGCTAATTTCTTGGAAGAATGAGGCGATATCGCCAACTGCAGGGTGCTGAAGGTACTGTATGCTATTTATGAGCTAAATCACCTGATTGTGAATTAGCAGCTTACCTAATACCAGGTGTTTAATTAGCGACATGGCTGCAGCAAATGATGACGCCAAAATCGGCACATCAGGCAGTGCCAATACTGATGACCATCCATCCACCTTACAGGATGCAGTGTCTACTTTGCTTACCACGAACCACGAAAAGAAGTGCTTTTAAGAATTCTTCGTCAAATTTGAGAAAACACATTGAGGTAAGAGTCTATTTAATGTTAATTTAGTGCGAATGTAGTTTTTATGTTTTATTATATTTTTAGTATTTTTTTCAGTGAATTTTTTTTTTTATTTATTTATTTTTTTTTATACATATTTTTGTTGTTTATGTAACCAAGGCCAGCTTGCGAAGTGCTATGCAGATAAACCTCACTCCTCTGACCTCAAAAGGTCCTCTAGCAACAGCCATGGTCTTTAGCCTCCTTGTAAGAGCAACCAACACCCATACAAAGAATTGCCGGTTTGATCCCGGCTCAGAGCAGGTTGGTAACAGTAGGACCGCATGGTTCCATGTGGGGGCTTGTCCAGGATGGATGTGAGGTTTAGGGGGGTGAGTGTAACGGAGCCCAACTAGCAAAGTGCTATGCAGGTAAACCTCACTCCTTTGACCTCAAAGGAAGTTCTAGCGACAGACGCTAGAGGCTAGATCATTAGAGCAACCAACTCCCATACAAAGAATTGCTGGTTTGATCCAAGCCCAGAGAGGGGTTGGGTGCAGTAGGACCAGTGGGTTACACGTAGGGGCTTGTCTGGGATGGGAGTTAGGATTAGGGGGTGAGTGTAACGGAGGCCAACTAGCAAACTGCTATGCAGGCAAACCTCACTCTTCTGACCTCAAAAGATGCTCTAGCGACAAATGCTAGAAGCCATGGTCTTTAGCCTTGTTAAAGCAACCAACTTGCATACAAAGAATCGCTGGTTCGATCGCAGCTCAGAGCGGGTTGGGTGTTTTAGGACCAGTGGATTGCACATGGGGGCTTATTAGGAATGGGAGTGACGTTTAGAGTGGTGAGTGTAACAGAGGCCAGCTAGCGAAGTGATTTGCAGGTAAACCTCCTTTCTCTTTCCTCAAAAGATGCTCTAGCGACAAACTCTAGAAGCCATGGTCTAAAGCCTCCTTGTTAGAGCAACCAACTCCCATACAAAGAATCACCAGTTTGATCCAAGCTAAGAGCGGGTTGGGTGCAATAGGACTGGTGGGTTACGTGTGGGGGCTTGTCCGGGATGGGAGTGATGTTAAGGGGGGTGAGTGCAATGTAGGCTAGCTAGTGAAGTGCTATGCAGGTAAACCTCACTCCTTTGACCTCAAGAGGTCCTCTAGCGACAGACGCTAAAGGTCATGGTCTTTAGCCTTCTTGTTAAAGCAACCAACTTGCATACAAAGAATCGCTGGTTTGATCGCAGCTCAGAGCGGGTTGGGTGTTGTAGGACCAGTGGATTGCACATGGGGGCTTAAGTGGAATGGGAGTGACGTTTAGAGTGGTGAGTGTAACAGAGGCCAGCTAGCGAAGTGATTTGCAGGTAAACCTCCTTTCTCTTTCCTCAAAAGATGCTCTAGCAACAGACGCTAGAGGCCATGGTCTTTAGCCTCCTTGTTAGAACAACTAACTCCCATACAAAGAATCACCAGTTCTATCCAAGCTCAGAGCGGGTTGGGTGCAATATGACTGGTGGGTTACGTGTGGGGGCTCGTCCGGGATGTGAGTGATGTTTAGGGGGGGTGAATGGAATGTAAGCTAGCTAATGAAGTGCTATGCAGGTAAACCTCACTCCTTTGACCTCAAAAAGTGCTCTAGCGACAGACACTACAGGCCATGGTCTTTAGCCTCCTTGTTAGAGCAACCCACTTCCATACAAAGAACCGTAGGTTGAATCCCAGCTCAGAGCAGGTTGGTTGCAGTAGGACCAGTGGGTTACATATATTATTTAGATTGTTTGCTACTTATACTATTCACTATTATTTAGATTATTTACTTACTATTTACTATTATTTAGATTGTTTGCTACTTATACTATTTAATGTTATATTTATGTTGTTTAATTTTAGTAATAATGTGCACCTTTTGTAAAACTGCTTTCAAATGATAGTTATGTAAAAATATTTATGTCCTAATTAAATTCTTTTTTAGTAATCATCATCTTTGTCATGATGACAGTAAATAATATTCATTCATTTTCTTGTCGGCTTAATCCCTTTATTAATCCAGGGTCGCCACAGCGAAATGAACCGCCAACTTATCCAGCAAGTTTTTACGCAGCGGATGCCCTTCCAGCTGCAACCCGTCTCTGGGAAACGTCCACACACACATTCACACACACTCATACACTACGGACAATTTAGCCTACCCAATTCACCTGTACCACATGTCTTTGTACTGTGGGGGAAACCGGAGCACCCGGAGGAAACCCACACGAAGGCAGGGAGAACATGCAAACTCCACACAGAAACGCCAACTGCGCCGAGGCGACAGCACTACCTACTGCGCCACTGCCTCTCCTCAGTAAATAATATTTGACTATATATTTTTTTAGACACTTCTATACAGCTTTGAGTGATGTATTAAAGGCTTAACTAGGTTAATTGTGTTAACTAGCCAGGTTAGGCTAATTAGGCAGGTTATTTTAAAACAGTGGTTTGTTCTGTAGACTATTGAAAATAAATATAGCTTATAAGGGTTAAACATCATTAAAAAAAAAAAAAAAAAAAAAAAAAATATATATATATATATATATATATATATATATATATATATATATATATATATATATATATATATATATATATATATATATATATATATATATATATATATATCCCTTATGATTGTCATGCTTTACTCAGCATCATGTGCTTTCAAAAAGCCTTTCTTTTTCCAGATATTTTCCAATTGCACTACTATTTTCAATCATCTTATTCATTGTAATCCCAGAAGCTCTCTTGCCACACTATAATGAGTCAGAAGATGCTATGTGTCATGTGATTGCGTCATGTGATTCTGTCGAATCCTTCGTCCACTGCACCAGGACTTCCTGACCTCTGTGAAGGGCACAAAGCTCCATTGCGTCTCACTGAATCTCAGCTTGGGAAATGTCATTTTTTTTTATGTGAGGGACAGATGATAGACGTTTATTGGGTCAAGCAGACATTTATTGGGTGATTTGCGGCATGTTGGGGTCTGTGTGTGAGGAGAGAAAGAGAGAGAGAGAGAGAGAGGCGGCTGCTGAGGTGGAACCAGAGGGAGAAACACTGCTTAGCAACCACAGGCAGCCCCAATGTGTCAGTCACTAAGAAAGCATGAATGAGTTACGATGAAGGTAGTGCGCACACACACACACACACTCCACCTCTCAATCTTCTGTATGCACACACATATTCTCACAAGCACTCAAGTGGGAAATCTGCATGTTTATTGATTCTTAAAACACACATACACAAGCAGATACTGTAGGTGTGATGTAATAGAAACAGTGATCACTGCTTATGCTATAGATAAAGTGTTACATGGTATAATGTAATGTGTGAAGATGCATATACTCAAACACCTTTGAAGCAAGGAGTTGGACCATGAAACATAGTAGAAGCTTAATTCTTAACTTAAGAATGTGTCCCAAAAATAAGTCTGGTATACTGTAGGTTCAGTGACATGCGGTAAAATGCAGATAAAACATAACTATCCTCCATTTTGCTTATAGGACAGTCATTTAATCTGTTTAGTAACTAATTAATCCATCCATCCATTCATACATTCATCAGCTACCCATCCATTTAGCCTTGCTTCATACGTTTGTTTCATCCGACATGCAAATCTGTTTTTTTTTTTTATTTGTCTGCCAAACTCTCCATGCATATATTCTGTCCATGCATGCGTTCATCCATCCATCCATTCATCCATCCATTTGCCCATCTGTCAATCCATGCGTATGTTTTCCAATCCATCCATCTGTTTATCCATACGTCCATAAAGAATGGACTTTTAAATATATTTTTGTCTGAACAACCGTCCATTCCTCTGTCCATCTATTTGTCTATCAGTGCATCCATCCATCCATTTGCCCATCAGTCCGTACATCTACCCGTTTGCCCATCCATCATTCCATCCACCTTTTTCAATAAAGAATGGACATTTAAATCTATCTATCTATCTATCTATCTATCTATCTATCTATCTATCTATCTATCTATCTATCTATCTATCTATCTATCTATCTATCTATCTATCTATCTATCTATCTATCTATCTATCTATCTATCTATCTATCTATCCATTGTTTTTTTTTTGTCTACCCAAATCCCATCCACTTGTCTGTCCATCCATTGTTATGTTTGTCCATTTCCCCCATCCAATGTTTGTCCATTTTCCCTTCCATGCTTGTCCATCCCTCCTTCCATCCATATGTTTGTCCATCCTTCCATATATAATAGACAAATAAATGTTTTTTGGCTGCCCAAATATCCATCCATCCATCCATATGTGTCTATATGTTTGTCTTTCCCCCATCCATCCTTCCATCCATATGTTTGCCCATCCTTCCATAAAGCATATACATTTACATGTTTTTGGCTGCACTAATATTCATCCATCCATCCATCCATCCATCTATCATCTGCACAGTATGTTTGCTCATTCTTTCATCTGTGTGTTTGTCCATCCATGTTTCCATCCATATGTTCGCCCATCCTTCCATAAAGGATAACCATATAAATGATATGTTGGCTGTCCAAATATCCATTCATTAATTCATCCATCCATCCTTCCATCTATATATCTGTCCATCCATATGTTTGCCTATTCTTTCATAAAGGATGGATATATAAATGCTTTGTGGCTGCCTAAATATCCATCCATTAATTCATCCATCCATCCTTCCATCTATATATCTGTTCATCCACATGTTTGCCTATTCTTTCATAAAGGATAGATATATAAATGCTTTGTGGCTGCCTAAATATCCATCCAACCATCCATTCGTTGTTTGTCTATTCTCCCATCCATATGTTTGTCCATCCATTCTTCCATCCATATGCTTGCCTATCCTCATGTAAATGATAGATATATGAGTGTTTTTTTTTTGTTTTTTGGCTGCCCAAATATCTATCCGTCCATCCTGCCCCTGACGTATGTGCATCAATTTACACACAAAAACACAAAATAATATTTTCCAGTGGAGGCATTTGCCGGAGGACAATGAAGGCCTTGAGCTAAAAGTCACATCTGAACCTCTGCTGTCATTTCAATTTCATTCCGTCTCAGCACACATTCCAGCACCGTCAGAGCTCACATTAATGCCATGTGGCTTGTGATCATCACTTCTTTTCTCATGAACATCGTTGTGTGCAGAGCTCTCAGGAAACACCACAGATTTACACAGAAACTCTTACCAACTATTGCATGTTAGAGTATTATAAACTAACAAGGCAGATTCCTTAAGGCTTTTGGTTAGAGAGTGTGTGATACATCATTTAAGCATGGTAATTTCCAAGTCCTGTTTTGTAGTTTGCTTTTGCAATTGGTGTTGACATAAATGCAACACAGGCTCATTATGAAAACGTACCCCTGTATACATTTCTGGAGAGTACAAATTATGTAGCCAGAGCTGTGTATGGCTGCATTTCATCTTTAAAAAGAAATGCTACGGGGCGGTATGACACCACTGACAGCTTCTGCTTCTTTTCGTGCTACCAGCTGACCACTTACCAGGGTTTCCTCGGGAGTCAAATTTCAAAAGCGGAATTTTAGACCTTTTTTAAAGTCTTAAACCTATTGAAATGTTGTGTTGCAGGTCTTAAATATTTTTTTAACAGGTCTTAATTGTATTTTGTTCATATATAGTTGCCCAATCTGGCCATTAACACTCATACAATCACCAACAATCCATCTCAGTAAAAATTTTATTAAAAATAGCATTTTTAACTCCATTTACCCAGCCTGATCTCACGAGGCAACGCAAATATTTTACGTTTTGTCAGTTTAGTGGCTAATTCGTATGAAATCGTACGAGTTCAGTCATCCGAAAATGTACAATTTTAAAAAGGAGCACCTAATCCCACCCCTAACCCTAACCGTCATTGGGTGATGAGCAAATCGTACGAAATTAAATTGTACGAATTTATACGAATTAGCCACTAAATCAAAAAGTTACGAACTGCTGTGAGATTTGTGTTGATTACCCATAATGCTTTAATTACTTTCCTTACAGTAACATTTGTTTAAACATTCTACATTTATTTACTGCTGAGGACACTGACCTATATTTTTTATTGTTTAATTATTATTGTATTATTAAATGTATTCAATTATAATCATGTTTTTATACGGCAAGTCTTTTCCAGCTAGGAAATTTGAAAAAATCCTAACCATTTAGCCTTGTATAAGTCCAAAATTCCATTCATAATGGTCCTAAAATGGTCTGATAAAGTCTTACATTTTACTTGGTAAAACCAGCAGAAACCCTGGCTTACCTCAGTGTGGATGGCTTTTCCGCTGTTAGTAGTTTTCCTAGTAGTTTGCAACGTACTTTTGGTCAACTTGAGATGCAGAGAGGAGTTGACTGTGATGAAAGGGTTTGAGTCTGGTGAAAAACAGTTCCAGAAATCAAAAAAAAAAAAAAAAAAAAAATTATAAATATAAAATAAATATTTTATATATATATAGATAGATATATATATATATATATATATATATATATATATATATATATATATATATATATATATATATATATATATATATATATATATATATATATATATATATATACTTATAAAAAAGTAAATAAAAGAGTGAGAAGGTGGTAAGATCTGAAAATGTGGTAAAAATTAGGTGGCCACGAAGGGGTTTTCTATTTCTGGAAAACTTTTGAAAACACTGTAGGTTGGGTTTAGGGAGGGGGATCGAGTCAATTGTTGCTTTTGAAAACACTATAAGCTGGGTTAAAGGAAAGGGGGGGGGGGTTATCGTTTGGTTAGTCAGTCAGTTGAAAGAGGGCTCTAGTAGATGTATGCGAGAACAGCAGTGGCGAATGGCACTCGCAAGTAAAGTTTGAGATCTAAAAAAGCATTTACAGCGACCTGTTGGTTTCGCGATTTTGAAAAAAATGTTTTAAAATTTGTACCTTCTGGGACATATTCACAATGTCCAGGAATTTATGCAGGGGTGCGTATCAATAATGAGCCTGGGTTGCATACATAGACACACAACGCCTAAACAAAATAATTAATTTAAAAGAAAAGCTTTTGGGAGATTACAAGTTTTTTTTATTGTTTGGTCACTTTACTTTGATGGTCTGTTTGTTGAATTTAAGTTACATTGCATCTACATGCCAACTAATTCTCATTAGATTATAAGTAGACTGTTAGGTTGGTGTTATGGTTGGTGTAAGTTGACATGTACTTGCAAAGTTTCTTATAGTCAATTAAATGTCTGTTGAAGGGCTGTTATTTTGTGTTCACACCAGACGTGGAACACGTTGATAAATCAGGCTATTTGTGTGTAAATAAGAAGCGTGAACATTTTGAGTTTACTCGCTTCATTCGCGCTTCGAATCTGCTTCACAATATACGCAGAATCGCGTCATTTGCAGGGCTAACATCGATTTTATTGAGGGAATAGTTTAGTTTATGCTTTATGAAGGCTAAAAAACAGCGTCGATACATTTGGAGCAGTGCACTAGATCCTTTCAAAGGTGCAACATTGAGTTTTATAAACTTCTCCAGAAACTTAAGCTGGATGATGGAAGCTTTCAGCGGTGCTTCTGACTGAGCCAAGCCCAGTTTGTCGGCAGAAGGGTTTCCCCCAGGGACACCAACAACAGACGCTTCTTCATAAGCACAGCCCTACAAGAGAAAGCTTCTGATTGGTTTACATAGCATGGATGTCTGAAGTTCAGATTTTTCCAACTCAAGCAATTTGCACGTTAAGTGTGTCAATCACGTTCACTCATTCATGCGAATCGCATCATTCCCGCCGCATCACATTGCAGGATGTCTATTCGCGCCTTTGCATTGACTGAACATGTAAATCGCTCGAGCTTGATGCTTCTTCCACGTTTAGTGTGAATGCAGCATTAAATGTAAGTATCAACATATATTAAGCAGTCTACTAATACTCAAATGGACCAGCAAAATAAATAGTTACCAATTGTTTTAGTATAAGCTTCACAGTCGGAAACATATTTTTGTGGGTTTTGTCAGGCAAGATGTGAAAGTCTGACCTTGATTCTCCCCGACTCTGAGACAGAGTTGCATTGTGGTAGCTGGTGACATCATCAAAAAGGGGACACTAATTGAACAGAGATCCGTCGGGTTCCAGTGATCATGAAACATGATATGGCTAACGTTTTTCAGCACATGACCTTTTTCCACAAAAGATCTGGCATTTAAGAGTCAGAAAGGCCAACGAATGAAGGGAGAAGAAGACATTACAAGAATTTTTCAACAGCCTTAAAGAACAAAGTGTCAATGATGTAGAACATAAAGGATTACACAGACAATTAAACATCTCAATGGCTCAGTCATTAACGCAGCTACTTTCTTAAACGCAGACAAACACGTGCGGGCACACATGCCTGCCTACAGAGCAGGATTACCCTGTTGATTTAGCTCGGGATGGGGTGCTTTTCAAATGACTGTTGGTCTATCACATGAGTGCTCTTATTGATAACCTGTAAGCATCTTAGAGCCACCACCGCTCATCCGTGTCTCGCTGTGATGACCTCATCACCAGCCGCTCATGTTTCTTCTGCTTTTAAACCTACTAAGCTGCTTACCTAGACGGCTTCTGGGCATGTTTCTAATGCAAAGGCTGTCTCAAATTATTCTGATACCTTCTAAGTTCTAATTTGCATGTATCCTGCATGAACTAGACAATCCTGGGAAGTGACAACTTCAGTGGCAAAATTTTACCCAAGTTGGAGAATATAGTCAGAGGAATATGTCTGCATATATATTTTTTTTCAGGTCCTTAAAGTAATCACAGGACAGTGTTATTAGAAATAACTACTGTACTATTTAGAATTGAATGGCTGGTGGCAGCACTGGTCAAAGGGCCATGAAACCCGCCTATCAGCGGGATGTTTTCACACCTTTAGTTTGGAAAAAGTCAGGAAAGTGGGTGTGTCTAGCTCTGTTTGGGTGGGAGTGTCGGGTGAGGGAAAATGGGCAGGGTTTGAATAAAAATGGGAGTTAACATTTGGGCACGCGCTGTTGACCAAAGAAAAACAAACACACACACCACACGCAGTGTGTTTAATGACGGTGGAATGTTTGATACCACACGTTGTATAAGAGAAAAAAGCCTCTGCATTTCTCTGAAACTCAGATGCACTCGGTAGGACAGAAAGCCGTGTGTGTATAGACTATCCTGTCACGAAATGCGGCGAAAATTCAACACGACGGTCGGCAATAGTTTGCTTACAGTGTTCATGTGTTTACACACAGAGAGCAGCATTTACAGCGGATCTTTCAATATTGTAGTGATATCAATGTACTGTAAACTAAGTAACTTAGAAATCATTTTGACTAAGGTCTGTCTTTAAACACTGAAAGAGTACTGCTGACCATACGAACTATAACTTTGCCATCTGAATGAACAAAGGGTGCTGATCACACACACTTACCGAATCTGTAGACAGGACAATCAGCTCATACTGGAGCTGCATCTTTTTTAAAGGGGACGAGCAGCAAATGCGTATCTCACCGTTGATGAGAAATGCTCTCGAGTAAAAAAGTTCCAAACAAACGCATTTCTGCCGCGCGTCGCGATCCACACGTGAGTCCAGCAGCGCTTTCATGGAGAGAAAATGAAACAAAACCTTCACATTATAAAAGCAACACTGGCGACCCGTATCTCCAAACATTTCTTATTCTTTTCCCACAACTTTTGGCAACACGATGTGTGTTGTCTCTCTGCCGTCTGAACGCTGTTTCAGGTACAGTATAAGAAAGCTAGCATGCATATTAATGAAGTTGCAGCGTATACATAATGGAGCGCGCTGATTGGCTTGAACCAAGCCTTACTCATGAATGAATACAACACACTCAGAGACTTAATAAGGGACACTCAGGTACAGACGTTCCAGCGTGTACGCTGGAATACACGCTAAGCTCTCATGACCGTGACGCAGCTTCAAAAATTTGTTTCAAACCGGAAGTACGAATTTGCTTGAAATAACGCAAAAACAACCAATTTACACTTTTTAGTGAAATATGTGTCCCAATAGTGTTCTTAGCAGTGTGGGACACATATACGATTGCCAACAGCTCAAAAAAATGTGTTTTTGGTGTTTCGTGACCCTTTAAGCTCCAGTACATGCTAAAGTCAGAATCCGTTTCATTTTACCAATTGGTTGATGACACAAAACCAATATTTTGTGTTGTTTCTGGGTCTCAGCCAATCAACACATTTAAAGCAGCTCTAGCAAAATTTGCAAGTTGAGTGCTTATATGGGTCTATTATAGTGATGATAACTGTACTGTAAGCTTACTGCTTAGACTTTTTGCAGTATTGCAAAATATTGGTCTCAGAACATCAACCAATTGGTGAAACTGGACAGCTTGATCATACATACAAATTATTGGTTTAAACACATCTACAACATAGCAGAACATAGGGTAAAGGGCATTTCCTTTCCAAAAACACTAGACAAATTACAGTAGATTGGGCCTTCTGACCAATCAGAACAGAGTACACACTTGGTATGGAGAGATATGGAAAGAACATGGGCCTCATGTACTAAGACTTGCTTTGAATTCGCACTAAAACCCCTACTGAAAAAAACAGCTTGAACCAGCCTAGGCTGGTTGGCTGGTTTTAGCTGGTCAGACAGGCTGGTTTTAGAGGGGTTTTGGCCATTTCCAGCCTGGTCTTAGCTGGTCAGGCTGGGAGATGACCAGCTAAAACCAGCTTGACCAGCCTAGCCAGACTGGGAGCCCAGCCAAAACCAGCTATGTCCAGTTTAAACCAGGCTGGTCAAGCTGGTTTTAGCTGGATTTAGCTGGTAATTTTCCAGCCTGACCAGCTAAGACCAGGCTGGAAATGGCTGGAAACCAGCCTGGAAATGGCCAAAACCCCTCTAAAACCAAGGTGGTCAACCAGCTAAAACCAGCCAACCAGCCTAGGCTGGTTTAAGCTGGATTTTTTTTTTTTGCAGGGACATTGTGAATGCACAAATTCTTATGTATGAAACAATGCGTACGCAGAATCCCACGCATATTCTCTTTGTATATCCGAATTAAAGTGAAACTGAGCGCAAAACTCCTCCCTGCCTCCTCCCCCATATGAATATGCTAATGACTCTGGCAAAACCAAATGAAAAGGCAATGGCGAAAGCAAGCAAGAAGAGAAAGTTTGAACAGAATGTGAATTCTGTGTATAGGCAACATCTAATGAAATATCTATGCTCCTTTACAAGCTACAAGCTAAGCTAACATGCTACCTTGAGAAGCTACTTGAGTTGAATGACTGGCTTGTTGTCTCAATGACGAAACATTAAATGGAGGTTATTATCATACTATTCAGTTGGCTTCAGGAACAGTTTATATTTCCCATTAATATTTAATATTATATTTCTTAGAAGTTATTTTTCTGAGGTTATATGGTAGGCAGGTAGTGAGGCTAGAAAAGGGAACATAGTGATATTTTATTTATTATTTTTATTTTTTTTTCAATGAATTGTCAGGACTTGAGAAACGGGTTAGAACACTATTCATGTTGACAGCTAGTCATCTCTCTAGATTTTGAGACACAGCCTTTGTGATCCCTTAATCTTTATCGACTGACCCTTTAGCTCTGTGAGCTCCGGTGTGCTGTTTTTGATGACTTGTGTGGATTCATTCATCCCTGTGTATCCACTCGTACATGCAGCGAGATTTATTACTATTGATTATCCTATCTTCTTTTTTTTATAGGAGATGAAATATGTGAGTCATGACAAACATGGATATGCAGTCCTGTCACAGCAAACGAAACGTGTCAGCTACACAATTATCGACATCATTAATGTGAAATCAACAATGTGCCATGAAATTCATCTTGATTTGCATTTTGATTTCACTAATTAACACTCTCATGGTTGATTTTATTTTGATTATAACATAATGGAATAATGGAGAACAAGTTTCATGTTTCAGCTTTTACTAGCCAAGTTGACGTAGTGATTGCCATGGGATGTTTACAATCATGTTTTTTTCTTGTCATATGCAAACACTTTCAAGATTTTGAAGTGACAAACCCATGAGTGATTCCTAACGCAGGCCTGACATTTTGACGACTGACTCTGTGGTTTAAAAAAATAATAAAGAAAATTTAAAAAAAAGATTAATTTGTTAATTGTAAGGTTTCAGAACAAATTTAGAATAGTTGATTTGGCAACCGTTTAGAGTGGGGAGAGGCAATAGAGCATTCTCAGACAAATCCCATAATTTGAATTTTATTTAATAGTTTTATATTACTTGTATTGATTAATGTTTCTTGTTCTGTTCTTAATATGGCTAAACAGCCTGTGCGTTCACACCGAAGGGTGCAAGAGCGTCAAAGTTTGCTACAAAAATGCATATTCACTCTAAGAAAACATCTTAAATAATTAGAAAATAGGTAACCACAATAATCAAAGCCTTCGAAACAACTGTGGTTGGAACCAAAGTTCACAAGACTGTGTTCTCTGCAATTCTCAGCGATGGACTTTAAGATTCCTTCCTGCTGAACTGTGCTATAGCTTGTCATTAAAAAGTTGACATGATTTTAACTCTTCCCTAACGCCCACATCGGCGAAGCCGCACCGCACAACTACTCGTTGCTTATCGCCGCTTGCTCATATTGAAAATGAATGACTTCCGGCCTTCGTCACTTTCGGTGTGAATGCTGTTATCATTTTCTGTTTCTCTCTCATTCTTTTTTTATGTTTTAACAGATCCTATTACAGAGGGAAAAACTGTACTGTCAGTTAGCAGTTAAATAATCTAACTAAACTCCGCGGACCCGGTACCGGGTCCGTGACGTCATTGACTTTTGCTTTAAGATTTAAAGGGCTAGCATTGCACCAGACCCCCTTAAGTGGTTTCGTTTGAAAGTGTAGATTTTATATTTATGCACATATGCATCTCTTTGGTTTTTGTTCTACTGTACAAAAGTTATTTACACCTAAATACACAGTATTTTGCATACCCGAGCTGGGTATTTTACATTGGTTCATTTTCATATGGTTCATATATGACACTTGTACAAGTTATAGCTCAAATGAAAGATCTTGGCGGTGCTAATATGGTTCTAGCATTCTTTTTACTGAAATATATTCACATATCAAACTGTTGTCGAATGAATTGCGTTGTTTCCATGGCGCAGAAGTGAAAACAATACATTTATGATCAATAAGTAGCCCCAGATAGCACAGACAGCTGTCATCTCTTACCTTATGCTGTGCGCTTCAGGGCCATTTCTCCTCTGTTTTTGAGGTGATGTGCATAATTAATCCTTTTATATGTCTGACATGGTCCAAACACAGTGAATTATGTTTGATCAAACAAAAGAATAGTGAAATATGAAAACAATGATCGATCCCTGTGGCTTGTACAGCACCTCTTATCAGTTGGAATACAATAACTTTTGCATAGATTATGGTAGAGACATTTTTCTTTTTTTCCTATGATTATTGACGTGCAGGAACCACCAAAATTAATTACAGCCCGCTAGACCACACAGAACCAAAAAGGTACACTTTCAAATTTGAGTTTATAAAAAAACTCAAAAAAAACTTTTTTTTTTTTTTTTTTTTTTTAGGTTTTTATTATAACACAGACAACATATACAGTTATTTTAAACACTTTCAATGTGTTTTATGAAAATTCAAGGGGTTTTCTTTAAAGTGATACCAATGTTTTTGCATTTACTCCTCGGATTTAGGATTTGTGGATTTAGGAAGCTTTTAAATTTGGGTAGGCAAAATCCAGACGGAAATCCCAAAACAACAGCAGAGTTTAACTGGCTAAATTAACTGTCAATAATCTGAATTATTAAATAGTTCTTATTATTTGTCAATAATCTGAAGGGATTTCATTAAAAATAAGCTTAAAGTACCAGTTTCATTTAGAACTTCAGCAAGCGAAGCTCATTTTTTCACTTCAATAGTGATCTGGCCTTGATTTTAGTTGCTAACGTTCAATATTGTCTTATCCCATATCTGTTGCCCAACTTTTTCCACTCCACTTCTCTCTGCCTTCAGGGAAGCAGGTCAATCACTGACCGCCACCTAAAATATTAAACACTTTAAAATCTTCATGAAAAAGGCTGACAATGTCTGATTCTTAAATTTCAGCTCTAATCTTTAGACACCACACACTATAAAACGTTATCAGCTGTCTGCTAACAATATCTGTAACAAACTGGGTCTGACTGTGCAAAATACAAAAGTACACAAGTAGTTTGCTACTATGGGGGGTGGAATATGTCATGGAAAATATGTGCATCTAACTACTTGCTTTTCTTCAATTACTTGCCTTTATTATCAAAACATATGCTTGAGAATGAAATGCATGCAAGGTATGGGTCAGTACTGTACAAGTTTCTTACAATTGTGTTTAAGGAGTGGGGAACTGACAGATTTTCCTGATCTGGAACACATTCAAGCTCATAGCGGTGCACAAAGTCGTGCAACAGAGTTTGAGATACAGTATTTTTGTTTTCTTTCTTTCTTTTTTGGTATATTAAAAAATTGGTCTAATTGGCAGCATTGTGTATATAAACCAATCAGTATTAAAGAGACGGCTCACACAGTGGGTCCAAGTCTGTTCGCTTTTATTCTGAATGGCAAAGGCAGTGACTATAACGTCGAGCATATTGTGAAGTCAAACATTTATTATTTTACTGATTTCATCAGGCTCCAGCAATTCTTCCAAAGAGACAAATAATAGCCTTCTCAGCTGCTATAGTTGCACCTCTTGCATCACCAGAACAGGGTGTTCAATGCATCCCCTTTTCTGTTTAAAGAAATATTTTGTAATGCTTTTTTTCTGGATCATGCTTGTTTCAGCACAAATTAAGCTCTGGCAGTAACCATGGCATTTTTTACACATTTGGTGTTACTTTGTTTACCCAGATTACTATTACAGGGACTATAGCAAAACATCTGTAGACAGACTTGTCCTTATTTGCTTATATTTGGAAGAAGGCTTTACAGAGCATTCTGTTGTGATGTTTCAGTAGAGAGGTTCAAGCAACTCTGAGTTTAAACTTGAACTTTGAGTTGACTTACCGAGAGATTAACAACTCTGAGTTTTTGGTTTGAGAATAGCTGATCTGAGTTGGGTCAATCAACATTGAGTAGACCAACTCAGATAAGCGCACACATCACAACTATAAAAAGGCATTATTAATGGAGTGCAGATATTACGAGTCACCATGGCAACATCTACAAAAATAAGAGATCAGCATTTCGTTCTCCATTTGAACTTGATGTGCTCATGCAAAGTTATAGCAAATAGGAGCATATATTTAAAAAAGCAACACCACTGCATCAGTGGAACAGAGACAGTTAGCATTGGAAAACAGCTGCTCAAGTTAATGCGTAATTTTACATTTAAAGTATTTAAATATTTAAGTATAATAAAATGAGTAATGTAATGTGTGACGTTTTTAAGTGAAGTTTATTCATAAACTAATTTCGAGAGGATCACGTGCTTATGATTTATCACGGCCAGTCTCGCATTTGCTAATCACTAATCTTCCAATCATATGAGCCCTAAGCCACTATAAATAGCCTCAGTTTTCTGTTCACTTTATCTTCGTTTGGAAGAAACCCCCCTCCTCCCCTATTCTCCTCCTTTACCTGTGATTGGGCGGCACGGCGGTCCAGTGGTTAGCACTGCGAGCCACACAGCAAGAATACTGCCGGCCCTAGTTCCATAGGACCGGTGGGTGTTTCTGTGGGGAGTTTGTATGTCCTCCCCGTGTCCGCGTGGGTTTTCCCCGTGTTCTCCGGTTTCCTCCCACCATCCAAAGACATTCAACATACATAACAATCAAGCTTGTCTAATCCCTTACGTTCCCTTAGCTACAGCAGCAGGGGAGTTCTGAGATCCACCGAGCTCGGGCTCCCTTCTTGCTCTGCCGACGGGAGGAAGCCCCGGGCTCGAGGAGCCCTTGAGCTCGGGGCTCTCTCCCGGGACAGCATGCCAAATAAGCTTTGTAAATCATCAGCTAAGTGTGAACTCTTGAAATTTTCAATCGAAAAAGTGGGGAATTTCAGATGTAATTGCATTAAATTACAAAAATAAATAGGCTACTGCATAGTTTCTACAACAAATTTGACAAGACAAAAAAATGCGTGAACTATTTTTTTATAGATTTAAAAGTGCACTTGTGTGTCTGCCTTTTTTATTGATCAAGTGATAGAGGTTGATATGACATTTAGAATGTAAGCAGAATTAAATAGCTTTTAGAATTGAGTAATAATCCCATTAATCTAGTTACAGTACATGTCGAATGTCAGTGAATTGAAGCTAATTATTAAAAAAGGACAAGCCATTCTCATACGTGACTTTGTTCTTTGTATTATGTATAATGTAGGCAATAGCTAAGGTTTCATCCATAACTGCGAATCAAATTGATGTGTAAAACTGGAATAAAGTAAAGCAGCGTTTCCATCCAACGTATCAAAGAGAACAAAATCAAAATGAGTTTCTCTCATTTCAGGATAAAAATACTCTGAGTTTTCACTTAACCTCCTTTCTGAAACAGGCCTCTTAATGAATTGTTAATATATATTTGTAAACGAAAAGTCATTTTTAGTAACATAAAAATTGCCTTTATTCGGGAGGGTTTGCCTGCATTTTGCATTCTGGAATTAGAGATAGGAAGCTGTAAGCCTTATGTAACGGGAAGAAAATTTAAATTTCTTGAAACCTTTTTATTTGGTTGTTTGCTTGCATGTCATTAAGAAATTAAACATGAATAATACATAGAAACTTATTTATAAAAGGAAAATGGCAACGATGAACTTCGGCTACTATAGTTCCCGTTGCGCTAATATGAACTAAAAATCGAAACTGTACACGCAGTGTGAACTTGGAGTATTTGAAACCCTGTTTCTCCTAAAGCTCCTATAGCTGTGTTGTTCAACGAATCAAGCAACAGGCATCCAGAGAACAAACTGCATGGATCTGATGAGAGGTTTTTGTTTCTGACATTAAAACGAGAGACCGAGTCTCGGCTAGAAATGACCTGATAATTACGACAGTCAAACAGGGTTGCTTGTCCTTTTAATAAAGCAGCCGAATCTTCTCTCCCATCATCATGACCCAACACAATTCTCTCATATACACCTCTCGCAGTTGTCCTGCTCTTCTAACGGCCACTTACAGGCGTTACTCCGTAATGACCCCTATCAAAGCTGCGCGTCCACAGTCCATTAATGGCCTGAGTCACTCTCTCATGTACAACTCTGAAAGCCTCAAATGACCCTCTCGCCAGGAGCATACACCAAACATTGCGTTGATCCTGCTGCATTCTTGACAGCCTTTTGTTTTTGTTGTTTTTAATAGTGCTTTTGTGGTGGTGGATGTGAAATGCCAGCGCACAGATCAAATGGCGGCTTGTTTTAGACAAGGATGGGTTAGTTTGGTAATGAATAGCCTGGATCAGACTTTGTGTGCTGTGATAATGAAAAGTGTGATGTATCATACATCACAATGCTTTATGGCGCAGAAAACACGAGTAAAAGTCGATGAGGAATTTAAATACTGGATGAGAACAATGAGAGATTGTAGGAAGGAGAAAAAAAAAGGCCTGAAGTAAGTGTAGGAAGACAAAGGGAGGTAGAAAGCGAAAGAGGGGAAGAAAACAGATTTATTTCACACCCACTCTCCTTCCTCGTTCTTCGCTCCACACCATCAAATATTTACAGTGCCTGATGCAGTCTTAATATGAACTGAGGAACACCGGGGAAGCAGCAGGAATGAAGCTGATCTGATGTATAGCTTTGATCAGTGCTGAAGCAGAATACTTTTTTTTTTTGGTCCTCTTCATTCGAGTTAAGCCAAAATACTGATGAACATGAATAAATTAGCAAGCCCCCTGAGAAATGAACCTGTGACTGTATAGCCACCATAAAATGTGTCTTCAGAGCTGACTAATTGCTGTAATTTTATACTTTTTGTGTTGTTCTTGATGCGTAGCTGTGATGTGGCGAATATCATATTTGGTCAGAACTGATATGGAGAATCTGATTGGCCGGAAGTCAAGACTGTTAATTGATTTAGGAAGTGAAGACTGGGGCTTAATGTATTTAGGAATTGAATGCTGCGTAATCTAATTGATTTAGATATGAGCAAGGCTTTTACGTTGCTTTGCTTCTGTGTATTTCAATGGGAATTTGTTTTGTTGAATAAGGGTTCTGTTTTGACGATACATGCGCAAAGCGCAGGACGCAAAAGCAATAAGGGCATGTCAGAATCCACTTTTGCTATTTTAATAACGCAATAATCCGCTTTGCGCTGGGGCGCATGATCTAAAAGGGTTGAGCTTATTCTCTTAATGAGTTATAGGTGTGTTTTGAGAATAAACCAATCAGAGTCTCATCTCACATTCCCTTTAAGAGCCAGTTGCGCCATGCCATAGCGCATTTGCTATTTCCATGATGGACTTTGTAAGTGGAAAAACTGAGCGCTTCACTTGCGAAAAAACAGTTAAACAAAGCATCTACAGCACGAGAATGAGAGATGAGCCTCCTCATTCTGTACTTTCACTTTCACTCTCGTGAATAGGGAAACTTGTTGTACACACAGACATCCATTAGCCTATACATAATTAATTTAGTTTGGTAAGCGCAAAGATTTTTTTCAAAACTATTTCTGAATTGAGTTCTAATTTCTAGCAAACAAATAAATGAATAATAATAATAATAATAATAATAATAATAATAATAATAATAATGAGTTATATCCTAATACACCTGCTATGCCCCATATGGTCTAAAACCTGACAGGTGGACAAATCCTAAGCTAGTTTTAAATAAAATAAATATAAAAATGCATATAATAAATAATACTGCTAATAATGATTACATTATACAAAAGCAAATTGTTATGAATAAACTGATAAAGCCCCCCGAGATGAAGGCATGAAAGTATGTTTTTTTTATATTTATGTAGGCTAGAAAATAATGTTTTGTAATGTTTTAATCCTTTAATTCTTCTTCATATGTAAAGATATATGCGTATTGCTGTACATCCTGTCTGTAATAAGAAGTGTGTAAGCGAGGTGCACAACTAACGCAATCTGCGCTGGACTTTAGACCAGCTTTGTTTTGGTCTATTGAACTCTCCTAGTCTAGTTTCTCAAAATAGCAACGCGCCAGCAATGCACCTTAACACGCCTCCTTTTTTAGACCAGAATGCGTATGGGCGCACATATGAGCGCAAATGCATTTGCTATTTGAATAGCAAAATGTCAAAGACTATTGTGCCAGGCTGAAACTAGCAAACAACAATTGCTTCGCGTTGATAGGGCCCTGACATGTTCATGTATTTGTTTTATTATCCATGCTTGTGTTTATCATGTAAAAATATTGTATTAGTAATGTTGTTTGCAGTTTAGTTAGTTGTTTTTAATTAGAGCTCTTAACATTCTAATCACACTGGTGTGATCATCAACTCAGGGACCAGCCAAGGCTGATCACAGTGGTGTGATCATAAGTGTGAAAGAGTTAAACAATTTAGTTGTTTTTTTGGTCAGAGCAAAGAGAGTTATGATGTAAATATCTACAGATTTATATCTATATATTGCATTTAATTAGTTTAACAGTTTAGCATTTTGAGATATTGAGAAACATTCATGGATGCACACACACAAATAAATCATTTCATGCCAGATAGAACTTTTTATATTTTCTAAGGTAAACATTTTTTAAAGTTTAAAATTATTTTTATTTTTACACATTAAAATCTAATCCCAAAATACCTCCTAATATAAATATGATTCCATAAAATCAGTATTTAAAAAAAAAAAAAATATATATATATATATATATATATATATATATATATATATATATATATATATATATATATATATATATATATATATATATATATATATACAATGTGCCCCACCACCCTCTGTTGTGCCAACCAATCCAGTTATCTTAATCTTTGACCGCTTCCCTACTTGCTCATTGATTAACTTTGAAAAAGGAACTAAATAATGTTTATATCTATTGTACTTTCATAACAATTTAGGAGTTTATTGAGGTAAAAATAAAACATCATGGTAATACTTCAGTTTAAGTAACAATTCACACCACTAACCACTGACTTATTACCTGCCTATTATTAAGATATTAACTGTTTATTAGCACGTTTAATCTTTTTATACATCCATAATCCTACCCGATACCTAAACCCAACTACTACCTTACTACCTATTAAATAGGAGCAGTTAATTAGTAGCTTGCTTACCTTAATTAATGGTTTGTTGCATGAATTATACATTCAAATAAAGTGTTACCATCATCATAGGTAATTAATAATATGATAATTTTAAGAATAAGAATTTTAAGAATTTATTCTAAGTGGTCACACTTAGAATAAAGTGTGACCAAAAAGACTAAGATGTTAAAGAACTAGTCTATGCAATAAATAACTGGTTGTAAAATTACCAACAGACCACAAACAACACTGAAAACGAAATAAACACTGCGACTGTAAAATAGAGATTTGTTTTACTATTATTAACTAGCATACGCATATTAAAGTATGTGCCTATGCATCCCCTTCACAGTGTTTATGTATATGTGGCCTATAGTGAGTTTGTATATGTGTGTATGTCCTTGTGAGTCTGTGTGTGTTGAGAAGGGTCATCGGCAAAACACTGCAGAGCTCAATCTCACCTGCAATGCACCAGCCCAGCATTCACCTACCTGTACATCACTACATCAGCTCTCTCTCTTTCTCCCTCGCTCTCTCATTCTGGCATTCACACACATACAGTGTCATTTTTTTTTTCATCTCAATAACTTTCAGCTGTCTCCTCCTCCCCTGTAACAGCTGGGCGGTTTGCTCTCAATGGATTCGTCCTCTTGGCTGCAGATATATCGATCATTTTCGCTCTCGACGCCCCATGGGGGAAGAACATTCTAGGGGGGTCTCTGTGAACGTGACCCGGGGTCTGTGATCATTCATGAAAAAGGCCAAAAAAGAAACGCATTGACGTCTTTCAGAAACTGTAAGCTTCCTGTCCATTTGAACAGCTCCGCGGGACGCCTGCTGAAGGAAAGCTTTAGTATACAGAGAAGTGTTGATGCTCGGTGGTTTTATGTAGGCTGTCCTGTGCTGAATCAGCTTGTTGTGCTTTATAAATGGTAATAATAATTGACAGGCAGATGTAGATCTCTCTTATGGGACGTGCTGAGCACATGGCATCCATCCATGATCACCTCGTCATGCCTGACTTTGCCGTTCATCGCTCTGGAATTTACATGAATAATTTAACAGGTCTATTTGGCCGTTTTATTTAACCTTTAGGCTTACACTTTGACCTTGCAGCTTTTAAAATACAGGTTTTTGCCTAATTTGCATGCTATTTTGTAGGCTATATTGCATATACTTTGGAATACGATTATATACTGTAGTACAGCATTTTATACCACAAAACTAGTCATAATTGTCTTTTTTTTTTTTTTTTTTTGCAAATTAAACATCCGAATAGATAAGCTTTCCATTGATGGTTGTAAGATACATCTGTTTGAACATCTAATCTAAGGATTAAATCTAAATATAAAGAGTTTTCTTCTAAAATGAGCATTTTTTTTCTTGTGTATAGGTTCAGTACTATCAGATTTAATGCGAAAAATAAATAATTTTCCTGGTCTTTAATGTGAAATATCTCAACATAAACTAAGAAGGTCAGGCTGGAAAGTGTCCAGCTAAAACCATCTAAAACCAGCTTGACTATCCTGGTTTAAGCTGGACATAGCTGGTTTTGGCTGGGCTCCCAGCCTGACTAGGCTGGTCAAGCTGGTTTTAGCTGGTCATCTCCCAGCTTGTCCAGCTAAAACAAGGATGGAAATGGCTAGAAACCAGCCTGGAAGTGGCCAAAACCCCTCTAAAACCAGGCTGGTTGACCAGCTAAAACCAGTCAAACATCTTAGGCTGGTTTAAGCTGGATTTTTTTATCAGGGAAATGTGCCCCCAATTCCTCTAAAACCAGCCTGAGCAGCTAAGACTAGCTTGACCAGCTAAAACCAGCTAAGATCAGTTTTACCAGTTAAGGCCAGCTTGACCAGCTAAGACCAACCTGACCAACTAAGACCAGCTAAGAAGTGGCCAAAACCCCTCTAAAACCAGCCTGACCCGCTAAAACCAGCTAAGACTAGCTTGACCAGCTAAAACCAGCAAAGACAAACTAAAACCAGCTAAGACCAACCTGACCAACTAAGACCAGCTATAAAGTGTTCAAAACCCCTCTAAAACCAGCCTGACAAACCAGCTATGTCCAGCCTGGGAAACCAGCTAAAACCAGCTTGGGTGACCATCTAAAACCAGGCTGACCAGGCTGGTTTAAGCTGTTTGTTTTTTTTTCAGTACAGAATTAGCTTTAGCTTCCATGCAAATAATACTTGAAAAAGGAGGTCTGCGGAATCCAGACACAATTGTTTGATGTGGTGGTTTGTCCAGTGCTCGAGTACAGTGTGTTCTTTCCTCTGTTTAGTAGCTATGGTGATGCAGCAAACACTTTAAGAGCAACACTCATCAAAGTGAGAAAGAACCCTTTGTTTCCGGGAATTATTCAGGTCTTGTCATTTGTGCACTTTTGTGTTTTCCTAACATAATTGCCATGCTAGCAGAAGCGTATATAGCGTAGCACACTCTGCCATTTAGATGGGTGAGCAGGTTAACAGCGTATCTTCAGTGGGATTCCAGGGGTCGATCCATGCATGTTAAGTCTTTAAATTAGGCCGGACTGAACAAGCAAGCACAAATAAGAACAAATGATGACAAACGACAGGGGACAGCATTGACAATGGCTGCTGGGATATAACCTCTGTCTATTGGCTGACCAGCGGCATGCGGAATGGAGATGGAAATCCCTGGCTGATAAAGTATTGATCATTTTACAGGTAGATCTGTTTGGCAGAGATGTATGATATCTCCAGCTTACTCCCGTTTCCCCAAGACATGGATGTTATGTGCTACAGTGCTGCAGCAGATCTGCAAAACTGCTATTGTTTGTGCTGCTGCATAATTTAAACTATTGTATTGGCCTGCAGTATACTTAATGTATGCAAATTAGATATAATTAAGTATATTGTGGGCAATGTTGAGTATGTGCTTGTGTAACGGAGGCCAGCTAGTGTGTATACCAACTCGGAGCGGGTTGGGTGAGGTAGGACCGGCGGGGTTACATTGGTGCCGTGACCCGGATGGGAGTAAGGTTTAGCGGGGTGAGTGTAACGGAGGCCAGCTAGTGTGTACTGTGCAGGTAAACCTCACTCCTCTGACCTCTAAAGGTGCTCTAGCGACAGATGTTAGAGGCCATGGTCCTTAGCCTCCTTGGTAGAGCACCTGACTCCAATGCGGAAGGTTGCCGGTTCAGTACCAGCCTGGAGCGGGTTGGGTGGTGTAGGACTGGCGGGGTTATACTTGCTGTAGATAAAACCTTGACTTTGTGATTGTTTATATTGTTCCAAAATGTTCATATTGCTCTTTCTCTCTCTACATATTTAAATCAGGTATAGAATAATGCAGCTTTGTTTAAGCCTACACTCTCAGGAAGCAAAAAAGGCACACAGTGGTACAAATAATGTTCCTTAAGGAGCAGTTTTGTACCTTTTGTAAAAGTTGTACCTTATATTGTACAGAAAAGACCATGTTCTTTAACTTTCAAGATACAATTGAAGGTACACAAATGTTCTCATAAAAAAGGAACATAATAATAATTACTACATTTTATATAGTGCTTTTCTGGGCGCTCAAATCGCTTTACACATGGAAGGAATCTCCTCATCCATCCCCAATGCACAGCATCCACCTGGATGACGCAACGGCAGCCATTTTGCGCCAGACCGCACACCACACACCAGCTGATTGGTGGAGAGGAGACAGACTGATGAAGCCAATTATGATATGGGGATGGTTAGGAGGCCATGATGGACAGAGGCCAATGGGCAGAATTGGCCATGATGCCAAACTCTTTCTTCATTACAATATCTATAAAAGTAAATATTACTAGAAAGGCAATTGTTTTATTGGCAATTATTGTATGAATAATTTTTATATTAAAACATGAATCATCATTTAAAAGCATGTTTAAAGAAACTAATAAACATTAATTATTAAGTTATATAATAAAAAAAAAAACTACAACTGGTAATTCTATAGGTATTGTAAACTAAACATTTAAGACTTTTTTTTTTTTTAATTTGGTAAGCATTGTCTGATAAATACAGTTTCATTATTGATATCCGCACCTTTTGGCGTTTGCTTTCCACTGTGCACGTGAGCTGGCAAAAGTCTTGCATATGCCAAGTGTACATGCAGACAAATCAAACATTGCGCATATCTTTTTACAATACTTCTGCATAATTCTATTTATATTTTAAAATTACGTACATTAAATTAACTTTTAATTGATTACAAAGATATTGTGTGAAAATTAAAGGAACAAAGTTTTTATATTGGACATGCGACAATGCATTTCTGTAGCATGAAAAGTGTTGTGAAATGTTTAGCAAAAAATAGATCTTATGATTTATTAATGCTCAGTCCCTTTATTAATCCAGGGTCGCCACAGCGCAATGAACCGCCAACTTATCTAGCACATCTTTTACGCAGCGGATGCCCTTCCTGCCGCAACCCATCTCTGGGAAAATCTTTTGATTCATGTTAAAGTCTTTTTATTATTTATTGTAAATGGAAAAAGTGCATTTACACAAACAGATGCTTAAACCTTTTTGATGTTTATATTCACTGAAGATAAATTAACTCATTTTGGATATAGCAAAATGCATTTAAATAGTTCCTGAAGGAACACATTTGACACTGTTAAGGTATAAAGTGTCTTGTCACTGTGGTGGTTCCTTCATAGATCAGATTTGTACCTTTGATGAACTATGTAGCTTTTTAAAACCTACATTTTTGGTTTTCCATGCTACAAATTATGTCCTTAAAGGTACAAACTGCAATGGTACAAATTTGTTTCTTTGTCTTAAAATTAAATTTTAAATGTAAAATTTAGTTTCATTAAAAGGTACTGCCCCATTGTACCTTCTTTGGTACAACATTGCACCATTTATTTATTTATTTATTTTTTCTGAGTGCGCACAGTATAGTCGTATAAAGAGATGTACAGTAATCACAAATTGAAGTGGATCATAAAAGTATTTCAAAATTGTCCTAAGACAAGAATTGGTGTTATTAATCATCAACTTTGAAAGGTTTTGATCCACTTCAAATATTGACTACTGTATTCTAAATGCGATATGCTGGGTTTTGGACAAACCCAAATATTTTGATAACTAATTAAAATGATATTTTTTATAACTGTTGGCAATTTTTTTTGCGTGGGTTTTCTCCGGGTGCTCCGGTTTCCCCCACAGTCTAAAGACATTCGGTACAGGTGAATTGGGTAGGCTAAATTGTCCGTAGTGTATGAGTGTGTGTGGATGATTCCCAGAGATGGGTTGCGGCTGGAAGGGCATCCGCTGCATAAAAACTTGCTGGATAAGTTGGCGGTTCATTCTGCTGTGGCGACCTAGAATTAATAAAGGGACTAAGCCGACAAGAAAATGAATGAATGAATGTAAACAAAAAAACTATACAGTAGAAGTATTCAACACGTCACCATTTTTTTTTTAGAAAAACATATTTCTGAAGGTGCTGTTGACTTGAAGTTTTTTACCAGATGTTCACAACCAAAAAAAAAAAATACATACATGAAAATAAAACAAATCAAATTAGATTACATGTGTAATAAAATTAAATGACACAGGAAAAAAAGTATTGAACACATGAAGAAAGGGAGGTGTGACAATGCAGTGAAAGCCCAGACAGCAGCTGAAATCTCTCAGAAGGATTTCAGCAACCATCTGTCCTTTATCATTGTAAAATAACATGCACTGCTTCAGTCTAACATCGACAATATCAAGATGATGATTAATAAACCAGGGTGGACTTTTCCGCAAGACAATAATCCAAAAACACAGCCAAGGAAATTCTCAAATGCTTTCAGAGAAAGAAAAAGCTGTAGAATGGCCCAGCCAATCACCTGACTTTAAATTCAATAGAAAAAACACAATAAAGATCAGTTTGGGTAGACAAAACTATCAGAACCACATATATTACATACATCACTGCTTATTTTTGTAGCCCTTCTTCACTTTGAAACAGTGTTGTGCGCTGTTAAAGCCATTCTACAAATAAAATTGCCTTCACTTCTGGATGTTACACAATGAGAGAGGAAATAAGACATTAACATAACGTTGTAATCTTCTGTTCCAATCGCACATCAGAAACAAGTGTTGTTTCGCTTTGACTTAAGTGCGCAATCATGTGTACGTTCGCCGTAAAAGCGATTCCTTCCAAATACTGCCTCCTGCTCTGAGAGGGATAATTGTTCTCTTCTGTCATGCTGTTAGCACGCTTTATTAATTATTGCTTGATTTAGGATGCAGTGAATGGTGTAATCATACCGAAACATGGCGTTTGAGTTATTGTAATTGAGCTGTCGGCGTCCTCATGCTACATGTCATCCTGAGACAGGAAAACTGTGTGCATTTAAAGTGCAGCAACAGTAGAATCGCTGACATTGTGGCTCGAGGGTTTATTTATGGGGCATATTTAGCTCTGATGTATGAGTGTGCCTTAGCCCATCTCCCCCAGGGCATGTTAGAGGCAATTGAGTGGAAAAAAAAAAGCGCAGAAATTACTTTTCATGTTTGGTGCTGAAAAGCAGAACGAGAAAAACAGACGGGCTCCAGCATGACTGTAACATCAGCGTGATGATGACGGTTGACTGATCATATTGATGAGAACAGGAATGTTCATAAAAAAAAAAAAAAAGCGGCTAAGAACGCCACATGGATAGAGTAAATTAATACTAAGCAATACCACTGGTGTTCAGGCTCATTTCATTTATTTATTGAAAACGACGTTTAAAGGGCCATGAAACCCCCTGTTTCAGCAGGGTTTTTTCACACCTCTACTTTGTAAAATGTTAGGAAAGTGGGCGTGTCTAACTCTGTTTAGGGCGGGACTGTTGGAGGAGGGAAAAAGGTAAGGTCTGTAAAAATTTGCATAAATATGGGAGTGTCAATTTGGGCACGCGCTGATTTTCACACAGGCAAAACAAACAGAGACGCAGGGGAAAAAGACGGTGACTGTTTACATGGACACCATTAATCGAATTATTTGCCAAATTATTAAATGGTGGACTTTAACTGCAGTTTGGCTCTTTAATTCAGGAATTTCATTCATGCCGCTCGTGACAAATGAGATATTTGATTCAAGGAATTGCTGGAAGCGTGTATCCTTCATGCAATGTTTGATACCGCACGGTGAATGAGAGAAAAAAAAAATCTTTGCATTTCTCTGTAGCTTAGATGTACTCCGTAGGTAGCGTTAGAACACAGTGTGTGTGATTCCTGTCACAAAATGCGGCGAAAATCCTCCACGACGGTAAGTTTGGTTGTGATGCTTACATGTTTACACTCAGAGCAGCATTTACAGCAGATTTTTTTAGCTAATAATATTGTAGTGATGTAACGTACGGTAAACTTTAACTTTAAAATCATTTGACTAAGGTTCATCTGTAAACGCTGAAAGAGTACTGCTGACGATACAAACTAACTTTGCCTCTGAATAAACAAACAAAGACCACTGGTCGCTCACCAAATCTGTAGAGACAGGACAATCAACACCAACTGGGGCCGCGACTTTATTTAAAGGAGACGAGCAGCAAATCCGGATTTCACCATTTCCAGAAGAGAAAAGCTCTCGGGTAAAAAATGTTCCTTAGACACGTATTTTTGTCGCGCGTCGCGTGCACTGTAATCCACACGTGATTCCAGCTGCGCTCTCATAGAGGGAAAATGAAAACAAAACCTTCACTGCAGCAAATTTTAAAAGCAACACTGACGACTCGTATCTCCAAACAATTTATGTTCTCCCGCTTGGCAACACAACGTGGCGTCTCTCTGCCGTCTGAACAATGTAACTGGTCTTGGAAGCTATCATGCATATAAAGGATGTTGCACCAAATACATAATAGAGCACGCTGATTGGTTTGAACCAAGTCTTACTCATGCATTAATGCAGCACACTCAATGATGTAATAAGGCACTCCCAGGTACAGACAGCCAGTCTACACACTGGAGTACATGCTAAGATCTCATGGCTGTGATGCAGCTTAAAAAAATTGTTCAAACCGGAAGTACGAATTTGCTCGAAATAACGCAAAAACAACCAATTTTCACTTGTTTTTAGCAGTGTGGGACACATACGACTATCAACAGCTCAAAAAAAAAATGTGTTTTGGTATTCCGTGACCCTTTAAAGAAAGTTTCAAGCATTAAAGTCTGGGTGGAATCATGCTTATTTTGCTAGTGCACGTTGTTATTCTTTAGGTGAACAATTAATATCTGCAAGTTAACTCATTGGATAAAAGGTTTTTGGTAATCTTCAATCAAATTCTTTTAATTTCCCCCATTTGGAGGAGTGGTCCTTCTCTGCTGATATCAGTTAGATCAGGGGTTCTCAAACTTTTCAGCTCCCAACCCCCAAAATAACAATGCTGGTGACTTGTAACACCCAATATTCTCTGAGGTGATCATAAATATTGTTATGGCCAGCTCGCTCCCGACCAGGGGGGTCGCTAGAGCCAATTTACTGGGGCATGTGCCCTAAAATATGAACCCATTTTTATAAACCCCATAAAATACAAATTACAAAATACAATTTTGTATTTGAAATACGTGCTTGAAATACATGTATCAGAAATACTGCCCATCCCTGCTTGTAATAAGTAAATTAGGAGTATACTCTCATTCTGACGTAATAGTCAAGAAAATCTGCTTCTTCATTATTGTAATAAATACCATAAACTGTTGTGACAGTTTTCGTTGTTGACATTCAAGTCAATTTTTTATTTAAAATGGAGGCAGAACATATTATGATATTGAATTTACATTTAGTCATTTAGCAGACGCTTTTATCCAAAGCGACTTACAAATGAGGACAAGGAAGCAATTTACACAACTATTAGAGCAACAATGAATAAGGGCTGTAGGCAAGTTTCAGGTGTGTAAGGACAGTGTAAGAAGCAAAACATTAAAAGCAGTAATTTTTTTTTTTTTTTTTTTTTTTTTGTAGTTAGTGGAGGAGTCAGACAGGGAATTGCATATTAGTAAGGACAGTGGAGACCAAATAGTTGAGTTTCCAGTCGCTTTTTGAAGAGCGAGTGACTCTGCCGTTCTGATGCAGTTAGGGAGTTCATTCCACTAACTGAGCAGATTGAGCGCGAGCGTTCAGGAAAGTGTTTTCTTCCCTCTTTGGGATGGAACCACGAGGCGACGTTCACTTACAGAACGCAAGTTTTTGGAGGGCACATAAATCTGCAGAAGTGAGAGCAGATAAGAAGGGG